>NC_088997.1:2754140-3058555 GCF_963932015.1 Anas acuta
TTGTTGCTCTTAAACTTGCCTTTTCTCTTTAGTGTGCATTTTGTGTTTAGTTTTTAAAATGCCATTTTCTTCTGATCCTGTGTACAAGCAACTTTTATGGAAACCGAAGTTAAACATGCAAACAAGAGTATGATAATCCATTAGCATTAATATTGTAAAGTGGTAGTCAGATTCAATCACAGGAAGTTTTATTTAATCATGGATGTTTTGTGTGTTTCCCCTGCGTTTCTCCTGCCCAAATGGAAAATCTTTTTCCCTCCTTTGGTCTAGGAAAGTTTACAATTTTGTGCTTTGAAGTAGGACCATCAAATCCATAGCGAACTGATGACTTTCTGAAGTCCTTAGAAGCAGTCTTTATTTTGGTTATATTTTGTATCAGTTGGTTCTGTGGTATTCAGGAGAGGGCTGATTTTTGTGCAGGGCTTGGCCCGGTGTTCCTCATAAGGATTTTATGTAGCTATGGTAATTTATTAGATATTTGCAAGCAAAGCAGTAACACAATGCAGTAATGTCCTATGTCGACTGTTGGTTTTATGGGGGGGGGGAGAGGGAGGGTTCTTCATCTTTTTACAAACTAATAGCTAAAATAAATAATAAAAATAAAAAAGAAGGCCCTAAAGGCAGCTGGGATGGTTTGTGGATTTGCTCACTGGGCTCCTGGAGGATAGGTGGGAGGTGGGAGCCCTGTCCTTGGTGAGCAGTGGGGGCTTCTTCCAGCACCCTGCATGGGGAAGGTGCCCCCTGGCTGCGTTCCCCCACAAGAGGTGCTGGTGCCGCTCAGCCCCGTGCAGCTGGAGGGGAGGACGGGCCTTCTTTTCCCTGCCCTACATACTGATCTTCAGACCTGCCTAAGGAGCTTTGTGTGTCTAGTGGTGATTGAACAGGGGGGGCGACCCTTCCTGGCCGGCACCAGAGCACAACGGGGCTGTGGCGTCGGTTTGTGCAGGTTCAGGAGCACGACTGGGTGGAGGAGATGCTACGGGGCCTAATTCTGCTCTGCCCTCCTAGGAAAATCCTGCACCTAGGGCTGGCAGATCTGCCTCCGTGCAAGGCAGCTCCTAAGGGTGTTCCGCAGACCTCCGAGAGCGGTTCCTGTAACAGATATCGCAGTTTTAAGCGTCAACAAATAGCGGCTTATCTAATGTATTTTAAATAATTGTGGCCTCTTTGGGTTACGTAAGCTCTGTAATTTTGCCCTGCCTAAAACAAGTTGTGCAGCTCCACGGTATCTCTGATGTTAGTATCTGATCGAAGTGGTGCCTTTTGTTCTGCATATGGAGAAGTGGCATCAGTCTCCGTTTGCTTTGCGTTGCAGTTATGGACATAATAAAGTTATTGTCCTTGTTTTTACAGGGAGATTGTCCTGCATTAGCAAAAAAAAAAAAAAAAAAAAAGCCACATAAATTATTTGCAAATGAGTGGCTTGTTTTTACTTATTGATTTCCCAGAAGTGGCAAAATGCTTTAGCTTATGTTCACGACTATTTATAAAATGTAAAATGTATTTTTCTTTCTGCCTCTTGGCACAGACGGTAAAGTTTGTTAAAGGATTAAAGCCTGTGTACTGCTGTTCCTCTCTTCCCATTCCGCAGGCTTTTAAACAGTCTGCTCGAGTATATTTCCTACACTTCATTCGAAATTCAAAAAGTAGATGAAATAATCCTGGTGGTTTAATTCCATATCACCACATACAGCAGTTCTGGTCCCCTTAGGGGAGAAAAAATGTAGTAAAATCCAAACCCGTAACTAGATTGGAATGATACAGCTTTGTACCTTCCAGTTTCACCTCATTACTTCTTTCGTATGTCTAAGAACTGTTTTACACCACAGAATGATCATATTTTATACTTTCAAAATCTGTTTTAGAGCTAGTAAATATTTTGGGCACACCGAGTAAACTAGTGACTTCTGACTTGCAGAAGCCAAGATGATTCAGTGTTACCATTTTAATTTCTTGTTCGTTCTAAATGCAATAGGAATCGATTAGATTTGACAACTTAAATCCTTAATGATTTGAAATATCTCTATACTAAGTTAGTATATTTAAGTTAATATATTTAAGTTACTTTTTTTTCAGTGCTGCTTTCTTGAAAGTTTTAAAATGCTGAAATATTATGGTTAGCTTACTGTAAAAATGTTTTTCATTCTGGTTGGGAAATAGGATAGGCTGTATGTGGAGCTTTCCTTTTTCCTAGACTATTATGTCTGTGAAAAATGTGAGCAAAAACTGCTACGTATTTCAAATTAACGAGAGCAGTGTCACCTGAAGTATAGTTAGATGAGATTGTGGCATTTTGTGTGCAGCAAAACAATCTCTTAAGGAATGCTGCGTTAGGGAGGTCTGGCTGGTTTTATATAGTCCAAAATTACTTGATCAAAGAATTTTAAGAAATAAAATGCAGAACTAATCTTTATTGAAAATATACTTTTATTTTACTAGGTGCCTTACTACTGTATAACACTACTTATTTTCAGTTACATGTGCTTCTGCTGTAGGTCTCGCTACAATAAAGACATTTTTGGCCTTGCTTTGATGAAACTTCACAAGAGCCGTCTGTAGGGTCGAAATACAATTTCCCCTCTGCTTTAATTGTGCTCTGTCGTGTGTTTGGCGCAGTTAACCGAATCAAGGGAGCTGTGCTCGGGTGATCTGAGTGTCTCTTATCAGCAGTGGACTCTGTGCCGTGTTTTTAACTTAGGCCCATTTGAGAATTAAAATTTGCTGTGCAGTTTTATTCCCCCTGTCAGCTCATCAAGCCGGCCAGGAGCGGTTTGGGGGAAAGCGGCTGCGTGAATATCCCCCCACTTACGTGCCTCAAAAAAGGTCACGTCCTTATCAGCGATGGTAATTGATAACAATGTGGTGGTTTCAGTCAAATCGGTGACCTTGGTACCATGGGGGGCCCCCGCGCTGGTCGCTGCTTTCCTCACTTCTCCGGGCTTTGATGTGATCCGGCAGCTGATAGAGATGCACGCAGGTCAGGGAGAGGCAGCTGGCTGGCAGCGCCAGATTAAAATAGTTCTGACCCACAAAAGTAACCAAATGCCCATATTTCTTCATTTAGCATAATTAATACCTTGTATTTCCACTGACTTTGATAAACTGACTTTTTTGCCCCTCTTTCTTCATTATTTTATTCCCCGTAGCTTTCAGCAGTGATTGCAGGAGCTCTGTAGTTAAATGTTTTACAGACTCTGAAGAATAACATGTTTTGAAAAAGCTAAGATCAAAAGTCTCAATTAGGTCACAGCCTAGCAGGAAGCTTACAACCACATTAAAATGGGAAAGTTAGCTCAGTTTTGGTACGCTATCGGCAGCAAGCACACGAAGCTAAATGCAGAAAGAAACATTTGGGAGCCCTTGCCAAGGAAACCCTCTTGCTCCTAGGAATTTGTAACCAGGAAGATCTGTACAATTAGTAAAAGTGCCCCATAACGCATATCCTCCTTGAAAAGAACTTACCGCACCGAAATAGCATTTAGAGGAACTGACGAGACACTTTTTCTTTCTCTTTTTGTCATGAATGCTCCCTGCGAGTAGTTACTAAAATCCCCGTACAGACGTAGGGGTGGAGGGAGCGCCTGCCTGCCCGCGCTCACCCAGGGCATCAGCATTAAGGATCTCTGCCTAATGGGGTACCCACAGCATCCGCCCGGGACTCGAACGTCAGCTGACATCTTTATTTAAAAAGTAATAACTGCAAACAGCGGCGAAGCGGGCCATCTGGAGGGCTGCCGCTCGCTGTGGGCAATGGTGTTTGGAGCTGCTGCTCTTTATTTGGCGGATTTGTCGCGAGGCAGAGCGCAGCCCGCCCCCGGCCGCTGCGCCCAGCGGGGCTGTGTGCCGCCGCGCCGCCCCTGCCCAGAACCGCTGGGCAGAGATGAACAGCACTGATCTGTCCTGATGGATGGCGCTCGCTTAGCTTGCTCTCGTAAGGCAAGGGAGATATTTTATGCCATAACCAAATTTGATTCCTTTTTACTAATAAATTTAGAATTGCATTTAACAGCCAGATAAATGTAGAGCTTATTTTATTGCAGTTATGATTGTAGATATCTATATTACATGTACTTCTATTGAACTTTACATTAAGCACAGTAGATCTTCTCTGTCAACAAATAAATTAAACTTGGTCCGACTAGTATTTTCTTATAGGGATCACGGATCTGGTTTTGCAATGGGTTTTTATTTTCCAGTGACAGCGGTCATCAAAACACAATACGTATGAGGCTTACGTATCTTGAAGTATTCCTTAAGCGACGAGGTCCTGAACTGTTACCCTTGGCAGAGCCCTTGCATTGCTGTTGGGAAATCATCTCTGCCATAACTACTGCAGCAAAAAAAGAAAATTGTCTGGGCAATTTGACTGGTATGTGCAGAATGGCACAGATATCTGCAGTACCATGGGTGAAGGGCCAAAAAGCTTAGCAGGTTTGATCCTGAAGCTATTGGGGTCCAGCACTCCCTTTTCATACATCAGTTGTATTTTATACACATAAATTGAACTCATCATGTAAATGCAGTATTAACATTTAGAAGGACAGCAGAAACTGAAAATGAGTGCAGTGGTTGACCAGTTATTTGTATTCTGAATACATTGCCTCTTTTTGAAGTAGCAGGGACTTGTTCACCTGACAATAATTCTTTAATTCAGGGGTTCTCAGCCCCTTTCCACATCTCCAAGAAACATTTTTCACCCCCTGGGGATCTCTTTTAACTCCCACCTGTATCTCTGCTAGGGCTGTGCGCCCTGGGCTGAGACCCCTGGGAAATGCTGGTGGCACCACTGCAGCGCTGCAGGCCACGGGAGGAAGCTGTGAGGAGGCATTTTCTGCTCAGAGCACTTGGTAGGCAGGGCACTGGGCTACGATTAGGGTAACTTTGGGATTAAATAGGGATATCGATCACCTGTGCTAGCTTTAGTGTAGGCACAGCTACTCTCAATGTCAGAACTCATTGTGCTGTACTTGTTTGGCATGTTTTGCATTTGAAGCAATAATTTCGTTATACTAAAAATGGTTATAAAAGCACTTGCAATCAGGAAGGGTGGTAGTGCTAGATCCCAGGTGTTATGCAGTGTGTTTACAGTAAGGGTGAGTTTGGGATTCAGCAGTACCGCAAAATCAAACCAGGAAAACAGACAGAAACATGTTGGGTGATTCCTTACCTGTACCTGTGCTTGCAGCATGCTCTTAACACAACACCAGGTAGGATATTTATACAGCAATCCACGCAGGCTGCTGCGAGGCTGAGTGCTCTGTGTACCACCGCTTCCCCTCGTGTGACTGTGCTCCCGCACATGCTGGGTACAGCCATTCTCAACATGTGCATCAAATCCAGGAAGCATCCGAGCTACTGTGCTTGTGCGGATGAGCTACTGCACGCCGCGCGGGCTCTGTCAGCACGCCGCTCCCGGCCTGCAGCGCAGGAGGCAGCAGCAAGCAGCTTTTGCACAACCTGCTTCCCAGCCCGAGGCAAGGAGCGCCTGGCCCAAACGTTCGGGGAGCATCAGCCGTGTCCCCATGCTGCACGTCCCCAGGCTGCTGTCACCTCTGCCGGGGCAGGGCTGCCCGCGGGCTCCTGCCCAAGGTACGGTGCTGCTGCCACCGACCTGGAGCGTTTGGCCCCAGCCCTGCTCCTTGAGGGCACGTCAGGCGTCCTGTCCTGAGGGACTGAGGGGCCCTCCGGCTGCACGTTGAGCACTTTTCCTGCAGTAATATCACTGCGTGTGCTGCATTGAAAGAAGAAAATGAGCCTCAGATCTCATGGACATTTTAATAAGCATCTAACTTTAAGTGTGAGTAGCTCTAAGTCTGTGAAGCTACTCGTATGCTTAATAATAAACATCTGTGTAGGTTTCTGTACCGTGAGATTTCAGACACGCCAGCGCCTGACGAGCTCACAGCTCAGAGCAGATGATTTAAAGCTCAGGTCAGTATTTAGGCAAAGTAATGTACAGAGCACTTGGGGAAGCAAAAATAAAAACATCCAAAGAAACGGTGTGTTTCAAGGATGGCTTTAACAATCCTAATTCTGAGCAGCATGTGTGTCTGTAACTTGCATGTTACATAGAAAAAAACAGTTCAGATATGATGAATCCAGTATTTTAGTGTATTTAGTGCTAAGTCTTTGAAAAGAAGCCTGTATTCAAGCATGTCTTCATTCAGTAATTTAATTGGGATGTAGGTCTTTGAGCTAGTGGCTGATTAGAAAACATGACCTGCTTGAGAGATCAAGAAGGTAAATTGATAAATGTTGTAGCAAAGGTTAGTAATGTGTGAGAGAGTAGAAGCTGTTCTGGGCTTTGAATCACTGATCAAGGTCAGCTGCAGTTCATTAAAATCTTTAGAGATTTAGACTCATTGTAAATATAGCTGCATACCATAGTTTATCTTGTAAATCCTATCTATTGGTTGTTTAGTAATATTGCATATTATTGCAACAGCTTTGTGGTATTACATTTACACCAAGGTACAAAGCCAAAGCCCTGTAAAATACTTGAATTAAAAGAAGAAGCTGGAAGGAAGGTGCAGGGTGATGAAACTTGGGCTAGCCCAGCTAGCAGCACGTCCCCAGCCCGGCACCTCCTGCCTGTCACTGTCCTAACACCGGAGCTCTCCCTCCTCGTCCAGGCTTCTGGTGGCTGGGAGTCTTGTAACCTGCACGGGGGTTTGTGCTGGTGCTGTCCTTCACCTTAAAAGGTTTTCCTTCCCTGGCATTTGTCCCTGATGCATTTGCAGAGAGTGGTGGTGCACATGTCCTGGCTCATAGCTGTAATGAGGAAGCCCTGCTGCCTTGGCTTCCTTATCTGTGCCAGGTTTTGTTCCTCTCATCAGGCTGCTTTGGACCCCGTAACTTCCAAGCTTCCTGCCCACAACTGGAAGCCTTCGGGCTTTTACCTCATCTTCTCTAAGGGGCAGGCACTTGGATTTCTGCATTCCTGACCTTGCACTTTCTGCCAATACATCTTCCTTTGTTGGGTATAGTCCTCGGGAACTTCCCCTCTCTTGTACAGCCCGCCCTCTTCATTGTCCACTTCTGTTCCTTTTCTTTCCTGAAAGACTGAGAGTGTGATGTATGAAGGGTGTCTAAAGGGCCATGTTCCCAAAAATGCTGTTCATCCAGCACAGTCAGCTCCTTGCCAGCTCATCCCGATTCTGCTGGTGTTTGTTTTGATGCTGTCACCTGTTTGGTGTTGCTCCCCATCTGTATACATCGCCCGTGCCCTGTCCTGATTCCCTCCCAGCTACTCCTTTATCCACTGACGAACACATCCCTGCTGCTCTCAGCTCTCTGTAAGGTATTTCGGCTGGCCCTGCCACTTCCAAGTGGTGCTGTGGCATGGGCCCTGGCCTGACAAACTTCTGGCAATCTCTGTTTTTTTCCATTTCTGGACCGCAGCTACACACACCTCATCTGAGCCTCTCTCTCTGAACCATCCGCCCCGGAACAGCCTCGGAGGCAGTCTCCCTGCTTGTTGCTGCAGCATTTGGACTTAAGCAGCATTTGGACCGTGCGCTTAAGTAGCTGTGCTGTTGAGTTAAATATATTTGCAGGTGTTCTGGTAAGAGCAGAGCAATGCTCTTTAAAACTTGCCCAAATATCTTTCCTTTAGGTTATTCCTGACTCAAATCTCTTGCCACGAGGTTAAATGATGTTAAATCTACTAAAAAAAAGTGCCTAACAAATACTTTTCAAGTACTTTTCTTGAAGCATAACTGTGAATCACTTTGAGCTTAATGGTTTTAAAAAATCTAGAACAAAAGAGTTTTTTCCCTACAACAGCTGTGCAGTTTTATTAAAAATTTAAAGAAATCTTATGTGTCTAATCCTTTGAGCGGATGTGTAATTACTTGGCTTGGGCTCTTACACATGGATAACCTAGCTGTACTGTGAGACAAGATTCTTATGTTTAATTTAAAGAATCATGGGTGTGCTTTGGAGATTATCAACACCAAGCCTCGTAAAGAAACACAAAACCAGAACAACTCTTATACATTATCATTTGTTCTACAGATGTTACAAACCATCTGACTAGCAGACAGTGCAGTTTGTAGTCGTATTAGCAAATGATGGCTCGGTGTATAGGCTGAAAAAGTGAAAATTCGTATTTCTGAAGAAATTTTCACTTCCCAATTGTTCTATTTTTTCTCCATGTTGAGGTTTTTGCATTTAATGTGCATTCCCTTTAGGTGAACGGTGAATCTGTTGCTTATATGATCTGTTATTCAAACTGCATATCAAATTTTACCTGCAGCAAACACCTTTTTCACCTGCATTGTGATCGTTTGATAGGAAGCCCAAATCAGCAATGTTCTGGAGCTTGCACAAGCAGCTAGCTAAAGTATGCTGTAAAGGCAGAAGAAATTTAAAAATTGCATTAAAGGGTGTTTTGTGTCTCTCATGATGTTACTGCTACAGGTTTGATACTCCTGTATTCTTAAGGTCCAAGAATGCAATCATACAAAAACAATTAAAGACCAGCTCATTTTGCTTTAGGTAATTTTCTCAGGATATGCATGTGAAATACTTGTATCAGAATATGTATGACTCGTTAGTTCTTCGCAATTTCAAATAACCCGCATCTGAAGTGAATTATAATCTCTTTCAATCAAGTTTGAGGTATCAGTCAAAATCACCCCTAATATGAGCAGGTACAACTCCATTGAAGTCAAGTCTGCTTACAATCAAGCTGATTTTAGCCAAAGGACATTTTTCCTTATTTCCTTTCCCCCACCCTCCTCACTCCGAGTAGTGTTCCTCATACTGGTTGCGTTTTTTATATTACATTTGGTTGTAGCCACTTTGGTAGGACAAACACATATCATACAATTTTCTTCCACAGAAATCATGTGTGCACATTATTTTCAAAACCTGTATTACAAAGTCTTTTATCCTTTTATTAGTTTAGTACTTAAGCCCTAGACATAAGAAAGAAGCCTATCAGTGAAAATCAATTGAAATGCAGTTAGATACAGATCTGATGTACTGTGCAAGGAGGCTTAGACACAGCCCAATAAAATCAATTAAGGCCTTTCCAGCCCCGTACAGTTTTACCCATCCAATCACTTTTCACACATTCCCTCCATTAGTTTTGCAAGAGTTTTTTTATATGAATTATGATGAATGAGACCCTTGTTATGAATATATAGATGGGTCATTACCCTATGAAAACCAGACTGTACTGGTGCTCAGTGATTAAGGCTTTCTGCTGCTACTGTCAATAAAGTTCAGATTCATCCGCCTCAGTCTATGATAGGGAAGCTGCAGTCGTTGTTGCCTAATTCACTTAACAATGTTATAATTGTGATTTGTTTTTGTTCATCACAATAATTTACATAAACCCTTTTGTATTTGTTAATAATTTGGATTAGTCATCAAGCTTAAGGAATGTAATAGATCAAATAAACAAAAGGGAAATAATAATAATAAAAAAGGCACCAGGTCTAGCCAGACAGATGTGAGGAGCAGATTAAATATTAGTTGTGTACAGTGCCAAAGAAAGGAAATATTGAGAAGTTAAATACGTACAAAGTACAGGTTAGTTTGTGGGACAGAGGTGTAACACCTTTCTCTCAAAACTCTTTTTCTTTATGGGAATGGACTGCTCAGTTGTATTTGAGTATAAACCTTAAATATTATCCAAGCCGGGGACAATTGGGCCGGCAGCTCAGCTATATGAATGTTTATGCAAATGAAGATGCAGTAAAACAAGGCTCCTTGAAAAATCTGCCCTAGTAAATTAGCGGAAAATGCACCGCCATAAACAGCTGTTGCATTTTAATCAAGCATCTGTAGAGTATATTTTGCTTTGTGTTACAAACAAAACAAAACAAAAAACACCCAGATTGCAGCAACCTCATTTTATATTCAGAAATTAACCCATTCTGCACTGCTGAAAGTGAGGAATTCCCAGGTCACAGTTTTAATCCACCAAGGGCGTAGAAGTGTGTTTCAGTCATCGACTTTCCAATTCTGTCGTTTCAATTTAAAAAGCAGTGGCTTTGAGTGGAAAAAATAATTAGCAAATTTTACTTCTGTGTAGTTCTTGGGAGGTTTGTTGCTCGTGCAGCCTCCTGGTTTGAGGTACATTTTATAATGAAATTGATCCAAATAGGTTTAAAGAGCGCTTCTTCTGTATTCCTAGCTCAGCACAAATTAGAATTAATCTTGCAAAATAGTTCAGCTGTCAGCTCTTGTTAGAAAATGTCCTTTATATTCGTGTGATACACAATCATACGTCTTGGTTTTCAAAGAGTTAATAAACACCCCGAGCTGTGCTGATCTTGTAGCTTTAGCGAGCCTTAATCTGTAAGCTTGATTACCTCCTAACCCTCAGTCGCCTGCCTCCCTCCTAACACAGCGGGAGTTTTACGGCAGCATTAGTGGCATTTTGCCCAGCTCTGGCTTTAGGGAAATCATTCAGTGAGAAAGAAAAGCAGAAGGACTGGATCTGTCTACTGCTGCGAGGTCATTAACACGGCGGCATGGCGAGGCAGCGCTGGAGCAGCTCGGAGGTGGCGGTGCCCACTGCCACCGTGCAGGTTGTGTGCCTCACCGTGTGCCTCGCCGTGTGCCTCGCCTGGTGCCGACGCTGCGGCCTGCCACGGTGGATGCAGCGCCGGCCTCCCCTGGAACGATTTACAGTGCCTGCTCTACAGGAGCACAGGCTTTTTTTAATCCTACATGCGGTGTATAGGCATCCGTGTGTATTTCTTGGTCCTTTTAAGAGCAATATCGCTATAGATTTATGTGCGCCGGGCTCTTTGTGCACACAGAGGCAGACAGGAATATTTAGTAGAGTTTGCTCTCGCTCCAGGAAAAACTCACAAATGGGAATAATTCTTACCCTTTATATAAGCTGGATGCTCCTTATTCATAATGCAGCACAAAACGAATTGCCATCTTCACCTACCGTAGCCGTGAGCAGCAATCCTGCACACCGCAGGCGGTGGCGAGGAGTCGTCACACTCCCAGTTGGTGGGGAAGCTCCCTTTGGTCTAGGCCTCTGCTGACATTGAGCACGAGTGGGCAGAGTCCCTGGCTTGGATAATATTTAAGGTTTAAATTCAAACTCAAACACAACCAAGGAATACATTCTCATAAAGGAAAAGAGTTTTGAAAGTCAGGTGTTACAGCTCTGTCCCACAGACTAAGGGACGTACGTGTGTCTTTTATTCCCCTCTCGTATCTGAAAAGCTGAAGCGAAGTGGCAGTGTGCATCCTCCAGTCAGTATTTTCTGCGTTTCTCTGGGGACTGCTAGAAATGGCTTCTGCCTCTCCAGTGTCCACCAATTCAGCTGGAGGACTTCTGGCATCAAAGGGACTTAAAAGTGGAAAGGAAATCACATGAACTCCAGCTTGCACCCTTGCAGGGGAGCTGAAGCTGGTCGGCTGGTGAGCTGTTGACAGGTGGGTCCTCTCTTGGCCTTCTTGGTAGTCAGAGAAAGTACATTTGGTTCTCCTCATTCATCTGTGGTTTGGCCATGTCACTGCTACGTGATGGGCTCTGGCCTGCCCCGCCGTGCCTTGTTCTTTAGTGGAAATTCAGTCCCCAGCCCCTCTGGTGCTCCCTGGTACTGTTTGGTTCGGGGACTTCACAGCTGGTCGGGGTCACACCTCATCGCCCCCACCTCACCTGTGCCAGAGCATCTTGCCCGTGAGCTTTAGCCTGGTTGTTGCCATGTTTATTTAATAAAAGTTCAGCCTTCGCTGCTGTTTTGAAACAGTAGGCGTGTGTTTATCCTCATTTCAGCATGCTGTCAGCAAGTATTTCCTTAAAAATGATCTTTACTGTAACGTCCCCCCCATTATCTACTGTAGCACCTCTCCCGTTAAGCAGTGAGGTTAAGTGGCAGTGTCCAAAAGGTGCTGGGGGTTTGATCCTGCAAATGATAGGCAGTCCATTATATTAATACATTTTTCCTCTCAAAATGTCGTCTTTGTCTAATAATACTCTACAGAAAGTGTTGACATTAGCCAGCACTCCCTGCCGCTGAACCCACCCTGCCTTGTGCAGCTCGTTTGGATGAGACTAATCAGATCTGCGTTGTTATTCTTGAACTTGAAAGAATTTTTCTTCTCTTGCCTTACAGTGCAGGAGTAAAATGCCCATGTGTGGGGAGAGGATGAGGATGAAGAACTCCTCTACTTGACACAAACAAATACCCTCGTTATCTTCCTAACTTCCTAGATGTGTACAAGGTGGATGACACCACCTCCCTTAGATCCTAGGAAAATAATAGAGCGTGTTTAAATGAAGCATTGAAGCTGAAGACTCTTGCTTTCTGTTCCACTTTTAACCTCTTTGATGCCTTTAAATACATACACCAATATTCCTGGGTATTCCAGGTCAGTGTGGAGACTGGAACTGAAACGTGAAGGTTATTCTACAGTTCACAGCAGAAACTACATTTATTGATGAGTACGGAGATACGCAGCTGCACACTAACCTGTCGCAGAGCACCCTGCCCATCACACCTTGACTTCATGCAAATACATTTGGGGACTGCAAGCAAGAGGGTTGCTTTAATTTTTAACTTTCAGCTACACTGACACTGAGCTAGGACTGAACACAGAACGTTTGCGTATAAATTGCATTTGAGTTTAAAACCTTTTGCTTTTGATACCAGCCCGTAGTTTTGCACTACTCTAAAATACTTGCCAGCATTTAATATCCTCTTTCTTTTCTGTGACCATGCCATGACCTTTCAAAATAAAAGTTGCAGATCGGAAGTAACTGGCTGAGAATTAGTGGTTGGTATATTCCAGTTTACATAGAAATGTCCTCAGTTAAAATATGGTTCATTCATCGGTCAAACCGTCCTTACTTCCTTTAATTGAATTAAGATGGGCAAATGAGAGATGTGTGCAAGACAGAAAAAAATTCTTTTGCAAATCACTGTTATCCTTTCGATAGTGTAAAACGAATCAATTAGAAGCATGTCAAAGCATCTTTTACACATGCACAACTTCGAAGCAGAGAATATTTCATAAAAGTGGAAATTTAAATTGGAAATAGGAGAATGTAAATTAGATTTTACAATTACACATAATTGAATTTTTCTTTTTGAGAAGGATAGATGACTATTATTTGATCATATTTTATAGGCTGTTACATCTACTATAATCATTCTTATAACTTGTTCATTTTACAAACATGCTCATGTCTCATTGAATTGTTGCAGCAGCAAACAAAAATACAGATTTTATCAGTTCACCATAAAAATGATTCACTGTGTTGAGAGAACCAGCTAAGCACCAGGCCCAGAATCCAGCTGATAAAATAGGACTTTGAGAGGTATGTTCTGAACAGTATCTTCTGATACTCTGTTCTTCTACATTTCCTGACCAGTAGGTTGTTGGGAATCCACTCTTTTCAGTGCTGTATTTTTAGTTTTTCAGGCTGTTCTTGGTCTCGGCAGCAGCATTCCATACTACCTGTTAACAAGTTGTTTGAGATGATTAGATGAACAAAATAGACTGTTTCAACTCTGAAATGCTTAAAAGCTGTCAGAAACCTTGCTTGTTTGTTTCCCCTTTGTTTTGTTTTTTCTTTTTGCTTTAATTTAGGCCACAGAGAGGGAAGGGCCATCCTGGCTGGTACTGCAGCGGGCCCGTTGTGGAGGAGGACGAGGCTTTGGGATAGGAGCTGGGCACTGGCCGCGCTCTGGGTGCAGCCACACTCCCTGACACAGGCGATCAGCTGCTGTCGTGATGCCCTCTGAAGTTCTGCCTCAGATTTATCAAGTGAATAGTTAACACTCTATGTAATATTGCAATGGGAAGTAGTTCACAAACTAATGAAAATATATATGCAGTAAAAGGCACAAATTCCAAGCACAGAAGCCTCTGTTACAAGTGTTTGAATTTATTTATAATACGATTGTATATTTTGAAAACTTTGGCTATCACGTGATAATTCCAATCTGGATTAAAATTGAGTTTAGAATAGGAAATTTAGAAACAAATTATTTAATTAAAAACAAAACAAGGCATGGAACTTGGTTTAAAAAAAGAAAAAAAAAGTACAAAGGAGTTAGCCTGTCCTTAAATCTCATCCAGCATTTTTATACTTCTTTTTAAAAAGTTAATCTGTTAGGAAGTTTGCTTTTTTAGGTTCTTGTGAGCTGCAGGGAGAACAGTAGTTTTCGTAGTACCCCGTGAAACCTGTGTTTTCATCACGAGCCATGTGCTTTTCTTCCTTTAAAGGCTTCAGAAAGCGGGCCGTTTCGCTTGATACATGCTGTAGTGTATTTTCACGCTTTTTTCACAGCTGAAGGAGTTGGTTGGAAGGTGAAAATTCCAGCTGCTGTGTAATGCTTAACGCCAAACCTCATCCATAGGCTCTTGTATTTTTGGCCGGCTTCTTTGTTGGAAGCTTTTTGTTTGTCCCATAGCGAGACAAGTAGGGGAAAAGCAGAAAAACAGCAAAAAGGACATGACCATTGCAAGAAGCTCTAAACACATTAACAACAGATTTGGAGTTATTTATTGATGTTTTTGCCCACTGGCAGTGTAAAATGTGTGTCAGTTGTCATCACCAGTAACAATTTCAGCACATTGTGTTCCTTTTTTATTTACACCAGTGGCAACACGCTTATAAACACCATCACTGGGGGTAGGTCAGGAGGTCAGTGCTCGAGGTTAGGAATGGAAAGGGTCATCAGCTATTAACCTAAGTTTAGCAGCAAATAGTGCAGCCCCTTCGCACTGGGGCCTCGGCGCCTACTGAACTTCGTAAAACTTTAAATCTCGGCTAACTCGGCTCTGAGATATTTTCTAGGGTTGGAGTTTGGGATTTTTTCTGCAAGGGAGGGGTAATTAGGTCTGTTAGATTTTGTGCCTATTTGTTCTTAGGGGTTTCATGATCTTTGCACCGAGTTTAAAGTTCTCATTTAGGGCTGAATTGCTTGGAAGCGGTGGGAGTTTTCCATTGGCTTCAGTTGGAGCTGGGTCAGGCTGAGCTGACACGTCACGAAATAAAAGAGATTGGCAGCAGCAGTGACTGCAACCTGAACTCCAAAGCGGTGAGTTAGGAGAGGCTTTTGATAAAAATGTGAAGTTTTTCTTTCACGCAGAAAAGATTTTCCGCTTTTGTCAGGTTTTTCAGGAACGTACAAATCCAGGCCATCACCGAGAAGCTGAAATCACAATTTGCAGAAGTGGCGAGGAATGGAGAAGAGCCTCCTCTCCTGGAGAAGAGGAGGCTCAGGGGTGACCTTATTGCTCTGTATAAGTACATTAAAGGAGGCTGTAGCAAGGTGGGGGTTGGCCTGTTCTCCCATGTGCCTGGTGACAGGACGAGGGGGAATGGGCTAAAGTTACGCCAGGGGAGTTTTAGGTTAGATGTTAGGAAGAATTTCTTTACTGAAAGGGTTGTGAGGCATTGGAACGGGCTGCCCAGGGAGGTGGTGGAGTCACCATCCCTGGAAGTCTTCAAAAGACGTTTAGATGTAGAGCTTAGGGATATGGTTTAGTGGGGACTGTTAGTGTTAGGTCAGAGGTTGGACTCGATGATCTTGAGGTCTCTTCCAACCTAGAAAATTCTGTGATTCTGTGATTCTGTGAATTTGGGTGTGCAGCGTGGCGTGCTGGAGGGACCTGCCTTTGAGAAAGTGCAGCTGTCTAAAAACAGTCCCCCCAAGGTGTTTCAAGGCAAGCACTGAGAAAGGAAACATGCAAGTGTTGCTGTTGCTCAAAATATCATGGCCAATGGGTTAGCAAAGGATGGCTTGTTGGTCTGGTGTTTATTCAGAGCATACACGTTGCGACTGTGAGGCTTCAAGGGAAAAGAATATTCCCTCAGGATCTTTCACCTTCTTGCCTTTTATAGGAGCTTTTGCTTTTAATGCTCTGAAGTCGAAGTAATTTTTTATTATCTACTTTCTATACTGCATTTTCTGGACTCTTTCAGAGGTTTCAAATTCATAACCAAAAAGCAGTGCAGGGCTTCACCTACCTAGTTCAGCGTGTTATCCCACAGTAATGAAATCCATCAGCACTGTTAAGAGACAAAACTGTTCCCATTAAGGTTCCCTGTATTTACAAGTTACACTGTGTTTGGAATCGTGTACGGTCCTGAACATCTCTCCGCTGCCGTGCATTCTGAAAGTTAATGTACCTGGGTGAAATTCCCTCTGCTCCCATCCTTCTCGTGCGTTTGACGCAGCGGTGTTTCCCTGAGAGCTCTTGTTGTCTCGTCTGCCAGGCAATCTCTGCTGCAGCATCAAAATACTCTGTTTAGAGCTCTTTAAAGAAAGCTGGAAATTTAGTTGCAGTTAAACACATTAGCTTAGTGTTTCCAAAGATACCTAGTGGATTTGAATACACAGATCTAATGAATTTTAATGGGAATGAGCTTTGAATTATGTAAAATATAGTAAGATGTTCATCTTGAACCAAACTAAAATAATCTTTTAAAGTAACATTTTAATACACAATTTATCTAACATAGATAATTTATACAAGTTTCTTTTAACCCTGAGTCTTTTCTGGTAAGCAGTACTCTTGCCAAAAAGCTTTTCTGCTCTTCTTTTTCATACAGAATCATGGATTTTCTGAGTTACACTCAATAAAATTGTCCAAAGCTGCCTTAAATTCCCACAGTCCTGTTGTTTTGGTGTTCTGAATTAGATTTGTAAATAAAATGTGCAGTCTGCCTCTCTAATGGATCTTTTGCTCATCCACAAAAACTCTCCTAGTACGATAGTCTTAAAAAAAAAATTAATTCATGGGCTGATAAATGCTAGATAGCACTTAGCGGAAGCACAAAGCCACATTACTTATACATATATTTGCATAATACATGAAAGTAGAAAAATATTTTTTCCCTTTTCGTTCTGAGGGGAGTGCTCAAAGCCAGGCTTTTCACCCCAAAGTGCGAGAGCTGCACGAGTCAGGAAGCAGCTCTGTGAGGCTCAGCGCCGAGAGCAGGGGCGAGCAGCCGGAGCTGCAGCGCTCGCGTGGAATTGCTCATTCACTGCTCACACGATTTCATAAAAATGTTTTCTAAGGCTAGCATCAGCATTTTCAGCCTACAGAACTGATTGAGGGAATTACAAAATCACTGTGTTGGGTTGTGTAACAGGACTAGATTCCTGGATTGTTGCAATATGTGCACACCCATGGTGTTACTATTAATTTTCTGAATCAAATCCTGTGCGAGGAGCCAGATGGCTTGGGAGCATCTTGTCATCCCAACCATTGCAAACACATCTAGCTATAAAAAAAAGAAGATTGAACTGTGATTTCACAGATTTTTCATTAGTTAATCTGGGATAGAGAGGCTTCAAAGATCCCATCAGTTAATTCTCTCAGCACTTGTGGACATTTCTGGCACATCGTGCTAAAGCTGCTCTGAAATCCAAGCTGAGATTCGCGGCCTTAAAGAAGCTGATCTCTGTGTGCTGATATTAAAAATAATAATAATAAAAATACGTGAGGAAATAAAACTCCCTTTGCACGGAATTGGACTGGAACTGGTGTTTTACAAAACACTTTGAATACCTTCAGTGGTATCCAAAGTAACAGTGGATCTGTCGTGGTCTGTAACCTGATTCGCTCTGAAGGCTTCTAGAAAGTGCTTGCTAAAGGCACATTTTTCTAAATATGAAATCATAAAAAAGAATGATTTTTTTTTTTCTTTTGGCTAGCTATAATGCCACTTTCACCTTTGCAAACAGACCTACTAAATAATAATCAGTTGCAATCTGTGAATTTGCCTCCTCTTATCAATTATTAAGTATCATAAACCTTCTGTTTGGATAATCTTGGCACCACTTTAAGCGTTAACAGTAAATTTATTTTTAATTAAATCTGTGCATTGAGAATAAAATGAGGCTCTTCTGCATACTAAACAGAACACATATGCCACCTCTACTTATTATCAAAAAATCTGATAATGCTTATGAAAGTTGTAAAGGCTACAGTTCATTGTCTGTGTCCCATTTAACTTCAGCAGTATTAGTTAATGAGCGAGCACCCGAAGTGAGGAATTGCCATTTCTTTAGGAGCATTTGGTAAGAGCGTTCGCCTTTTACAGGGTACTTTTTAAATGTAGTTCCAAACATTTGTTTCAGCGCAGCTACAGGTGACCAGGAGATAAGGGTGTATTTAGTATGCCTGATACATTGCCAGAGCAGTGCTTTGGGATGCAGAGAAAGCAGTTTGTCGTGTCAGATGTGGTGATCTGAACATTTAAAGTTACTGTCGTAGGTATTGTCATTATTTTATTCCAGCTGATGGTTTAGTTACAATTTTTATCAGAGGCTTTAGTGAAGTCTCATCAGCTCGTCATTCCACAGGAGGGAAAACAGGTCGAGGAAAACAGTGCAGGAATGTTTTGACAGTTCAGTTCAGGAAACTTTCTGGTACCTAATGTGAGATGTGGCCCGGTGAAAAGGCCTTTTCACGTGTGTTTCTGTTAACCTCTCGGCTAATAGGAATGGTCTCTGCAGTCACCGACTGCTTCTGGACGGGACAGGAAACCTCCTGACGGTGCTGTGAATCTCATCATTTATTTTTTCTAAGCGGTACTTCCAGCTCTGGGCTCTGTGACATTAGCCCAAAGGGAAACACCGGTCCCGCGGCTCGCACTGGGCAGCCATTGTCTTATCTGTCACAGCAAGAACGCGTGAAGCTGTTTGCATAGCGTGCTAACTCTGTCAGGGTCAGTTCCAGTCTGTGGCTGCTAAAAATGAAAAACATGCCCCAACCGGGACAAGAGCAGGGTCAACAGCTGGCAAAGGATATGGCAATCATTTATATAAATATGCTTTCTCAAGCCCGCAAAAACAAAAAACCCAAACCCAACAGCTGGGAAGGGTTGGAAGTAGCCCCAAGGCTGGTTAGTTCCCTTCCAGATGGGGAGGTTAGGCTGGGGCTAGCCAGGCTGCTCCACATAGACTTCCGATTCGCATTAGAAATAAAAAGAGTGGAGGAAAGGAAAAAGGAAGAAAAGCTACAAGCATGACTGCTCTGTTTTTCACCTAACTTAATCAAATAAGTGAAGAGTTTCCGAGACGGAAGGCTTGCATTTATTGGTATTCACGCTCAGTTTTCTGTGTTTATCACGGTGTCTGATACTCTCCGTAGCTGTTTAAAAGTGAAGCACATATATTACAGAGAATAGTTTATATGTAATGACATGGTCAT
Organism: Anas acuta; assembly: GCF_963932015.1. Lineage (NCBI taxonomy): Eukaryota > Metazoa > Chordata > Aves > Anseriformes > Anatidae > Anas > Anas acuta. The sequence goes on from NC_088997.1 coordinate 2,773,296, forward strand.
TTGTAGACAGATTGAAGAATCATGTGAAGATTTATGCTCCGTTCATGTCTCCCAAATACACTGAATAAATTCACGTCCACAGGAAGAAAAGACAAAGAATTAGGTTGGCTTTGCTCCGAGCTCTAGCTGGCAGATACAGGGCGTTTCTAGAATTTGCTTTTACCTGTACCTGTACTCCTAGCACGTCCTCATCTGTCAAGTCAAAGACGGATCCTAGGCAGAGGTCAAAGATGGCCCTGAAGGTGGAAGTTCCCCAGAAATTCAGAGGCTGCCTTCATCAGTTAATTACAGCCTTCTTCCTAATAGTGATTAGTTCTTAGTTATAGTCGTTATAAGGTTTTCTTCTAATATTGGTAGTATGAAATATAGTCATTTGCAACAGGTTGAAAATCTACATTTTCATTTTAGTTTAACAAAAACTACACCTTCTATGTACACTTTCTGTGGTTTATACTTTCCTTTAAGGTTTTCTTAAGCAGTTCACAAGGCTTGTTCTTTTCTGCATTGATTGCCACATTTGTTTCCTATTGGACTCTTTTTCAGCTATTTAAAAAAAAAAAAAGGCAACATCAAACCTGCAGCAGCCAAGCTGAACGAGAGTAGGTGCGGTGGGAACACTCCACCAGTCCTGCACTGGGGAACACTAAATCTTGTATTTGAGCTGAAGCAACGAGGGAAGCAGGAACTGGGGCAGCCATGAACGTTCTTCCCATAACATCTCTGCCATCCACATGGTGATGTCAGGGAAGCCCTTTCACAGCTGCTGGTAGTGTTTAGTGCTCTTAAATTTTACATTGTGGCTCTTGCATTTCATGCCACCATGATCCTGGATGATCATGAAGTCATTACTTGAGTATCCACACTGAAAACTGGGACTTTCTACTCCTTCTTCAGTGCAGAGAGGATTTCTGTCCTTTCTGCTGCATGTGCAGATGTGTATGCCTAAAGCTCTATCTTCCACGTACAGCTCATTGTACTTGTGCCCACACCTGTCCATGTTTGGAAAACAAAATTGTATTATGGTCATAGACATTCATCCTTGGGTTCTGTAAGCAATTGTTCACAGAGAGACTAAAGGAGTTCCCGAAAAACACTGCAGTTCTTCTAAATGTGAAATCACAGCCACGTGGAGAGGGAGAGAATATTTTCCAACTCCAGAACATTCAGTGAAACTACTTGCAGCTAGAAAAAAAGACATGTTCGTGTTAGCCCTGTGAGTATATTCATGTATGCGATATTAATCTTCTGTGTTTGATCTTATCTCTTTTCCTCTTGGAAAAGACCAGTAAAACAAGGTAATTTAAAACTACCTGAACACATCCTTCCACCTTACTGTTAGGCCCTGAAGTCATACCCTCTTGACCTCAGAGGTTACGGGTCTAGTGCTTTTTATCCTCCCTGATTTCTCAGTATCTGCCCACTTCCTCCCCAACATTAGAGCCTTGTTATATAAGGAAATTGGAAACACCGACCGGCCCGGCCAGGGCCAGCAATCTCTGCCAGATAAGGCCCGACCCCGGCTTTGGTGCGAGACGAGTGCTGATTTTAAATAGAAACGGACACGAGGGATATTGAAGAAAGCTGAAGTTGCTTCCCAGTGGCCACTTCAAAATACATTTACCAAAGAAATGAGTCTTAGATCCTTTGGCAGCATTTTTACTTAGGAATAGTCAAATGACTGTAATGAAAAATCTACTTCGAGACTTTTGCAGCTTAAGAGAACATGTACTAAAATCAGAATACTTCAGAGAGGCTATAACACCATAAGGAATAAACAGAGGAATAATAAGAGGAAAAACTAATTAAAGTATTAATAAACTGCTTCATTTCCTTTTGAGGTTTCTAGTTTAGACTGCTGAATTTTTCCTCTTAACTCTTGTCTTGCTGAAGTGTGCTTGTGAAGACCAGATATCATGGGTTAATTTTAGAGGTGGACACTTGAGCCAGGCTCTACCTGCCCAGCAGTGAGCTGAGTGGAACAATTCAGCAGGGAGAAAGCAAACACGGTCATTTCAAGGCTGAGCAGCGCCTTTTCCTCTGCAGATTGCTGTTAGGTTTCTGCCTTGATGAAGTTATTTCTGATTTTCTGAAGTGCCTAACTACTGTTTCAGTTCTGTGAAACAAAACTCAAAAATTAGAGAACTGAATGGAGTCTGAGTAGTCTAAACAGGACAAGGAGCTGGCAGCAGTAGACAATGATGGTGCATTAAGTTAAAAGACCGAGGTGAGGGACGAATCGAAGTATTTCAAGTACTATTGCTTGAAGTAACTGGTAGGAAGGATCTGAGTTTGGTAACATCCAGGGAATGCACTAGAACAATTTCAGGTCCTGAATCCAAGTCAAATAAATACCTTTTTCAGGGCGCACAATTCGCCTTGCAGAATGTGAAAATAAATGCTGTTATTCATTATAACAAATGTGGTGCTTAGAAGACTGAGCAGGCATGTGTTACTTGGGGCCAGTTTTCTGTCCAAGGGAAACGTGTGGCTGGGCTAAGGATGCGAGCTTCCCGTGTTGGTGATCTGCAGCCTTCATGACAAAGAAGAGCCACCACCTGTAACAACAGGGCTTCGTGTGAATTTCTGAACTCCACCAATTGCTTTTGAAACACATTTCAGTACACTTTTAGCTTCATTGGCAACACATTTCTGTTCCTACAGACTAAGATAGGGTGGGTTGGAACAGGCTCCTGATATCTCAGTGATGGATGGTCTCAAGTGTAGTGGAAGGAAGGGTTGTGCGTTAAACAAGAGGTGGCGAAATGATGTCGGGTAACGAGAGCTTTCCTTAGAAATTGTGGTAATTAAATGGTAAGCGTATTGTCTGTTAATTAACATCCCTGGTTCTTGGAGTACAATTCTAAAGCACATTACATGGATTAAGGGAGGTAAATTTTAACTTGTGTACTGGCAGTTTAAAATGTATTGTTGATTTAATCTCATTGAACTGCTCAACAAAGAACAACTGATCCATATTACTCAACAGAACTTGAACAGGAAAGGCCAAAGAAGAAGAAAAGGCTGAAAAATAAACTCTACAGTAGCTGACATGCTGAAAACTTCATGTAATGAGCACAGAAGAATTCATAAAATGGAACACTAATTCCTTTCTAGAAGACTAGCCAAATGGAAATTTGCAACACACAGAACTGGTTAATTAATAGTCAGGCCCATCATTTCACTGTAGGAGTTTCTATGTAAGGAGTCTCTCTACTTAAAACAGAGCTAGGTAAAAATGATCAAAGTTACATTACTGTGCTTTAATTATTTTAAGTCACTTTCAGGTTTACATAACTCTAAACTGACCTGTCTTAGGATTTTTCAGTTACTCTCCTCCAGGATAAATTTCCTCTTCGTCCTGAGACACTGACTGGCAGAGCTGTTGGTAAATGGGATCAGCCATACTCCCCTTTCTATAAATACCGTGTGCCTGAAGAACTCCTGCTTTGCCATATTCAACAGAAGTTGGCCTCAGCTTGTTTGAATCGCTGTTAACTTCCTTTAACCTTACAGCAGCCCCTATCAATGCAGCTTCACTCGTGAGCTGTTCTTCAGTGCTTTTCCATATGAAATTTATGCAAGGAGTATTTTTTCTCAGTAGCCATCTTCGGTTTTGAAGCGCAAAACCAATGAAAAACAGTAGCCATAGCTTACAGACGTTTCCTTCCTTCACCTAGAAAGGAGACTTCAGTGCAGGACTGCACTAACGCACCTCCGGGCTCACCTGCCGTGGCCACAGGGCTTCTCAGAGCCGGGCCAAGGGCTAGGAGTGCTTCTGAAAGCAGCGTGAGGTTCATTTGCAAAGGTTACATCTGTAGGTAGGTTCCTCATGCCCTGCCACACAAAAAGCTCAGATACTGGAAGGGTTTGGTGTGGCCAGTGGTGAGGAGAACTGCTGCAAATATTTTAATCACTCTGTGAGCTCGTCCGAGGTGTGTCGGGTTTGGATTAAGGAGCCATTTAACGTTTGCTTTCCAAAGCAGGCAGCAGAGCTGGACCAAAAGGAGGGATTCATAGTATAAAACAGAAAATACTTTAAAGCAAAAACTCCTCCTCAAATGGAATATTTCTGTATTCTTGTTTTCCTCCAACGTGAAGCAAGAATGCATTTAGCTTTGGTATTAAACTAGTAATGGCTTAATGCCATTCTGTAGTTCTTGCATTTCACATGTGTGGAAAAAATTAATTCTTGTTTCATCTCCTACCAACTGTGGCTGTAACTGTAATGTCACTTTTCTGCCACCTAAAGGAAGGAGGAGTGCCCCGTGGGTTCGTGGCCGGCGAGGAATATTCTCTTTAGTAAGTGAAAGCCGCTGTCATCGCTGTAGACCGAGTTTTTCTCCCCAGCTCCTGATTCCCATTGTCCCACGATGCAGTGACCAGAGGAGCAGGACACTGCAAAACCTCTTCATAAACTGTAATTTAAACCCCAACGTTTTAATAGTAACTACATTTATAATGAATTTGGGAGGAATTTTTTTCTTTATATTGTGGCTGCCCGGCATACAGGCCGCAGTCCAACAAAGCACTTACATACATGCTTAACTTCAAACATGCGAGGAGCTGAAGTCAAGTATGTGCTTAAGTGCTTCCTTTGCTATATGCTGCCTGCCAGTGACACACCGCAGGATGTTTGAGTCCACGGTAGCAGGTGAGTCGTTTTGTAAATCTCTCCATATTATGAAGTGATTTCATGACAACTTTTCAACTTGAAATAATAATTGCTGGATTTTTTGGCATAAGATGAATTGGTCTCCCCATATGCATACACGGGTTTTGAAACGTAATATTGAAAAATATATAATTTCACCTTCTGTCTGTGCCAGTTCCCAGGAACACCAGATGGTTGTTTTTTTTCCCCGTGTGTGAATTTGGATCCGCAGCTAGAACTGAAAACGTTGTGCCTGAGATCAAGAGGTCGGTCGGTATCAATCTGTAGGGAAATCATTCAGGCTGCGGAGAACTTCGTGGTGCTTTCACAGCTTACATTGTGTTTGGTAAAACAAAACCCGGGAGTGAGATTATTTGATTGATGAGTGTTTCAGTCCTGGCAGACGTCCTGAATTTGAAATCTTGTAGATTTTTAGTGCTTTTAAAGAAGTAGATTTTTTTTTTAATTAAAAACGGGATCCGACGAAGAAGAAGAGAGACACAAGCCCGCGTGTGTGTACGCCCTTTCACAGCTGGGGTTTTGGCAAAGTGTCATTCCTGCTGTTAAACATGGTGACCTTGCTGCCTATGATTTACTAACTGTTTTACAAACATTTCCTCACTCTGTGAGGTTTGATATGTTCTCCATCCTCAACAGCTCAACAGAGTCACTCAACCACTGAGCCAAACCTGCCTTTGTTTACAGCTTTTCCGGAAATTTTCACAGAGCAAAAAACTTTCTCCTTTTCCAATGTTTTATTTTTAAGTCAACACTTTCTGTGGTTTATTTGTGCAAAGCAACATTCGGGTACAAGGTACTGCACCGTATCCAAGTGGGAATTGCTGCCTTTCTAAAAATAAATGGGGGGTCATGTGAACCAGTGCAGAAAAATCTAGAGATACCAAGTATTACAGGACCTTTACATTTGGTGGTTCTTTTTTCCATAATATTTTGGGCCTGGATTTTTCTGAACTTTTTTTCCCACATTAGTTTCTATAATAGAGCACAACGTAAAATGATGAAACACAGGAAGGAATCTTCTTTTAAACAAAATTATCAGTGTTAAAAATAACAATCCTTTTTTCCCTCAGTGTGCATTTTTTCTCGTGAGGGGTTTATTTAGTAGTCTTACCATAGATATAGCCAAGGAATTGAGTAATATTTAAGTGGCATTTTATTTATTTACTTAAACCTTAATTTTCCTAAATGCTAATTTGCCCGGTGTACCTTGAAGCACCTTCGATTTCAGTTCGTGTTCTGGGCAGGGAACTCAAAAAGCGGTGTGCTTTGGGGGAAGAAGTCAGATTGCCGTGTTCTCCGCATTGCCTGGGTGAAAACTTAGTGCAAATTAAAATTAGAATGGGATGGGAATGTTTTTATTAAATGTTTTCACAGTGGAGATATGTTTCATGGAAATGTACTTGTTTTGATGACAGCGATTCTCAGGGTCAGGATGGGATTTCGTGTGAAAAAGGAGATGAGAATACCCTGAGCGGGGTTGGCGAGGACGCGCGCAGGGCTCCTCCATGCCCAGGTAGCCAGCAGCTGCCATGAGTGCTATTTCCTTCCATTCTCCTTTCTTCAAAGCACACCTTCCTTTAATGTATTTATTGTTCCTGCCGAGAATGCTACTAGGTTCAGCAGCAGGAGAGATGTACAGAATACTGGCATACAAAATCCCTTTCAGTGTTCTCACAGTTCGTGGTATTTCAGAGTAACAAAAGAACGTCGGCTGTTTTAGTAGCTTTTTTTTTTTTCCTGAATTTATTATAGGTGATACAAGAGGTAAAGAAATTCATGGAAGATCGATTAGTTGTCTAGGTTACTTAGGTTTGGGTTACTGTACCTCCTGATGAGAAACCTGTACTTGGTTTTCTCTCCTGATCAGCATAGTCCTTGAGCTACATCCCACTGACTGTATACATTTGGACATAGCTGAATAATAGAAGTTTCCTTAGGATTTTATATCATTGAAGTAGCTTGACAAAATGTAAATGACCTACAGAGGTCTCCACATTGAAATCCTGCACAACAAACACAGATGCTGTCAAAATACCTTGATATGTTTACATTTGTATGCTGTGAATTTATTACATATATTGCATTTTTAATCCTGAGAAGTACAAGTGAATTGTAATTCTAAATCTTCCTTTTAAATGCATTAGATTATTAATGCTGTTAAAGGAAATACCCACAAATGGAATTACTTCTGGAGGTTTTGCTTGCTTGTTTTAATCACTCAGAATCACTCAGGCGTTTGAAGTGAATTTCTGTAGCAGGGTGCCAAGTCAAAACGACAGACAGAACGTGCACCAAACTAAAACAGCATTTACCTGCTGATGAAAAATGTTTTGAAAACGTATTTTCTACCTAGTAATTTAGTATTTGTTACTTAATGGCAGTGTTTTAATGGAAACTGTTGGCAAATGTCTTTGAATACTGTATCTCTTCAGTTTTCTTAATATGGGATGGAAAATTACCCTTTTTTTTTTTTTTTTTTTTTAAATCTTGAGTCCCTAGCAGCAGCACACAGGCTTGCAGCAGTGTGAGCATTACCAGTTCCTGGCTGCCAGCAGCAGGGCCAGTGTGACAGTCTTGCATCCTGCATGGCACGTTCCTGCTCTGAAAAAAAACAAAAACAAAACAAAAAACAAAACAAAAAAAAAGAAAAAAGAAAAACAACTATTTGCTGTTTCAGTTTTCTGTAAAGTGATAGTGTGAAAAACTGAAGAGTAAGTGACTGTCTTACAGGACAAAATGGTCAGAAATGTGATAAAAGAGAAGGGATCTGCAGGTGCCTGTGGCACCCACCATCTTAGAGCATCTTCTGTCCCGTGCGGTAAGGGAATAAAAGTGGCAAGTAAGTCTCGAGTCCATCTGCTTATGAACAGGAACTGCTGCCACGTGTCCAGTTTCTAGAAAAGTAACTAGGACTTCATGGAGATCACAGCTGGGTCCACTGCTTTCATGACCAAGCCTGTTGTGCCTGTGCTGTGAATGCAAACTGTGAAGTTCTCCCTGTAACTTGCTCTGGATTTTTTGAATTTGTCTTAAAATAAAGGGCGATGAACGTGTTTATATTGAATCTGCTGGTAAGCATTGCGTATTTCAGCTTGAATACGCAGACTTTGAGAAGTGGCTTCCATGTGGGCTTCCTGGTGTTGCTGAAGCGTGCTGCTCCTCTCACAGTTTGTCTTGGCAAGGCTGCTGTGCAGGTGACAGAATGCAGAAATGTGCAGTGATTAAATAGAGTTGCGGACTTCTGAGGTTTCTCTGATTTGTTAAGTGATTTCCTTAAACTCGTAGGTGTCTCTACAGAGCTTTAAGCACTTTTTGCAGAAGGCTTCTCCCATGTCAGGTAGGCGTTTTGCTCTGTTCAGGTCCCATTCAAGAGAAGTGGAACAGTAAGGTAAGGAGGCCAAATGGGACTTGATGTGGAAACCCCAAATATTTGGATGTTCTTCTGTCTGGAAGAACGTACAAACAACATTTCACTGGTGCATAATGCTTGTGAGTATTTGATAAACTTCTGGATTTCTTGTTTTGTGCCTATCCTAAGAAGGAAATATCACTAAACTTCAGTTTCAGATCATTTTCATTCTGGTTTTACTGCAGGTATTGTGATTTGAACATTGAAGATAAAACTTGCTAAGATTCAGGGATGTAGTGTTTCAGGAACTTGTGATTTTTTCTTCTCTGATCATTTGGGGTTTGTTCTCGTGCAGTTTGGTGGTTGTCCAACCTCATGCCAGGAAAAATGGACATGCCAGCACAAGGGCGTGACGTGCCACGCCGGTGCCCTTGGAGGACGTACCTTGGCTGCAGCTTGGCTTGAACCCATGATGCTGGCGATGTTAATCATCCCAGAAATGGAGAGAGCAACACCAGTGGCATGTTTGCTCTTGCTTTTAGTTGGCAACAGAAGCTGTTGGTGAGTGTCTTCTTACAAAACAGATGTCTGCACACTGAGAAACCAGGTGCAGGTCCTGACCATAGGTGTGCTTCAGAGGCAGTTCTGGCTGAGTCCCGCCTGCAGGGAGAGAGGTGTGGGGAGGAGAACCAGGAACGATATCCTCCTTCGTCCCTTGCAGTTAAAAACACAGCAGCCCTTGAAAGGGCTGGCTGCAGACTTCAGTCAGCTCACCAACGCTCTCAGCATGCTTGTGGTTCGAGTATATGATATAAGTAGCGTAGAGTGGTTTTGTTGCTATGGGAAAAGTGCTAAAAAAGGCTGTATCTCTTGTACAGCTCAGATCCTTTGGGTATTTAACATACAATTTCTGCTAAGGACACTCAGAATTATACCTCTGATTCTAAATTGCTTAAATGTTGAAACATATGGTCTTGTGTGCTGTTCACTAGGAAACAACTGTCTGTATCCAGGCTGCCAAATTCAAATAAACTCATACTGGAGAAACAAGGAGTCGGAGGCAGCTCAGCAGAACTTTTTGGAAGTGTTTTTACCGAAAGGCAAACCTGATGTATAGAAAAATGCTAATTAAACTAGTGCCATATATCAGTAACAGATAATTAAATGTTAATAGCTGAGAAGTTTTTCAATTAAAAATGAACTGTGTCCTCATGATTTCTTCTTGGGGGCCAGGTTCATGTAGCTGTCATTTGTTGAGCTCTCTGCTACAGTAATCATTATAATAAAATGCAATTATCTGCATAATTAATTTCTTTGACTGCTGTGCTGTGTCCTTCTTTAGCAGAGGCCAGAATGTCAAAGATCAAGTAGACTGGGGAAAATAAAAAATTCACATTGTGAAAGGATATAAAAAATACTTGGAATTTCAATGCATTGGCTTCTATTTATCTCAAATGTCAAGGGCAGTGTAAAATGTATTTTTAAAATGTGTTTTTGTATGGTTTGAGCCCATTCTTGGCGTAGTTGTGAATCTAGAGGGGCCATTGTTCTTTGAGAGAGTTTGAGGGGGTTTCTTTGTACAAAGTGACAAAAAGAAGACTTAGAGTACTGGGCTGCCATTGTTCCTGTGCGGCGCTGTAAAATTTGATTTGAAATTAGGACCTCGGGGCAAGCTCTTCAATAGCCAGTTTTTATTTTCTGCCAGCATTTTAATCACTCTTGGGCTTAAAGTGGATGACCAACATAATGCCTCTATGTTTAATAGAACAGTTCATATCTTGAAGGCCAGTTAACTGAATTCAGGGATCTGTCATCTGCCCAACATTAGTCTTTTCTGTTTCCTGTCTATTTATGAAGATAGCTCTCCATTCCAGCCAGCTCTCAAAGAAGAGCAACTCTTTCTTTCTTTCTTTCTGCTTTTTTTCCCCCCGTTTCTTCAATGTACGCACGTCTCTTTTGGCCACCTCTTAAAGGAGCCGAGTTGCGCTGCTGCCGCGCGGTGCGGATGTGAGCGCTGGCGCAGCTCCGGGCTCTGCTAACGCGGGGGCCGAGGGGGAGGAGAGGTGGAAGAATCAGATTTCGCAGAGACACGGGATGACGGGAAGGGAGAAGTGGTATGTTGGCCTGAGCCTCACGCACCTCGTTGGGACTCGCATTGCAGAGATGTGTGAAAGGAGGAAAACGGGGAAGAGGTGCTGGAGTTTTAAAGAGCTGTTGGCTGAGTCGCGCCTCGTGCTTAGGAAGAACTTGCAGGACGGCGGTGCAGTTGAAGTGCTTTAGTCCAGCTGCACGTGGGGCAGTTCGGTGTGTGGCAGGTTTACACTACGACATCGTGGGCAGGTTTACACTAATGGAGACACCCTGCTCTTTCAAGAGAGGACAAGGTCGGAATTGTATTTCAGGTTTAAAGGCATTTAAATACGAGTTAACAAGAAGGAGGTTTTGCTGTTCATTTCTCAGGCACCACTCACCCCGAGGTCAACAGCAAATGTGGGCTGGGCCCTTCCCATTAAAATACATCACTGAGTTTTAAGTTGCTTGCTAGTGCTGTATTGAAAGACATAGATTGGAAGCAGTGCTAGCAGTGTTCATTCAGTGATTTGCTTCGTGCCCACTGAGCTTCGTGTCTGCCAGGCAGTATCCCTGGTCTCCATCGAGATGGCTGTCGTGAGTGCTAATTATGACGCTGCTGGTACGTATGATGAGGGAGTGGACTTAAACCACCAGGCTGCTTCCCACAGACCACTAACTGCTCATGAAGCAGCGAGGACTTCTGATTACGTTTGAACTGGTCAAAGCTGACACCAGGAGCTTAAAGTACAAGGGAAAATGTTTCATATCCCATTGCTGATTATGATCTGTTGTACATTATAATTAATTCCTAGCCAGCTTAATTTTTTTTTTTTGTGGGTCAGAAATGAAACAACTTTAGACACAGATTACAGACTTCAGAAATAGCTTCAGTCAAAATCATCTGCTGCTTTTGTTGTCTTTATTTGTACCCAGTCAACAAAATCTATCTTGTGTTGAACACTTCTCTGTGTGCCGATGGAGAAGAAAAGTGGCTCACCAGGGCTGGAGAACTGTAAGAGGTTAACATATTCTGCATCATCAAGCACAGCTTTTCATTCACTTTCAAATGTAGCTGTGTGGGTGGCTACACAATGTGGGAAACTCTTTTCATTGAAGAATCTGAATATTTTGTAAGGAAGTGAATAGTTGCAAATAATCTTTTCTGTAGCACTGAAATAAAGAACAAATGAGCTATTCTCAGAAAATACTGAAGCATTATTGTCTTCAGTCATTTAACAGAGCTATAGAGAAAAAAATATTCCAAACTTGACAGATTCATATCCTAATCTTTTGCTCCTTCATCGGGAGACTGTGTAGCTGGTACCAGTTAAAGCGGAATGAGTTACAGGGCTAAATTTGCTTCAGCACTGTATGGAAGTAAACATTTTAAAAAATACAACTCAGGCCTTTAAATAATGAATGTCAGATAGAACTAAGACAGTCAACCTGTGGCTCGTGGACTGGATGTGTCCTCCAAAAGCCGCAGCAGCCGGCGAGCGCCAGCTGTTCGGCCCTCGTGGGAGCGCTGCTGACTGCCACCCTCTGGTCTCAGGCCCTGTAGCTCTCCCCATCCTCTGGCTGAGATGTTGCTGTGGGTTCATGTCAAAACACCGGGTATGGTTTGGTAGAGCACACAGTTAGATTTTAGGAGACAAAAATTGTAACAGATGCCCTATTGGAATGGCTGAATGAAACGGGGGCTGCTGCGGTGGTAGGCGAGATGAGGCTGTGGGACCGGGGGCTCCTGCCCCCATGGAGCCCTGCTCCAGTCCCACCTGGCCTCTGACAGAGTGACACAAGGCAATGTGACACTGAAGTTCTGTTTTCCTTATTGTAGTGAGGTGAGGGATTTCACCCCTAAGGTATTAATTTAACGTGCTACAACCTGGTTAGAGGCCAGGGCCAGGCTTCAGGAGCCCCGCGCTGTGTTCGCAGTCCTTTCTCACCTTTCCATCGCGACGTTGAGCAGTGATGCTGTGGGGCCGACACAGTGCTTTCCCTGCAGTGTGCAGACCTCCAGTGCTGCAGAGGATTTCATTGCAGGCAGCTCCGCACACACCTGTGCTCCCGTGCGGATAAAACTCAGAGCGAGCACCAGGGCTCTCCAAGGCGAGCCCGAGTAGGTCAGCGTCAGCCTCAAGTAAGCGTGATTAACTTTATCCATCTCCTGGTGTATTTCTTTCCAATCCACTCCAGTGCTTGATTTAATTTTCCTTTTATGTAAACTCAAAGATTTAGCTTCATTAGAATGATTGCAGGGATTCACTGCATATGGCCTGTTGCTTTCCTTATCCCTCCAGGGTTTTCTTACCAAGCACTTCAATCTGCTGCAGTGGGGGGAACGTTTAAGAAGTCACCAAAGCAGGACATGAAAGAACTGGCATGAAAACCTTGTTCGGAGAGGAAACCTACAGGGAATCCTGCCTGGAAAAAGGTGCAGTAGGTTTGATGGGGTCACAAAGGGCGGGATCCATCCCTGGTGACCCCAGTGCCAGTGGAGCAGCCCAAGTCCCAAGTGTGCAGCCTGAGGAGCCAGGCTGGGATCCCTCAGCTCTGTGTGTTTAGTACAATCAGTACAGGCTCTTTTATTAATTATTATTTTTAATTAATTGTTAAATGGTTTCTGGAGAGATTTTATAAAAACCAGTAGGCGTACCTGTCCGAAACTACCTGCTCGGCAGGTCTGCAAAAGCAGATCTTGCCTTGTGGGAGCCTTTCGTTTGTTTCCACCTTTTCAAAAACCAGTGGCAATTGTCTTCAAGTTTTAGGAGGTTAATATTGTATAGACCATTTTAACCACCGTTTTAAACTTGTTTTCTTATCAAAAAAAGGACTTCTGGCTTTTTCCACAGTATTAGATCTATCATATCAGAGTACTTTATTGAATATTTTATTGACCGTCTGCTTGCCCTATGCTAACCTGCCTGACATCCAAAGTTTCTCTCTCTCTGGAGATGCAATGTCAGTTCTCATTAAGCAGCTGAGCGTGAATTTTCTCTTCATATTTCCTGTGAATAAACTTCATCCCAGCAGGCAGGCGCTGGGCCCTGCTGCAGCGCGGGGGCATCCAGCTCTGGAGCCAGGCGGCGGCACGGGGGCGGATTTAAGGTGGTCTCGGCGAGTGCGTGCTCTGCAGCCAGAGCCTGTTCCCTTTGGGGCTTACATCAGCATTTTGTGTAATTTTGCTTTACACAAATGTAAAGGTATTGAAGAGGAAAATTTCTTCCCCTGGCAAGTTAATTACTTGACTTCTCATAGAAGGAAAGCTTGAAGCGAATGCTAAGAGGAAAGTACATCTTCGCTGAAATTAGGCGATCCACCCAAGAACATGGATTTGATTTACCGAGCAGTTACAGTTACAAGTGCATTTTAATTGTCTCAGTTCGTTTCCCCAAATTTGATACACGTTATTAATATTTCATCTTAGTTTCTGTATAGCTTCCTTTTTAAATTTTAAATTTCTACATTTTCTTTCTTTCTAAAAACCAGAAAATGCTGCTCTGTCACTGCCTGGTTTTATGGCCATACAAACACCTTGCTCGCAGCCTGCTCTTGTTGCCACTGGTTGTGAGAGCTCTGCACTGAACCTGTCCCGACTCCCTCTCAGTAACGTGCCATGGCTTTTGCTGTGCTGCGTGACTTTTACTGAATTATTTTAATATGAGGGAGATATAAATATTTCATAATCCTGTAGCTGGTTGACAATTTCATTATATGCACTCCTTAGTACGTAATGATTTTTTGCCGGGCTAATTGCGGTGTCTCCTAGCAGGCATTCCAGGGGAAGGTCAGAGAGAGTTTCCTTCAGAAGCTGTAAAATATTTTGAGCCACTTCTTCATGGTGTGATTTTAAAAAGCTGTGTTTTCAAAGACTCTCAAAATCACCAGAAAATGCGTTTTCCCTAAAGAAAAAGGAATTCAGAGTAGAGCCTACCATAGGACAGCTTTTGAGGAATAACTTCCCCTGAGCTCTGCTGTTGTTAACCAGGTCTCAGAAGGAAAACAGGTTTGGAAGAGCGGCTTGCTGCTTGGTGGTTTTGAGCCTATTTTCCCCTGTTGTGGAGCTGAAGAGATGAACGTGGTTGGTTCAAATCATATTGCTGCGACTCCACCATACGACAGATCTGCATTCGCAGCAATGCGTCTCTAACACAAAATGAAATAAGAAAGGGAGGAAATTTAATTTTGTTCTTGTGGTTATGGAGGTCTGCGGGGAAGTGGGCCTGTGGGGCACAGTCCTCGGGCCACGTACTGGTTAGACAGCTTCGGGGTTTTTTTATGCCTTTCTTCTTCCGAACGTGGTGTCAGATGTTGTAAGTCAATTTATTTTGCTATTAGCATTTGCTAATGACACTAAAAACTTTTTTAAAAGCTTTCCTAATTAATGATCTTCTTGCTCACAAACAAAAACGATATTGTCTGTGAGAAGTGCCTGAGTATTTAAAAGCACCGGGCTGTTGGTAGGTTTTATTGCCTCATGAATTTAGGGTCAGCACACCTATTATTTGCCAGAGTTAATTTGTGCCGGGTTATTGACTGGCTGGGTTGTAAGGGATACCTGACTCTTGTAAAAGTTACACTCGTCTCAAATTGTTATAGTTTTATTCTTCGTGCCCTGCCACAATATTTAACTAATAAAAGAAAGGAAACGCTGTGCAAAGGCAGGGATTTAACTTCAGGCTCGTGAGACCCAAGCAAGTAAGACTGTTCTGAGCCTCTATTCCTTCTTTCTGACTCTGAATTGCTCTTAACTTTTCTTTAGATAAGGAGGGGGCAAAGACAGCTTTCTACAATCAGAAGGCACATCGCAGTGCACGGGCACTCAGGCTTTGCAGGAGCGCCTAATTAGGCTTTCAGATGCTCTCCCTGAGCTGGGTGCCTCCAATTGTCTATCAGGGGAAGTTAGGCCAGCTGCGAGGAGCTCAGCAGCACTGAAATAATGTGGCTAACAGCAAGTCCCTGAAGAAAAATTGAAGAGCATAGTTTCGTGTACAGCTCTTCATATGTCAAGGTGAAAATATACCCCCTGGACTCTCCAAACTGGAAGCACAATACGCAGTAAAACTAGCAGCTGGTTTAAAAAAATTTCCTAAGAAATCATCCTTTCCGTTTTGACAATTCAGAAATAAATTGCGGTCCTGTAGAATTATTTCTGATTTTCCAAGTGTCCGCTTCTATCACAAATGATTCTGAGCCATTTGTCCTTGCGGGGTGAAAGGCTGGCTGAAGTAGAAATAGTCATTTTCTATAACAAGCCTTCAAATACACGATGGCGAGCCAGAGTCTCTTGCTGTGTCATGCCATCCAAGCTGTAGTCAATACGTGGGTCCTCAGCAGAAGCCAAAGGTGCACCAGTAAGTCATGACCTGTAATGTGGGGGCTGGAGAAAGGCCAGGTATTCTGCAGGGCGAGCTGGGAAATGATAGCTTCTGAGTGGGAAATTCGGAAGGGGTGAGCTTGATCGTGCTGTCCTATTGTTCTAGTCAGATTTTTTTATATGCCCCAACATATTATTACTACTTCGGGTGAAAGTAATGCATTTCTAGAAATAACCTTTGCCTCCATCTGGGCTGATTGAAACAATTTTTAATTATTCTCTGCCTGCTGGATCTTCTGCAGATCCGGGGTACACCTGACAGAGCCTTGTTCTGTCAGACAGCTAGCACAGTCACTTCGTATTAAAAAGTAGATGGATATCCTGACCTCCAAACCCAGGACTGCTGAACAGATGACGGTCTAATTCTTTGCTTCATTTCCAGCGAGCTCCGTCTTTTGGCTCTCTGCAGTGGATAATTATTGCATAAAGATGGGGGAGCATCTGATACTGGTTTAAGACGATCAGTCTCAGAGTTTCACCAACTTCCCTAGCAATTCTGAGGACTAAGAAACTAAAGCATCCATGATTATCTTGCATTTAGCTGAGATGCACGTGATTTCTGTCCTAGTTGCTTCTATAAATAGCTCCCCCAATCTTTCCCAAATTATTTTTACTAGTTTTTAGTGGGTGTATAGCTTTTAAAACTGGAATACCAAAAGCTGGCTCTGTTCATTTTCTCATGAAATTGTAGCCAGAGCAGTAAATTCATAGCTAAGCACTTACTCATTGGCTACTGTATTATAAATAACTCTTCACCTTGGCCCTGTTTCTCTCACCATTACTCACTGTGAGCAGTTCTTACTCACGAGCACAGGGCAGCGGAGAAGTGAGTGGTGCTGCTGTCTCTGCTCCCAGCGCCGGGGCCCTGGCCCATCAGCAGCCCTGCTTCCAGGCAGGGCACCCCTGCTGGAGGAGAAGCAGCAACTCCTCTCGAAACAAAAAAGCTGCGCATGGGATTTGGAAGTTTTTATACGAAAAACCAAGGTGCAGTTTGTTGTCAGGCTTCGAGATACAGGCTTGTCACTTTGTGCAAGGCTGGGAAGCAGCTTACGAGCATTTGGCTGGGGAGCCCTGGCCATTCCTCCTGCTTTCTCATTGCCTCTGCACTTTGTTGCCTTCCAAGGGTAAATTAACCTAAAGGTTCAAAGCTTTTGGGAGAGATTCCAGACCAAAGGTCATCTTTTCTGGGTGGTTTCTTGGCCGTCCTGTGTTTGCCCACATCTCTAGTGTTTACCAGCTCAGGGAGTTTATAAAATTTTGATGTAGGAATTAGGTTGTTGCTCATCTTGTACCTTCCTGCTCATATTATTGACAGTACCACTGAACTGCTTGAGGCAGATAGCATCTCAGTGATCACTGTGCTATTTCAGCTCTCCACTGCTGACAACATCAGAAGTGTTTTAACAGGGTTTTAATGGGCAGCCTCTGTAGCTCCTTGGAGGGTTGCAAATAGCTGCCGCGAAAAACCTTTTCTGGCGCTCGGAGCTGACATGCCCTCCTTTCCCATCCAGCTGCCGCTTGTTTATGTGGCTGCAGCGCTGTTGACAAGCACTTCTTATTTGGGCCGGGCACTGTGGAGACTGTACAAGTTAAGCAAGTTCCTACATCCTTCGTGTGAGCTGCGAGGAATAACAACATGGTTGTGAAACCGCTGGGAAGAGCAGCGGCAGGAGCCGGTAACCCAGCTGTGTTCGGAAACCCCTCCTCTGCTCCTGCAAAGAGGAATCCGACAGCTGCTTGCACTGCTGTACGGCACAAAGAGCTCGCTCCTCTATTTTCTTGCTCACAACATGTTTCTGATGACATCCTAGAGTTGATCATTTTGATGAAAATGACCCTTTTTTTTTTTTCCCTAGCAGAAAATAAACAAAAAAGGATTAAAAAAAAAAAAAAAAAACAGCAAAACACACCACTGTTCTTCAAGACAAAGCGTTAATTTGATAGCAGCAGTTTCTAGCTGACTGCTTGCTTTGCTCTGCTTGTTACCAGAAATGAGGCTCTGAGCACAGCTTTCTTTGGACTATGGAAAAGCTTTCTCCTCCCTGTTTTGCTTAATATAACTATAATGTGCCCTTTATCACACTTCAAGTTGAGTAATCCCAGTGTAGAAGCAGAGCTTAATACCCATGGGAAAGAGCATTGGAAACATACATTATAAAAAACATACAGATGAAGCTCAAAAGATCCACTGACATGTAAATTTAATTAAAAAATTATAGGTTTTCAATGAGGGCTTGTGTCTTGAATTTACCAGTTTCCATGAGTTCTTCAGAAGAAGAGTTTCTTTTTGCATTCTTGGTGCAAAACACACTGAAAGATATTACAGTCCCCCAAAAGTGGGACTGTGATATCCGAAAGCCCCCACAAAAAGAAAATTTTACCTTAAATATATACACTTGAAATCGAGGCTGTAAGAAAAATACCCATTTTCCTGTTTTCTTTTCTTCCCATCCTCTTTAACAAAAGTTAAACTTTACCACCACCAGCACAGCATGAAAAAGCACGCCCTAGCTGTGTGAATAAGCTTCCCTTGCGTGTGCACGTTTAAGATATTTTAGTTCTTGCCATAAAAGGCAAGCAAGTTTGGGTAAAAAAAGACCTGCCCAGCCGAGTGGGCAAACAGCAGAGCCAATGGCCAGAGCAAGGGGCAGGCTGGAAATCGGGATCAGAGTAAAAAGCACCTCTGCTCAAGGAGGATTGTGGCTTAAATAAGAGAAGTGTTACGGAAATCTTATGAATTGCTCCATCTACTGCATGTTTCTAGGAAGAAATCCCCAGCACAGCAACCCCACGGTGTGTGGCGTGGTTTCCTGGGATGGGAGCGTGTCCCCACAGCACAGCACAGTGCGGGGCCGTGCCATGGGAGCTGTCGCCGCCGTTCGTGCGCGGCTGTGCCAGGGCTGGCCACTCGCAGGGTCCTCGGGCTGAAACCCGCAGTGCGGATTAAAACTCGAATCTCGTGGCTAGTAAAACTTAAAAAGGAAAGTCTGAGGGTCTTTTAAACTTGCCGAGGTTAAATGTGTTTCTTCGCTCTATTCTTCGTCTGCTGTGCTTTCAGCAAAGCCGATGGCAAGCTGAAGTGCTTACATAGCAGTGTTACAAAGCTGCTGCTGCTTAACACCCCTTATTTCTTTTTAAATTTAATGCAGCAAAGGCAGTGGCTTTTGCGGTGTTCTATTAAGTCCACAGCAGCTGTTCAGAGGACCAAGTCTGTAGGTTAGGGGAAAGGGAAAACTCCCTTATTCCCGGAATTTCGTCCCCCAGATAAACGGAGCAGAGGAGCTCTGACTTCACGCTCCCTCCTGCCTTCAGCTTGTGGCTTCTGCTGCGAGCTGCAGCACTGAAAACCACTCCTGTGGTTTTTGTTTCTGTAACTTAATTAATAAAAATAATTCATCAGTAGCTCATGTCTTTCACAGGGGCTTTTCCCTGAGTCAGCTTACTGGGGAAGAGGTTCGTTATATGTTACAATTAGGGTAAAAAAAAAGGGGGGGAAGGATAAAGCTTCTGATGTGGTGGGCTTCCCTTAGCAGAATGCCACAGCCAAGTTTATTTGAAGAAACTTGCAGTAATCTAATTTATATACTTGTGTAACTGTGTATAAATATATAAAAATATATAAAATGATAAAAAATGCATTTTAAAGTATCATATGATCAAGAGCGGAACTTATCTGTGTTAAATGCCAGAAGGTGTTACACAAACAGTCATTGCTGAGGCTCCTGTGTGCAGCCACAGGACCAGCAGTGTTTGTCTGACGCCGTATTTCAAGGGGGAGAGCTTTCCAGTCACCCCTAGCTTAAACTGAAGCTTTCTGCCCTTCAAACCTCGTGTCCCTGGACAGCCTGTACTGCCCCCGGCTTGGATGGATCCCTGCCTGCTCCTCAAGGACCTGGGAGCGGAGTTCCCCTTGAGGCTGGGTGTGCCTGGTGTGTCCGCAGCCTCCGAGCTGGGAACAGGCTGCTGTGCTGCTCCCTCGGTGCCCATGTCCTGTCCCTGTCCCTGTCCCTGTCCCTGTCCCTGTCCCCTCCCCGTGCTGCATTGCGGGGTGATGGCAGCGCTCTGGGAATTCTCTCTGCGGGGTTTGATGGCGATGCAGGGATGAAGCAGGAGCAAGTGCTGCTCCGAGCCTGTTCCTGCGCGCGTTGTTTGTCACCTCGGTTGGTTCAGTTGATGCTTTGAAGTTCCTCTTGCATTAGCGTTGCGCCTTAGGCAAAATTGTTTAGTGCTTCACCGTTCGTGTTATTTGACTTGCTTTTATGTTCGCTTCTGTTTTATGGGTTTGTTCTGCCAATTTGGATATAATTGTATGAAGCTTTGCTTTTGGCTTTGTCCTGTAACGTTGGCTTACAGGAGCCATCCTCTGCCATGCAGAAAGACACCTGTGGGAAGAAAGGCGCTCGAGCAGCCTTGCCGTGACCGAGTTTCCCCTTAACAAAAATATTTTCAACCTTTTTTCCTTAACACGTTAAGGTCAAAACCTGAAGAGGGGCAGTACCCAGGCTTCCTCCAGTCAGTGGTACCCAGCATCATCCCTCTCCAAGCTCCGGTTGTGCCAGGCTGCGGGCGCTGGCCACGCTGCCCGAGTCTCGGGCTCAGCAGGAAGGTTTCAGCTTCCAGCTCCTGCCTCCTGCTTCTCTGCCACAACGTGCAGGACACAGATGTAAAACAAATGTATTTTTATCCTGCGTGTCTGGGCACAGGTACTGGAAAGCCAAAAACCAGCGCGTCCTTGCTTCAGGGTTGAAGAACTTCTCTTAAACAAGACCCTGTAACTCTGAAGTTAATTCACTTAAAATAATTTCTAAAATTTCCTTACATAGCCTGTGCTTCTTCAGCACGTGAAGCAAATGTGATCCGCGGGGCCCTAATTAAAAAAACAGAAAAGCAAATGTGCCTCTCGCTTCCCTGCCAGGCCTCGTGCCTCAGCCACGGGCTGACCCGGGGCATCTTGGGGGCAGAAAGCAGGGGCAGAAGGCGGCGAGACGCGGTTCCAGCTTTGTGATACCCATTTGTATTTACGGCCTGATTCTGCTGGGTATGAAATGTATAAAATATGTATGTTAAAATGAGGTATTTGGATCTGAAAGTCAGTCCACTGTTCACGTATTTGTAAGCGTTTCCGTGATGATGTGCTTAGATAGGAGCAAATTGGGCTTGTAGAAATGCGTAGGGGAGATGAAATTGAGGATGCCGGCTGGACTCCAGCTTCCTCAGCTGGGTTTTGCAGCCAGAGGAGACACGGCTGGGAGGTGGCTGCAGGCTGCCCCGGCTCCCCCGGCTGCTCTGCGGCTCTCCTTGCCCCCTACCCCTCCACGTGGGGCAGCCAGGTGGAGAACAGAGCCGGGAGGTGGCAGGGACTTGCCTGCTGTGCTGCGGCTCTGACAGGTGAGGAGAGGGTGCGAGCAGCCTGTGCCCCGCTCCCCGTCACTGCTCCAGCTCCCGTGGGAGCCTCCTCCTGGAAATATCCACGATCACATGCTGCAGAGGTCTGGGAGCACATTTTGTTTAAGCCACTGTCAGATGAAAACTTATCAAAGCTCAGTTTTGTTTCTGTAAATCTCAGAACATTCATCATAGGTTATCGGAGATGAAAGCAGTCATGTGTGGCAAAGCCACACTGCTGGACTCTTGTGCTCAGGAATTCAGAGGGAAGGGAAGGAGATCGTCTCTCTCTCGTTCGCTTTCCTCTCTTTGTCTTCCTTTGTTCCCGTGCACGGAGGTCCGGCAGTCTTGGAACCAGTCAGATAATTTAGAAAATGCAGTGCTTACCCTCTGCCACTTTTTACAAGCCTGTGTCCTCAGTGACAGAATTGATTCCAGTTGGTGCTGCTGCACTGTTAATGTTACCTTTTATGTTCATGTTTGTTCCAACAGAGTGGCCACTAGCACAGACGACTTGAACTTGTATCACCCGCAAACTGACAACGCTGGAGCCACCAGTTTGTCATTATCCCTACTAGTGTATCTGATTTAATTTTGCGACAGCGGATTAATTCTTAAAATTGCAGTGCTTTTTGCTCGTTAATGGTCAGTAAATGATTCTGGGGGATGGGGGAATGGAATTCATCAGTTTTGTAGTCATTTTAATTCTTCTAGTTTTAAGTTGTTCTATAAATATGTCTTTATGGATGTAGTTTTACTAGCTTAAAAACATCTAATTGAAAACAGTTGCTTAAATCTCTTTGGATCAAGAAGGCAGTAATAAGCAAAGAGAGTATCTTATCCCTGCAATCCAGAAACGCTTAGTGACTGGTATACTTGGTGCATGTGTAATCAGCTTCTTGTTTCATCTAAAAACCTTAGCTCTGTTGGTGTGAGCTCCTACTTCACCAGCAGCATGGGTTTTTTGTCTCTAAGGTTATCAACTAGTGAAACAAAATGTATTTTAAAAAATGGCATAAGAGAAAAAATAAATATTTAATTAATTTATGCTACCTTTTTTTGTATGTGCAGTGTGTGCTGGAATATCACCGGGCTCCTAAAAGCCTTAGATTTGCCTTCCTGTAATTTCCCATTTTGTTACGCATTATGTAATGTTATGACTTCAGGCTTGCATCAGGCAGGGCTGATCTCTGCTGTTCTGTGAGGTGCCCGGCAGATGAAACCGCAGCTCTTGGATGAGCTCAGCCCGTGTTTACCTATTGCTGCTGCTTGCAGTTCCAGAACCAGAGTTCTGAGCGATAAAAACTTGGCTCTGCGTGCCGTTGATTTCTGAAATTGCTAAATTTTGTGTATTTGGATTGGGGGGTGCTGTTGGTATGATTTAGGTTAGTTTCTTGTCTATTATTTGTTTCATATCAGAAAGTGAGGAACTTTTCAGCTTACGAGCTGTAGTGACTGCAGATCCTATGTATGACAGTGGGATACTTGAGTGGTTTGAAACCCTCCAAGTTAATTTGGAGATGCATTTAAACAAATATTGACGACCACTCTGGTTGTTGGGCGTTGTTAAAGGCTTGTACCTGCCTCCCTCTGGCTGAAATGTGGTACCACCTTCCAAAGTGATCCCCACAAAGGTCTCCTGCAAACTGTGGAGGTCTGTAAGTGACAGCTTGTTTTTGAGCTGGGGAGCAAGGAAAGCAAAACCATCTAAGCTTGGGAAAGGCAATGCAAAGCTACAAATCTTTGGGTTCTTCCTTCATACACTGCAAAGGTGGAAGAAACTCAGGCAGGTCTAGTTTGACCCAGCCTGATTCAGAGGCAGAAAAATACATGCAGCATAGTCAGAGTGAGCACTTGCACTTCTGGTGCTTTGCGAGTCCACTCTTGAGCCGGAGATGGAGCAGCAGCTCTCCTGCTCCCTCCCTACGGGAAGCAATGAGAGTTTTATTTTATTCAAATGATTTCATATGACTTTAGTAGTCTGAAGTAGTAAGAAGTTGCGGCAGCATTGTGTTCCAGAGCGCAGGCAGCTCCGCCAGGCTGCCTTCCCTCAATATGAAAGAGCCCAGGCTTGTGCAGCTACAGCATCTTGGGCTTTGTTCGGGACTTAAAACGCAGTGAGAGCTCAACCCCTGAAATTCTTTTTCCGAGTCTTTTTGATACGCAAGTAGCACTTCACACAAGCCCATTGTTAAAAATCACTTGCTGTTTGGTGGTTAAAGAAATGCGTAAGTGTATTCTGCCCATCTAAAAGCCATCCATTACAAAAAATAATCAGAGATCCTTTTTTTCTTGTACATTTGTGTCATTCTGTGAATCAGAGGCATTTTATGTGCTAGGGGCAGCTTAGCTTTCGGAATTCCTGTGTCTTGCTAAAACCCCAGGGCGTATTTAGCTCAGGAGACCTGAGGTGACCTGTAAATGGCAGCTACTGTGTCCCTCCGCTGCTTAGCAAGATATTTTAAAAAGAAATTGAAATACGGAGTCCAGATACAGTACGATAACGTTTTGATCCAAAGAGAAAAGCAGTCAGTATTTTCATACTATTTGACCTCTTTGAAAACACATTAAGACATCAATTATTTCTCGTAGCTTTCCTCTGAGAGGAAGATGGGTGGTTCCCTCTTTTATAAGCGAGAAACCTGAGATTGAAACAAAACGAGGTGATTTTTCTGAACGCAAAGAAAGTCCTTAGGAAAGCAGGACTGGAGCTGAAGAGTTCCTGTGCAGTGGCTTTGGCAGGCACGCAGCTCTGACTGCTGAGCTCTCTCTGCAGGCAGGGAAGGTGCAGGGGAGAGCAACATCTTTTTTGCAGATTGTTTTGCTTACGACACTGCGCTGTCTCATTTGCGAGCCAGCCTTCCCATTCTTCCCGGACTTCAAATAAAGTCATAGTTTTTCTCCTAAATCCCCATGATTGACTGTCTACAAACATGCTGACAGTCTCAAAAATAATGACGAGAACTCTGCTCCCTGTGTGTGTGTGCGTTATGTCCAGCAGAAGGACGGTAACGCCGTGCTTCGGCAGCTGGGGCAGCGTTAGCGGGGTTCCCTGCTCGGCTCTCCCCCAGCCTTCCCATGCGAGTGAGCTCTTCTTTAAGCTTTAGGCAGTTTTTATTAAGGTTCTTTGGGGGTGTTGTCTTTACGGTGGATTCATTTTTAAAATGTGAACGATTTCAGCGCTTGCCTGTAGAGAAGGCACGAATCTCCTCCTTGCAGCTCCTCTGGTGAGATGAGAGCCATGCCGGGGGCAGCCTGCTCAGCACCACACTGCCCTGAGGCCACGCAGCACCAAACACGGCCGGGCTGTCACAGCACAGGTGATCAGAAGTGCAAGGGCCTATTTTCCATTCCACTTCTGATGATAACTTTCAGTTTTGGAGTTGCAGGGGGGAAAAGCAAGAGTCCTTTGCAGAAGTCAAGGTTCAAACCTATGGTTCTGGGTCAGGACAATGATGCTCCTAATACTACTTTTTAGCATATAAAATGAGGTAAATTACACATCTCCAGGAAAATTTAGGTTGTCCGATGGGGATGCTTTAAAATCCTGCAGTTTTTGTTTGTTTGCTGCGGTGGATTAGAAGCCACTGGGTCTCTTGGTCCAGTCCAGGAAGAGCAATCTGCTCTTGTCTGGGACAGGAGTTCCATTAAATGAGCGGTGTCCTCACCTGCCTTCAGGGGAAGGTTTGCTTCTCACCTGCTAGTGAAATACCCAGCCCCAGGTTTTAGGTACAGAACCATGGCCCGCCTCATACGAAGAGGAGCAGAGCAGATTCCGAAGGGCTTGAGAAACTCCAGAAGTCATCTGCACCCACGCAGAGACACGACAGGATCCTCGGTGCCAGAGGGATCCTGCAGGATCTTCTGGGTGAGGTGTGACATCTGGGGCTGGGGCTAGAGATGCAAGGCAAGTGGTGTCGTGGATGCTGCCTCCATGGCTCTCCCCATCACCTCCTAGTCCTGCTGTCGGAAGAACCGTGGAGATGTGTTCGGTGCTGGCAGGTCGGGCAGAGCCCTGCCGCTAGCTTGTGTTGAGCACACGAGCTGCAAAATTATGTTCTTGTATCAGTTGGGAATTTTGTGGAATTTGCTTCCATTTGACAGCGTTTCCAGATGGAAAGGAGCAACTGTCTTTTTTCTGTACGGTGCAATTTTCATTTACGTTAAATGGTTCTGAGTTTGGGGAGGGGGGCTCTGCTGCTTCATTTCCAATAGCGTGAAGACAGATGTTATTTCACTGGGGGATCTGGAAGCTTTTTCCTTATTCTTCAGCTCCGTTATAGGTGTGCATCTCTCAGAACAAAGACAAATTCCACTGGAAGTGTTACAAAGTTAGTTGCATTCTCAGTTATTTTAATGATTCTTTATTTTTGCAGCACAGTAGGCTAGAAATGTGTTAAAGCTAGTGGTAAAGTAATTTATGAAGGGCAGATGGAGTTCAAAAGGTTCAAATATACACATTCAGTTCCAGCGTCATTTGGATCTTCGCACCTCAGTGTCCCAATAGAGAAACTGGATACCAAGTTTTTACAGGTTTTACTGTAAAAACTGAGCCCTCCAGAACTTTTAGTAACTAATGGATTTTGCAGAAATGACTACCCTGGCTGTCCATTAGCTGTTTCGCTTTTATGTCTTTGCTGGAAACCTAAATGGCTTTTACTTGCACTTTTTTAGTGGATGTTTGCAAGAGATGTCTTTTGTGTTACAGTAGCCAGTAGGAAAAAAAGGGATGTACTCAAAAATTGTAAAAATATTTAATCACGGTATATCCTAACTAGAATTTAAACTGTGTTGTCAAGAAAGTTTCCATCTGTGGCATACCAATCCCAAGCTGACTACATGCAGTTTTAATCTTCTGACTCTTGAACTCATTCTTTTTTGTGTGGCTTTGGTGGTGTTAAAATTTAATCCTCAGCAGTTACATTGTATTAAGTCTATATTTCTCTCCTTCCCTGGCATGTCCTACCTGATTACTGGCAAAGGATTTTGAAATACCCTGAAAATCTGTGTTTTCTAATGTGGGGATGATTGATAAAATACCTTCCTACCAATGGACAGTTAAAGAAAGTTTCCTCTCTTCTTTGTTGAGCTGCTAGATTCTTAGCAAATTAGTACCCTGTAACATCCTATTAGAAGCACGCAGCTTTGATGAGCAACTCTAAAAAACATCTTGCTGGCTTAAAAGAGCTTTTACATCCAGGTATTTTCCTTCTGTTCATCATCACTCATACTAGTCTTATCTATATAACACCATAACGAGAATGAATTTTGTACAGTAAGAGGAATGTGTGCCATTTTCTGTACTGCAAAATTATACAGAATAAGGAAAAAAGTGGATAAATCTACAGGTTCTGGTTGCCATTCCTCCCTAGTTTCAGATACATGTGACAATTCTGGAAATTTTATATGTGGAAAAAGTGGCTGGCACAAACACAGAAGAATGATGAAGCCACTTCCAGTCTGGAACAGAGGACATAGGATGGCTGTGTTCCTCCATGGTGAGCAAGCACTTAGGAGGAAGGTAGCGTTGAAGCTGGTATGGTTCACCACACAAGGATTTTATTTTGTGGTGGAAAATCTAATCTTTCCGAGACCATTTCTCTTGGGTATAAGGCTGAAGTCTGCTTCATATTGGGAGATTGGCATGAAATCTGCAGCACTTAGAAGGATAAAGGCCTTTGTCTCCAAAATGCACATTTTTTTTGGAACTATAAAGGCAGTGGAACAAGAAATGGCTTTAGGTATATAATGTTAAGATCCAATCCTGTAATCCTTTCTCAAGTAAAAATATGTTATAGATCAATTTTATCGATTCATATCTTTTTCCATGTGTTTTAGAAGATTCACTTAAAAGGAAACCTTTCATACTTAACTAATGATTAAAGAATTAAAGGACAAAGAATTAGGCCTACACTAATTATCGAGAAAGCCATCGTCTTCTGGTTCCTCAGTGGTACCATTTGATTTCTCAGTGAGGCATGAGAAACATTTTTTATTTTTTAAATAAATATTAATTAGTAATGTACAGTTTGTGAAGTCTTAATCCTGTTCCTTGAAATGTTTCAGAAAGATGGATAATAAATACGAGCAAAATATGGCAACAAAACTGAGTAGTTTTAGGAAGGGGAAACTGCAAAGAGGAAAAGAGGTGATTCCTGGAAGCTGCTCGGGGGGGCTGCCCTATAACCAGACATGCCCAGCTTTCAGTTTGCAGGCAGTGGGACACAAAAACAAAAACAAGAGGAGGAGGAAGAGCTGAAAGGCATGAAAAGACAAGAGATTTATTCAGTAAGCAAAATTAGAAATGAAATCAGGTAGATAGATGAAAAGAAGTGAGCAGATCACTACCTAATGGAAGTTGTTCATGCATCACAGACTTGAAATTAATTTACACTATCACAGGATCTAGACAGACTTGGCTGAGTTGAGACCAGATACTAATTTTTAAATCTGAACTTCCTTGTTTTGTGTACTTAAATCTGACATTTTCTGACATCATTAATATGGAACAACAATATAGAGTTGGCATAGGTGCCCATGAGTACAGAAAAATGATTTTAAAAAAATAAAAGTGATCGTTGATGTCACAGGATCATAGCTGTTAGCTTATCAGTTGTTAAGAAGATTTATGAAGCAACCTTTATCTTGAATGGACTAGATCCTTCAGCTGATGAACATTGATGTGATTGTAGTGAGATTACGTGGAGCAGGTGAGCTTCTGGCTCAACATACACAGTTGAATTTGCTTTGTTTCACCTTAACGTAATAGACTCCCTACAACAACATTAATGATTTATGGGAACTGTATTTGGGGAATATTTTAACATTTTGGTGCTTGGGAAATACAAGTACCCAAATTGCCCAGCATAGGCAGCAGCACTCTCTGCTTTCCTGGAGAACTGGAAACTGAGACGTTTTAGAAGTCAGTTTTACTTCTTAGGAAAAAAAAAAAAAAAAAAAAAAAAAAGAGAGAAAGAAAAATAAATAAATAAATAAATAAAGTCTAACCCTCCACACACACACACACAAAAAAAAAAGAGAAACAAAAAAAAAAAGCAACAGAGTATTTCTTGTTTGTATTTAGCAATGGAGGAGGTAGCACCTTCTGAACCAGCAGGCAGCCTTTTACAGCGCATTACTGGCATATAGAAGGCACGAAGAGCTTTCTGTTTCTTAAACAGCTCCTTCTGACAGCCCGTTTGTTGGCCAAACACCGATTTGCTTTCACTCAGACACAAAACCTGGAGCGAGCACTGCGCGTTGCTGTGGGCTGCGGCTCGGTGTGCGCAGCGGTGCGGTGCTGCAGCCGTCCCCCTCCCGTCCTGCTCAGGCACCTCCCGAGGCAGCCTTCAGCTGCTTTCAAAGCGAGCCAGCATCAGTTGGATGTGGGTGAGGTGCGGCAATTTGGGAATTGCTCCCAGCTGGTGGATAAATGATTTCCAAGCAAGCTGGGTGGCTCTTTAACTGCTCTTCCCAGTAGAAAAGAGCTGAAATATATAGAAATTGTTGCTTTGACAAATAAGCTAATAAGCCACTCAAGTTGCT
This sequence comes from Anas acuta, assembly GCF_963932015.1. Classification (NCBI taxonomy): domain Eukaryota; kingdom Metazoa; phylum Chordata; class Aves; order Anseriformes; family Anatidae; genus Anas; species Anas acuta. The sequence goes on from NC_088997.1 coordinate 2,801,697, forward strand.
TTATGTATTGAATATAGTTGCTTGACAGTTAGTATTATTTTCTAATTATATTAAGTTATAAATTATTAACAAGTGTTTAATTTCAGTCCAAACAGATCCAACAAAAGGGATTTGTACAGTTATGAATTGCAGCAAAATATAAAATTGTTGAGCTTTTAGTATACGCAAACTTGGAGACCCTGGTTATTTCTCCCTCTTTCAACAGCCAGTCATGAAACTTTCTCGACCTTTTCACCTTTAAACTTTATTTGAACTTGGAAAGAAGACTTGTGAATTGTGGAGGGGAAGAAAAAAAAAGAGGAGAAAAAGAGTGGGGGGGTCAGGGGGAAGAAGGTCTGATTATATGTTACCGTAACAGTAATACTAGCAAAATAATCCTCCTCTTGTGCATGAGTGTCTGCTACTGCAAGCTTCGGGGTAATAAGCTCACATGACATGCCTAGAGGCTAATGCTGGCCTATGCTTTTTTTTTTGTACATATTTAAACAAAGGCTGATTATCCAAACAAGAATTTGGACTGCATCAACTGGACCAGTTAAATTATAGTTAGTAAAACTTGGCGCCTTCAGAGCTTGGAATGTTACAATTACAGCTGGATCCTCATTTGTTAGGCAGCCTTACAAAATAATAAAAGTGGAGATTTTTATCTTTATAGGACATAGCTTAACTCTTTGAATACAGAGAACTATGTGCCAAATATTACAGTTTCTGCTTAGACGTCCTATTCCAGGCCAATAAACACAATTAAAGAGCTCTGTCTGTGCTCTATAGGACATGGGGCAAACCGGAGTAGCTTTGCCAGCACGCAGATGCCTGCTGTGGCACTTGCAGTGGACACGCGTTATCCCCCAGGATTTCTCTGAGATAAGAAACAAGAACACAGCAAGCAATTTGTTGTTTGATCTCCCGTGTCTTGCTGCTGTCTTTTTGACAGTATTGCTGGGTTTTCATTTGTATTTCCTTTCTTGGAGCTTGTTCCTGTATAGGATCTAGATGGTCCTCGGAGCTGGCTTGATTTTCTCCTCTCAGATGAGCTGGGAAGCTGCCTTCAACGCTGGCTTCAAACCATTAACAAACTTTTCCCTAAAAGGCCCTTTAGTCTACAAGGTTGCCTCTCCCCATTGCCATGCTTCTGGGGCTGGTTCGGGATGAGTGGGTGGCACGGGATGTGCACACAGAAGTTAAGTTGCATTTTAACAAACTGCTGTTGACCATTGCATGCTTGTTTTCCCTCTGTCATCCCACAGAGGTGGCTTGGTTTTGATAAATCACTTGCAAAACCGAACTTTGGCTTCCTGGTCATGTAATACAGAGATCTGGTCGCCAATCAGAAAATGAAAGTTCTTTCCCTAAAATTAAACGAAGCATCCTTATCATTAATCAAGAACAGAGCAATGTCTGCCTTCCTTCCCATGGAGCAGGGCCAACTTAGAGTTCTCCAGGATCTGCCCAGTGGGTTTTTTCGGCATAGGTTCATCTCGGTTTCTCCTTAAAAAGTATTTCATGTTTGCATTTTCTGAAAACCCTGGCTAGGTAAAAATTATCGAAACTAAAGTAATTGAGACTATCCAGAATGTTTGCAAGAGCCCATGGGCTAGATAATGTGTGCCAGCCTATACCAGGAGGTTATCTCCATCTTCTTTGCATGCTACAAAAACTTGGTGTTTGTTAAAGTGTGAAAAAGTGAGCGTCCTTTATTGGGACAGCTTTACCATGTTGCCGTGTACTTCTGTCCCAGTAGTGGTAATAATATGGGTAATAGATAATTGCTGTATCATGGTGCCATGGGAGCTTTAAGGCCTAGGTGTGGGCATTTTGGAATGGAGGACATGAGTTTTCTTGCATTGAAAACTGAGAGGTTGAAGATTTTCAATCAAGATAAACTTGCAGATTCGTAAGGTGCAGCCGACTCTGGGAGAAATGATACCAACTGGAAATAAGAAAGACCTACGGAAAAATTGTGAGTTAATGTTTACTCTTTTATTACTATTTTAATTGGATGGCTTTACACCGTGACCTTTTAAACCGCAGCTGTTTCAAGAAGCACTGTGTGCACGCCGTGGGCCCACGAAAGGCTGGAGGTGCCGCAGGTATCAGCTCCCATCGCCTGGGCTCTGCGCTCACAGCCTGTGGTGGGTGCTCGTGGCTCAGGAGAGAGCTCCCCTGGCTGCACCCAGCACTTTGAGCAACAGCTTTCCGTAGAGCTCTTGACTGCTTTGTTGGGAACCAGTGAGCCTGCAGGAGGTAACACTGCAGAAGGAGGAACCGAAGCCTGGTTTCTGAAGGCACATGTTTGAATTTTGGCTCCTTTAGTGCTTAGCTGCCATGTGTATCAAGGGTTTCTTCTCCCAGTTGTGGGAAGGAATCTGGCTCTTGCTCTGTGCACCCCCAGTGATCTGCCTTTTGCTTAGTTCTTAGCTGTGCCACTGGGAAGTAGGGATGTCCTGATTAGACTGGTGCATGACAGTATTTAGTTTCTGGCCAGAAGGAATCCTTTATTTATTGTATCTGCTGCCCTTGTTGTTTTTTTTTCCTGTATTGAATAGATTCACCTTATGCCATAGTGAGATGATTGAAATAGTGCTTTCCTGATTTAAGAGACCCAGGTTTACAACCTAGACGCAGTCGGTTGTACCTGGAATACCCATCAAGAATCATTGATACTAAAGCAGAAAAGGAAAGATAGCCAATCCATCTAGGTATTGCAGACGAGATGATCACCTAGCTGTTGACAGAGGGGATCTAAAATTTTGGAACCTGTCCTCAGATGGTCTGAATGTATTTTCAGCTGCCAAAAAGAAGTCAGCAGGAATGAGCCATGGATAAATGAGAGCAACATACCATCCCTGCAAGAGCCAGGTTTTTTTTACAAATTTTACAAAATTACAATTGTAAAATTAATTTTACAATTACAGTTCCTGCCCTGTTTCTTTCTTGCATTCGGGATGAATTGTGAATATTCGCTTTCATCTTAAAATGACGTGGATTAAATTGCAGAGAAAGAAAGTTCATGGTGTATGAGTCAAAGTTAGAGGAGGTCCTCAGTAAAATTTCTTTGGACAGTTAGAGGTATAGCTGGGAAAGAAAAGAGAGTATTTCTCATAAAGCATGATTCGTATTTGCCATTATGCAAGGGCAAGATGCTGTCCCTCGCTCTGATGTGCTGCTGCAGGAGACCAGGAGACAACCTGCCTGTTACGCACGCTCTGAGGCTGTTTCCTGTAATGACTATTCTAAATTGATCATGGAGTTCTAGAGATAAAACCTTTCACAAATATGCTGGCTATTTAAGAAAAAAGAAATAATAGATACTGAACTATTTTGTCGCTAAGGCTGTTGCTACTTTTGATCTTCTGGATGCTTTGTAACAAGGATAAGCCTGTTCAAGGTGTTTGAATTTATTTAATTTTAATTAGTATTATACATCATGAAATGTTTTTCTTGAGTGCATGAGAACCACCTAAAAAGTTGGGTTTTCATCTGTATTTTAATTTCTCAGTAACAGTTGATGAGCAGAGAGAAATTGCTGTGGCTTTCTGGGGCTCACAGTGACGTAAATGGTTTGGGCTTTGCTCAAATCAGATTTCACCGTACAGTTGTAGTTTGAGCCAAGTCTGTTGGTTCTTGTGGGTTGGTTGTTGTTCTAAGCTTAATTAAAGTAGGTTTTTTAATAAAAAGGAAAGAAAATTCAATTTAATATCAGGTATCCATGATAACTACATAATACAGCTTTTTCTCCCCTGAATTGTGTTTAGAGTGGATGTTTACATAGATGGCCATAGCTGAAAATAATGAGGAGGTTCTATTTATGCCACAAGTTAAGAATTCCCATCACTGGCAAATCTTAAGTTACTTCATCTGATTTCTGATGGGAAAAATCAAATAGCTTTTATACTGGAAATAAAGTTGATTGAACTCGGGATTTTTCCAGTGGCTCAAAAGGTTATTTCCCAAGCAGTGCTTTTCTACAAACTGCAGTGATCTGTAATTTATCTGCTTCTGTCTGATGCTCAGTGTTATACGTAGGGATTGCCTCTTAATAATAGGTGGAACTCTATTTGACTTCCAGAATTTTACATGAAATCTTGTATTACAGATGTGATAGCAGTAAGACCCTAGAGATGGAACTAAGTGATAAAGAGATCAATCTCTATTTTCTGTTTTTCTTTATTTCACATAGAGCTCTTTAATTTCGTTCTAGAAGAAAACACTTGAGGACTAGTGCTGCCTACAGGAACTGTTCAATCAGTATTAACGTGCAACTTGTCAAGAGCAAATTCTTTGACAAGTCTATTTACTTCAAAATAATTATATAATTTCCATTTGCTTCAGGAAGCTAAAAATAGAAACTAAGATATTGTTTGCCGTTTCGTTTATTCACATTCATTTCTTCTGGTGATTTCTGTTGACCTCAGCATTACCTGTTGGTGAGGAGAGAGCTGTTTGCAGGCCAGTAGCTTCATCATTCACCACTGATTGCCCTCACAGACAGATTTAACATGACCAGTGCAAACAAAGTTTTCTTGTGAGATGTCCAACTCATGCTGGTTTTGGCAAATTCAGAGCCAGTTGGAGATTTTGTGCTGCTGGAGGGAAGTTCTGTTTTCTGTAGTAATCCCAAGTAAAAATGTTTGAAGCAAGGATTGCTAATCAGACTTGACAAACCTCAAAAGTTTATACCCAAAGCAGCATTTGAAATCTTAAGTGTTCCTTTTATCAGGACCTTTCCACAGAACTTGTTTTCCCATCACTTCCATTCAGTTATTTCAAGCAGCGTGAATGGATCCACCCTCAGAAATGATTGCAGTGAGTAATGGTGCTGGATTTTGTACACATAAGCACTGAGCAATAGCGTGTTGCTGAAAATGAGTCAAAAATACACAAATGGCTAAGGTAGGGTTTGCTTTACACATGGCAGGATTACTTAATTGGTGGAATTACTTAATTCAAGAAAGCAGTTGTTTTTGTAATTACAGTAACAATTTTGTCTGCCGAGTTAACTCTCAATGTGTAGCAGGTTCAAACTGATCCAATTAGTAATGAAAGTGGTGTAATTAACGTAGTCATTAATTAAATGTATACACGCACACTGGCTTTCAGTCAGTGCTTTGGGGTGGTTCATTTTGCATCATCCTGTTACAGACAACAAACTTCTTGTAACATGTAATCTGTGTTTAAAGCAGTGGAAGTGCCTCCCCCAGTAATGGGGGTGGAAATAGGATCTGGGGGACGACTGCAGATTGTTGGGGGGTGGGACCCGTGGCCCAGCACCCGTTGGGGTTCAGTCCTGGAGTTCAGGAAGGCTTGGAGAGGTGAGCCTCTGACGAGGGATGGACCTTGCCATCACCGTGCCAAAAGATTGATTGCCCCATTGAGTGAATTATCTGTTTGTAATAGCTGGGACTGGGATAAACGTGAGACAGGGTCCTCACAATGTGACTTTTTTAGTGTTGAGAGAACAGCTTAGCAGCGAGAGTCATCCATGACTGATATCACTGCAAAACTAAAGTTAAAACTGCCTCAGAGAAGGCCCAGAAGAAATCCTCCGAGACGAGGGATGTTCTGCGCAGCCTGTGCAGTTGCTGGTTAAACTCATGTGTGCAGCACTGTGGAAAATTTTACTTAACAGTTGCCTTCTCTGTAGTTGATTAATACAAGATTTCAGTGTTCCCAGTCCATTAATCTTCACAAGCACATCTGCATACTGAAAAATATTTTTAAAAACAACATAAAAAATTACAAGCGCTGATAATTTTGAAGATAAAAAGGACTAAAAGAACTGTGATAAACTGTAGTTTACTTGCATCATGTGAATCCCAATCCAACGTGAGAGAGGGGCTTTGCCATTTAAAATATTTTAATTGCATAAGAGGAAAACTTTGCAAAGTGGTTGTTCTCCAAGCAGGGAGTACAGTTCCAACTGAGAAATATCCTGGCCTGCATTGTATCAAGTAATAACATCTTGCAAGTCAAAAAGGTATTAGGGAGGTGTGAGAGACATCCCAGGAGGAGTTAGAGTTAATGTGGGGGTTGAGAAAGTTAATTATCTTGCAATTAATACTGAAGGTGTGTAAGAGGAGGATAATAAGAGAGCAGGTTTTGATATTTTAAGGAGCGCATATGTAAAACTGGCTGGCTAGAGACGTTCCTCCCCAGCACATTTGTTGATACATACACAATAACAGTGATGTCCAGATGCCTGATCTTTCCTGAAACGGAGTATTTTTAAGCACTCCCATCATCGATTGAAACTGCAACTTAATGAACAACAAAAGCCGTGGTTGGTTCTCTGACCCTTGATTTCTATTTATTTTTATCACATACTTGCCTAATAAGGGGATATGTGGAAATCATGCCAGGTACTTTGTGATCACTGAAAGGCCTCACTGCGCCGGGCAGTGGCTGCTTGCAGGTAAGGCTGTGCAGCACCTTAAAACCTCCCAGACCTGCTTGAACTGTCCGAGGGGAAATTTGAGGCTTACATCTCCCACGGGTTCCTGCTGGCCAGGGGGATGCTGCTCTGCATCTGGCATCATCCCCAGCACAGGACACAGCCCTGGCCGTGGTGTCGGGGAGCAGCGCTGGTGTCCCCACTGCTGCTCAGCTCGGCTCCAGGAGGGCTCCTGAGCCAAGCATTCCTAACGGCGACAAGAACGAGCAGGAAAGGGCCAAAAATCTGCAAAATTTGGTTCAGCCTTTATTTGGATCCCATTTATACCGAAAGTAGCTGGATTCTAAGTTCATTTAGAGAACTAATTTTCTGGATCCAAGTGTTTTTACAGTGAGGGGATGTTGTAAAGAAGTTGTTTATAATGGAGTTTATCTTAGGCTCAAACTGTTTGCCAGCCTAATATCAGAAAGGGTCTGAAAAAGCCTTACAGTGGTGGTAGCTTAAGGAAGGGGACCGGGGTGGGGGAGAAAACCTAATAAAAATAGCTGAGATCATTCAACAGTTATCAAGAAACAGATACTGCAGTTTTATAACAGAGAGCACTAAAAGTATATGCACTCTTAAAAGGCAATTAAAATGTATACTCCAAAACTATAAAACATTTTCTTTTCATCTGGAACATTGAGGGCAGATTACAACACATTAATAACGTTTTGTTTAGAGTTCAGTTTCTGATGGCTTCCAAATGCAGTCTGTGTAGATTAACCAGAAGGAGTCCAGTTCTCTTTTAAGAGAGCTTGTAAAGGAAAGCAATGTGGTAAGATTGTTATGAAAAGCTAGTGTATTTAGGAAATAGCACTTAGCAGGGTCTCTCTGAATGGCTGCCAGGTCAGGAAGCTGAAGTGCAAGGCTTGGCCCTCGTTCAGGCCCCCCAGTCCCGGCTCCTTGACCACACAGTACGTCAGGAGCATGTCACGGCGGGCCAGGAGCTCCACCACGCCTCCGCCGCTTGGCACTCGCATGTTCACATAACCCAGGGCTCCAGGGGGAGGGAGGCACGCCGGGGCCAAGGGAACATGCTGCTTTTTAAAATAGAAGTGGGTAAATAAAAGAAGCATGGGAATGGAGCGGTCGCTCGGCCCGCTTGCCGCATTTAGCCGTATCCGCTCCGTGGGGCGAGAGCGGCCTGGCGGCGGGGGAGCCGGCTGGGCAGGGAGGGAGGGAGGGAGGATGGCGGCCTCCCACCGAGGAGCCCTGCCTCTCGCCTGCGTGCGAGGGTCCTGCGTGCTTCATGTCTCGGCAGAGGAGCTAGGAAATGCAGGGACGTGGTCCCAGCAAGAGCCGTGTTAAATGCGCGGGGAAGCGTAGCGCAGGAAGCGGGGGGAGAGGGCGGTGCAGGAGGAGGTGCGGTGCTGGCCTCCGCAAGGCGCTTTCAGCCCCAAGTTTGCGTTGTGTGTTCAAAACCCGGTTAAAATCGAGGAGCTGAACCGTGGCCTGGTTTTGTGCCACAAGGCTGCAGATCAGAAGGGCTGGGGGGACCCAGCGGGCCGCAGGAGCAGAGCAGGGACCTGTGTGAGGTCTGGCAGGCCTCCTGCTCGCACCAGGAGCCCAGAGCAGTCCCGATGCCAGCGGGTGCATGTTGGAGGCTGTCGGAGGCGGGTGGACGCCAGAGGTCTGCTCCTGTCCCGGGAAGTGTTGTTAATTCATCCACTGAAAGCATTGATTCTCAGAGTACTCGTATGAATTCTCATTCTCATCCCCAAGTATTTCCTTCCCGTTGTCTTTTTATAACACTAATGCGGGAAAATAGCGTGTTTAATTAATCCTAGTAACAAGTACCGAGTTTGTGTAAGTCCGTGCTGACTTAGGACAGTGCGTTCTCAAATGGGACCTCAACTTGTGCGTTGCCAGACAGAATTTGTCGTCTTTCCCTCCCCATCTTCCTGAAATCAGTGCATTCAGAGGGATTTTATGCTCTGTGTACATTTCATTTACGCTTTTGGCTAGCGGATCAAAATCCTGAGAAGACAGGAGGTTCCAGGAAGCCCCGCAGTACTGTTTATGAGCTGGAATTACCCAGGTGCTGTGGCTGACTCAGTATGGCACGCTGATACAGGGCTTGGTCTGTACATAACACCCTGACTGCTGGGGGCTTTCACTTTTGCCCGATACCTTTTTCACTGCTGTGTTATTATTAGGAAAAGGTCAAAACTAATGTCCTCCTGACCTAGCACACAGGGTAATTCTTCAGCATTTTGTTGCCCGTGTTTCCTCCCTTTACACTGCAACCAGCTGCCTATGGGGAAACCCACCTAAAGTTAAGGAGAATATTATGGCAGAGAAACTTATTTTTTTCTGAAATGCTATAGCAATATAATTTGTATTAAATACAAAAGGAAGATTATTGCTCTCCATTTGCTCCTTTAAGACAAAGTTGTCTTTTGGCCATACTTTATGTGACTGCATAAGTAAATGTTGATGATTTGTACAGACTGTAATCATGGATATTGAACTGCTCTCTCACCCTTATAAATGGATCCCCTGGTTAGAAAAATGTGTTTTTCACAGCCCCTAAGTTCACTTCAAAAATATTTTTATGGAGAGATGAGGGGAATAAAATGGATGGTTACGTTTAGCACTTGATACAGTAATAACTCCAGCCTTCTTTGGAAGGAGCATTGTGTATTACTAACATGTTGTACATTAGCAACTCGTACATTTGATGGGAAAATACTAATAAATTGTCATTACTCAGAACTGAGTAATTATACACAAAATTAAATGTGTGCGTGTGTGTATGTGAGAGAGGAACTTCAACTTGCTATTGGTTTCAGACAGTGACTCATTAAGCCACCCTAATGCCTTGGCTATGCGGCAGAAGACTAAATGTTAACACTTACATTCTCCTCTCCATACGTGAGGATTTGAACACGTAATTCCCTGAGATGAGACCATACCTCTGGATTTTTATTTGTAAATCTATGTTAAACTGGCAGATGTTAGGGTGTAGCTTTTAGCTATTTTTCATTTAGATTCTGATTAAAAGAAGTGTGTTTTTTTTTTTTCCTTAAACCAGCAAAACTAATTATTCATGAGCACAAAAATCATCATCCCTGACTAACAGACGTCTCAATTTAGGGTCAGGAGCAGATAACATGAGGTCTGTAACAACTGTTGGATCATTCAGAACGCTTCTGAGTCCCAGAATGGCGTTTCTGTTTTTCATTATCCAAAGGAACAGAGGAGAGGAGAAAGTTCAGAGAGCAGCCCTTGTCTGTGCTCACACAGTGGCCAGCACACGTAATGACTGCCGCGGCCGTTTGCAAACGCAAAATTGCTGGTGGATCTAGAAGGCTTTGTGAGGCCTTGCCCTTCTGGTTCTCCACTAGAGATGCACAATGGCTATTCACTGCTCAGGGAAATTCCAGGACAGAAGAATCAGCCATTGTGCAAGTGCAGGATGGATGATTTGTGCTACTGCCTGCTTCCCGGCGGCCGTGGTCCCTGGCCCTGCTGAGGTCGGGTGGCGCTGGGCCGTGGGTTTGCCCCCAGCTGCAGGTACGCCTTTGCCTCTGACTCGCTGGGCTTCAGCTGTGGCTCGAGCGATCGTTCCCAGGGATTGAAGTGCTGAGAAATGAGAATGAGGGGAAAAAAGTTTTTTTTAAGCTGTTCCAGTTTCCAGGGTGACTGAATTCCTTCAGCTGCCCATGCACTTGAAGACCTATTATGGAATAGCAGTTTCTCAGTATTTATTATTCATATCCTGTCCTGTTATTGGTTATTTGTCACCACACCTTCATTACTGTCAGGAAAGAAGTTCTTTGCTGGCAGGATGGGAGCGTGCCTAGTGACTCTGCTGTATTCCAGTTTGGCTTCGTGCTGTTGTGCAGCACCTGAAACTGGGATCCTTCGGGCACTCGGTAGCAGCGTGGGTCCAGGCTGTTCCACCCTGCGTTGGCTCAAACCCATGACTTGAAGAGAAAAAGTATCTGATTTCACTAGCAGAGATATCATAGTCCAATTACTTTATTTTTAATTTCTCTTTCCTGAGCTTTTTAACAGATGCTGCTCTTTGGCCCTTTGACAGAAGCCTTTCAGCCTTCCTTATGACAATCGCAGATTGCAGCCTTCCGTGTGGGTATTTCTCGAGCTATGTAGTTAACCCGAGAAGGCAGCAAAAAGACATTATTGGGCTGCCGCGAGTTGCCAGCTCCTTGCTAATATATTAAAGGTGCAGGTCTGCGTGTTGCTCTTGGGTAGTATCAGTTCTCTGTGATTTTGTAAACAGAGCCCCATCAACCCCGAATATCCCTGCTGCAGCGCAGAGGCAAAACTAAAATTACTCCTTTAAGGTCATCTGTTTTTACTGACACACCAAAGGTCTAGGAGAAGGAGTGAGCAAGCATCAGATTTCTCAAATACAAAATTTTACAGTGGGAACGTGTTATAAAACATTCTGCCAGTGTTGTTTCCCTTGGGATTTAGAGTGAGAGACATGAAGGCTGACAACTCTCTTCCTGTTGTAGGTCAGAGCTTCAAGGAACTCTGTAATCTTCCCACCAGCTTTGCTCTCTCCTGGAACTCACGGTTAAAATTAGATGCTGGCTGAACTTTAGCAGTTCAATTTGAAAGCTTTCAGAGGCAAAGTAAAACAACTGCAGAGGAGAGCTTTCTCACAGTGCCATTTTGAGAAGCCACTTTGTACAGAGTAACATGGCTTTGCTAACGATGGATCTCTTGCATAGATGTTACCATAAATCACCATGAACAGGGGAGGCAACTGGGCATCATGGAAACAGTGTGGGTGTACTTGGCCTTGTAACGAGGTGCCTTTCTTTGGGCTATTACATTACCTTCTGATTTGATTTTTTTTTTCCTTACTCCTCCACCTTTTGCCCCAGCGTTTGTCAGTGACAGAGTAACAAAAGTACCCGAGCAGTTTGTTGCTTTAGGAGAATGCAAAAGATGAAACAGGCACAGGGAAAAAAAAGGGTGACGAGGCTTTACAGTACACAACGTGAATTATTAACTGCTGGGATTAGGCTGGAGCTCCAGCAGCACGGGAGAGCCTCGACATACAGTAAAGAAGGGCGAGGTGTTCTGCTTAGTCTCTGCTGCAGGATGCTGTACCCTTCCCACTTATAACTCAGCCTGGCTTGATTACCCTTTTTATTCGGGATTCAAAACAGCTTGTAAATTTTTTTATCATTCCTTCCCAGATTGCGTGGAGTGTACTGTAGCCTTTTCTTTCCTTTGTCCACATCTGTTTTCCAAACTCATTACTTTCATGTTATTAGGTTCATTTAAAAAGTTGTGTTTATTTCCATCCCGCAAGTTCATTTTTTTATCTTTTGAAATACTGCAATGGTTCCATTAAATGATGATGTATTTTAGAAAAATCACCGCATACCAGTTCTTCCTGCATATTAATTGTGGCTAGCACCGGCTTGGTCAGCAGGCTGATATCACCATCAATTCCCAGGACCGCTCAGGGATGCTGTGCTGGGAACACTATTGTAATTGCAATTACTTATAATGGTAATATAAATACTTACTGTAATTTAGAAGGAAGCTCTCCTGAGAAGAGTTTTTGTCTCACAACTTGTGTGCTCAGCACCTAACGCAGCGTTGGTCTAATCCTGATGGAGGCTGACAGCTTTTCCCTAATACAAACATTAACCCGAGCCCGAGCCCAGGGTGGCAGCAGCTAAGGACACTGCCACTCCTGAGACTGCACCAGTAACCATGGCTCCTGTCTCACTGGTGCCTTGTGTTTCTGGCAGATGTGTGTTATTTTCACCACCTGTAGCTTGTAATTCTGCTGGCAGAGCAGGGTACATGGGGTCTGGCCGCTTTCTGGTCTTCACTTAAATATGCCTGATGTGACAGCACAACTGGGATCTTCGGGGGGTTGTGCTATGGGGATTGTAAACTGGTCACCAATCCCACTGTGACGGGAGGTGGGGGAGCAGATTCTCGTGTGTTTAATCCCATTTGGAATTTAAGGTAAAGAATACAAAAACTCAGCAGATGCTGCTTATCCTTAATTTCTCCTTTTTGTCATCGCAGTTATGGGCACCCCTTAGATAGGAGAAGATGATTTCTGTGCAATTCATCACCCTCAGAAATGCAGATCACTGCTGCACACTGTGTGCCAGCACCGTGCCGTGTCCCCGGCCGAGGGGGAGGCGTGACGGAGTCTGGACCCCACCTGGGTGCCGACTGCTCCCTGTAGGGCCGGTTCCGGTAGAGCTGGGGAATCGCTCGTAACACCAAAGGTGATTTTCAGTCTGCAGATCAGCACATAAATCACCGGAGATTTACAGCTGTTGGTGTGTCAAGTGTGCATCCCCAAGGCCTTCTGGAGGTATTCGCAGGAAACCTCGTACTTCACTCGTCACCACCGCGTGCTCCGTAGAGGTTGGTCACAGCAACATGGTATAAAACCGAGCGTTATCAAAACCTGCAGCTTTCTCCTTATCTTCCTCAGGTGCATTTTTTCATTCAAGATGAAGACATATTATGGCTTGTTAGCATTTGCTATCCAGTAGTGTGCAGTAATTCACATTTGAAGTGCAGGAGAAGGCATTGGCAACTGTAAGCAATTGCTGGTTATTAATGCCGAAGCTGTAAAAGTGAAAATAGGAAGTCAGTGCATAGGCTCTGAGTGTTAGTGTTGTTTACATTCCTAATTTGATGCACATATTAACCACAATTAACATGCTAGCTAGATTTCCAGCATATGTTTCTTCCATCACAAAATGTTTTTTCTCGTACGGTTTATTCCAGATCATTCTTAGCTGGAAGACACTGCAACAAATTCAGACGGGGAATAAATTCCAGTTTGCATTATCGGAGAGAACATATTGATTTGGGTCAGGGCAGGGGGTGGTGGTTTGTGCCCTGACCTCGCTGGGCACTGACGTGTTGGTGCTTCACCGGCTTCTGTAAATCTCGGAGCAGGCTTTCAGCTTTGGTGGGGAGTGAATTTCCTTTTTTGTGAAGAGTTTGCCTTTATTCTCTCTGGCACTCCCAAATGGAGAGAGTGTTCTTGGTTGCAGCTGGAATAATAACGAAATAATAATAACAACAACAACAATAATAGTTCCCTTTGAGTAACATCCCCCATTTCAGTCTTGGTCTTTCCCTCGTGCCAGTAATCCCGCATTTCTCACCCCACCCCCTTGGCCTGAACTCCCTCATCCCCCCGTTTTCTTATGTAGCCCTGTGGGCTATGGAAGGATTAATTGTACCAATAAACACAACTTTATTTTATGGTTTTATAGCATGATTAGCTATCAAATACTCTGTACTAAAATAACATTTGCTAGTCTGCTTCAAGACAAAGTTTTGTTAGGCACAGTGGGCCTTTAATCCCCGGTGGAGTTCAGCTAACTAAATATAATATTAGTTAACATATTTTACTGATGTTAAGAAAATACTTCTGTGCTACAAAAGCTATCCTTAGTCATCGGATTCAGCCTGCAGTTACGGCGGTTTTGCTGTGGACGTAGTTTGTAAACTGGTACAATTTGGTCGGTTAATTCTGGTCTTCGTATTTTTGTAACAGTGATAGATATCTTTTATTGGAAATTCCAGTTAGTGTTACAGACAGAGCTTGATTCTATCATCGTGCTATTAATTAAGACGTTATAGGAAATAGCTGTTTACATAAGCTTTTTAGAGCTAACGTTTAGGACCAGAACTTCGTCCCTCTCGTGCCATTTTTCCACTGACATAATTCCAGTGCCTTGGTGGGGCTCTTCGAGATTTATTTCTGATATAATTGCCTCGCTCCGTGCCAAATACGAGGTCCTTTTTAAAATAACTAGGAATTTCATGGCTTGTGCAGTCAAGGCGGTCTGTGATCTTCAAAGATGTTGAACTGAGATGTCAGCTCAGACAGACCCTGATGTTTTTAGAGAAATATGTTCTGGACACTGGGGAAATAAGCCTGATTGCTGAGTTGTGTTAGACTGCAGAATGATCTTCCAAGCGGTGGCAACCTCGCCATGGAAGACATTTGGGGAGAGCGACGGGTTTGTAGGAGGGAGGGCTGAGGTGCTCCAACAGGGCTTTCCACTTTCTGAATCCAGTTAGAGTTCAAAAGTGAAATCACATGAGGGAGGCTGAACCAAAAAGCAAGTAAAACTTCCACAAGAAATATTCCTACAGAATATTAGCTGGAAGTTAGGGGGGGTTCTTCCCCGGTGGGAAGCATCTGCGGGCAGTTAGGAGCAGGTAGATGCATCCTAGGACGGATTCCCTCTGATCTCCAGGGCTGTTCGCTGGTGAGTGTGGCTGTGAGATTCGTGCATGTGAAGGACTCGGAGTGTATAACTATCCAGAATCTTTTAAGTGACCAGATTGTTATAAAAAACATGACTCAGTGGCGCCTTTCCTTCTGTCCTCGTAGGGTTGACCATTCTTTATGCTATGTTAGAAACTCATATGTTTTGATCTAGTATAATCCAAATGTATTTAGTCTGTATTTTATTCCACTTTGTAAACACGTTTTTTCCATAGCTGCAAATGTCTCCACAATTATTTGTTTCAATTTGTAAATTGAACAAAAGGCTTTAATAAACAATGTCCTCAGGCAGCCTCTCCTCTTCATCTAGTGAAGAAACATGATTTCTAAACCGAGCAGCCTGTAAACTCTTACAAATTCAAAGGGGAAACTTCCACCATTTTGTTCAGCCTGGCCATTTAGAAGTTCAAAGCACTTCTTGCTATGAATAAACTATGCAGTCCAATTTGTAAATAAAGTTTGGAATTACAAGTTGGTATTTTGTAGCCTGCTGCTGGTGGCATTGGTCTCATCCAAAACGTGGCACCGTTTGTGACAGCAGGAGCTCAGCGGAGAGGACTTGAGGGACTTTGTTTGATTCAGCATTCACAGGGCGCACTCTGTAGCTAACCTAAATGTTTGATTTTTATACTTCAGATTTCTGCTTATAATTGCTAAGCTGTAATTAGACAAGTATAAGCTGCATCAAGCAGCTTCTGGCTATGGATACTATAAACATACAAGCTTAGAAGTCGCAGCAGGGTGGGATTGCCAGGCAGCAACGTCCAAGAGACTTACGACTGCATAGCTTTGCTGAAAATTAAAACTTGTTTGTAGGATTCCCAATGTCCACAGCTGCTGCGCTGTGTTTCAGCAGTATCTGGGACAAACTTGAGCTTCCCGAGATCCTCAGGAATTTGAGCTGAAGAATTACTGATTCGAAGGACAATGGATGTTGTTTAAATCACTTTTATGTAAGTGTATTATATACTTCCTCACGTGTTGATAACACATACACACGCCCATTCATAGAAAGGAATTAAATCTACCAAACATTGGAGTTGTTACAAAAGAACAGGAATCTTCTGCTGATTCAATTCAGCTTGTATCCAGGAGGGATATTCCTAAGGAAACCGAACTATCAAGTGGCTGTGCAGCTGAATAGTGATACAAGACCTTATTCATGCTTCCTGCTGCTTCTTCCTAAAGGCTGGATTCTCACTGAAAGGCAGCATCTTGCTGGTTTTACAGCCTCTGTCTTTCGATCATTGTCCAGTCTGTATCTGGCCAGAGAAATGTGGCATAATGTGTAGGTAAGCTTTCTATATATAGGCTATTGCTGTTAATTGAAAGACAAATGCTAATTGAAAGACAAATGCATATTTCAGTTAAACTTCTACGACGGGAGTGTTGTCAGGCTCTGTCGTTCTGAATACTGCCATCCAAGGGTGCAGAAGCGAAGAACAAACACTTTAAATGGGTTCAGAGTCGTTTCGCTACGCTATGCTGTGGTTAAGACTTTAAAAGGACGACTTTGGTGTATCAAAGGCATTACAAGGAGATGTAAATCTAAAGCAGCTTGGTGTTAGACCTCGTGTTTAATTGGGGGTTCGCAGTGGAGAAGGAATCCCTTTATTTCAGAACTGCGGAGATAACTTGCTCTAACTTGCACAGTTGATCCTTGTGCATCTGACTTCGCTGGGAAGAGCTTTTGCTTTGAGAGTTAGCTCTAGTTAAAAGCCAGAGATTATCATTCAGTCTTCTGATGACGAAAAATGTGGGATATATCTCAGGAAAAGTCACATATAAAAAAGGCAATGTTGATAGACTAGAAGTTAATTGTGGTATGTAAGAATAATTTGACATTTCCCGTGATACTGCTCCAAATATTAAACTTCTAGCTCTTGGATTCACCTTTGTATCCCCATTCCACAAAAATAAGGCTTTTTCGTATAAGCTTAGATATTATTTTTCTTTAGTATCTTTAAGAGTAAGAGAATGATAATTACTACTTTAATAAATGATTAACTGCTCAGTTCTTTCCCTACCAGGTCTTTCATTTGCTGCTGTAGTTCCCATGGAGTTTTGCTCCGGGGGTCTGTTTCTCACTGTGATCTATCGGCTCTATCTGCAAACACCACATGCCATCCGGGGCTCTGGTTAGGAACTGAAAGGCTCACCTTGGGACAGCTGCAGTGATTTCCACCTCCCTGCCCGTTGTCTTCCCATCCTCTCACCTCGAAATTCCCACCCAGCACGTAGCAGTACAACTGCTCTGTAACTGCCCTGCTTCTTTTTTAGATTATTAAGGGAACAGGACTCTAAATACATGGGTTGTCAGTGGAGAAATTTATTTAGGAATACCCATAGTGGGTACATGTTGTTCCTTAAATGCTGACATTTGTTCGTACCAAACAGGTACAGAGTTAACCCAGACAGATGGCAAGTAACTGCTGGTGTCAGATCCCCACTGAAGGTGATCCGATACTGTCAGGGCTCCGTGTTATCCTCCTCTAGATAACAACAGCCATCAGGGTGATCCTTTTTCAATTTAGTGTTGGGACTTTATTTTGTCTTCCAGCACTGAGAATCAAAGGAAGGTTGAAGCTGGCAGGGAGCTCATCACAAGCAGGGCCACCTAGAGCTGGGTGCCCAGGACCATGTCCAGGTGGCAAAAGACTTGGCTGTCGGTCACGATTTTAGAGCAGAACTGGAGAGAAGCCGAGGAGTCTGTAATGGGCTTTTGGCACCACGGTGCCACTACTCATCGCTGCTGTTGTAAATCACGGGTCAGGTAAAGAAGCAGAGATGGACTGGGAAGAGTTCTCCACTGCTGTTAAATTTGGTGTTTAAAACATCCTACTGCTTAACAACAGTAGTTAATTGTATCCTTTCCAAATCCCTTCTTGAGCTTTTAAAATTGATTTTCAGAAGAGAGAGATGGGAGTTTTGCTGGCAGACCCCCAGCTGTTTTCAAAAGCCTGACCCTTGGTTGAAGAGAAGCTTTCCATCTCTACCTGGTTCCTGCTGCAGACACACTGAGCTTTAGCCTATTGGTATCTGCCGGTGTACTGGGTCTGGCTAAGATACCAATGAAAACGTGAACTAGTTCATGTTCTTATTTATTTATTTATTTATTTGACCAGCCTGCACTGGGAAAGGGTAATATATATACACCATGTGTGTGGTTCCCTGCTAGGTGATGCTGCCTTATAAGAGTCTTTTTTACCCATTTTGTGCAAAACGTGGCGTGTGAGATTTTTGTTTTGGTTTTGGCCAGATTCTTCTCCCATTGACTTCATTGTTAGTGCTAATAAAACCATGGGAAATGTTTTGATGGATAGGAGATTGCAGCGACTTGAGGTTTAAGCTTTGATACCAAATATTGGCGGCTGCCTATAATCTTTGGTAAACCAAAGATAAAAAGCATAGCTTGTTTTAGAAAGTCATGGGCTTTTCAGAATGACACTTGGCAAATTTTGATACTCACATTGTCAAGTATTCGTCCACATATCAGTTGTTTTGTGCATATGTTTACGCTCATTTTGCCTTAGGGATTGTTTTACTAAGTTGGATAAAGTGTTTATTATGTGGGCCGCAAAATATGTTCCTAATAGTATACTAAACCCTGGTGCCACAATGGCTAGGAGCTGTTTGAATCTCCTGTTGTGCAACAAAGGCTATGGCAGGTAACCACAAGCCCTAGGGCTGGCTATCTCCTCGGGAGGCTGGATGGCTGTGGCAGCGCCGTACTTTGCTTTCCGCTCTCTGGTCTCCCTCAGCGTTACAACTGTTTGCTTGGCTTGGCTGCTGGCTGCTGGCAGACGCATCTCCCAGAGAGATGCTGGGCTCTTTGGCTTCCAGAGCCTGCCCTCCCCAAAAACCAGTGGCAAATTGCAGCCACAGGGACTGAAATCTGAGTCGTGATGGTGTCAAGATAGTTTGTCGTGACTCACTCCTACTGTGGGGCGAGGTGATCCCTTCAGCAAACCACCAAAGTGGTGTTTACTCTTCAAGGTCTCATTCTGGTCGACTTGAAGCTCTCCTTGCTGTAACCTGTTTATAGCAGAGTGTGGACACTCACTAAAATTGAAGGAGAGGTATTTGGAGAGTCGGTTCCATCTCATGGGATGTGTGGCACTTCTGTTTCAGGCAATCTCCCACATCATCGCCCAGATCGCTCGGCCAGTTCCAAAACTTATTTGCTTACAGGTAGCTCTAGCCATACATCATCAGCAACTGCTGCCTAATGGGGGCTAAAAATTTCTTCTAAATTACCCGTCAGGACACAGACCTTCCAGAGCCAGAGTGCCTCCTGGAGATTCCACTTGAAATAAATAATGCTGAAAAAGTTTGCTTTCCCTAATGCAATAATGTGTAGGAAGGTAGATCTTGTATTAAATTACTCTGTATGTGATAAGATGTGATTATAATAAAGAAGGAGATTTATGTTTACTAAAAAAAGAAATATGATTGCATTATAGTTTAAATAAGTTATTTGCATTTCATATTTGTTTTGGAGTAGTGTCCTTAGGCACCAGCTTAACACTAGGTTCATGTGTGCCAGGAGCTGTACAGAAAAAATAAGATTATTGCTGCTCCAGGAGCCTAGAGGGAAGCTGTGGCTTCCCAGGTAATAGCCCTTCACTGTGCCAAATAAAAGCGCGTTTCATGCAGAACCTCAACCCTTCTCTGCTAGAAAGTAAAAAACACTTCTTTGAGAACAGAGGTAAAAGCTGCTCGCAGGTTGTGCACCTGATTCAAATCCAGGGGGCTGCTTAGGAGGACCCCTGAGAGGCAGCTCAGGAAATCCTTTTCGCCCCCAGTTTTAACATTTACCACTTTTACAGTTTTAAATGCAAGGATTCACCTCAGAGCAGGTACAACCAAGCTCTGTGGCTGTGTAAATGATGGCGATCTAGTTGATTTGAATGAGGTGCAAATTGGGATCACACGGCCGCTGGGGCGGAGTGATTTACATTCTGTAGTTACAGCAGTTAATTGGGGGGGCCCTGATAAGACTTGTTTACTGCCAGATCACTGTCATAGGCCTGCTGAGCATCAGGACCGGGCGATTTAAAGGTCCATTACCTGTTCCTCACACTACTTGACATAAACAGCTTAATGCAGAAGAAAACCTAAATGCCTTCCCTCTTCTGCCTCAGGTCTGTAGGTCTGAAAGTTCTGTTTCGGATTCTGCTCCGCGGAGACATCCACGGAGCAGAATTGCTGAAGCGTTCTGTCTTCTAAAAAGGCATGTTTTGAAAATTTTTAACTGTTAACCCATTTTCTGAGCTTCATGAGGGCTGAACCTGGCAATCAGCCCCTTCCACAGAGTTGTGCCACTTAGCACCATGTCCATGTGGATTGACCCTGCCAGTTAAAGAGAATCTGAACCCCAAAGAAATGGCCGTGACCCCGATCAGTCATTTTTTAAGGCTGGGAAATGAAACCAAAGCTCTCTAAAGGCAGTCTCTAGAGGACATCCTAAGTGTCCGTCCTTGTGCAGGACCAGTCTGTGCCCGTCCAGCTGCTGGGGACGGCGCTGGGAGGCTCAGTGGAAAAGGCAGCGCGTTCCCGGCTCCTGTTACCTTTTTGGTGTAATTCCCACAGGGCAGAACGGGAGCACTTCGGCTCCGCTCCTGACCCTTGACTGCGCTCTTCTTTCCAGCCTGCCAAGTTTCCACTCCTTTTGTAGGCACATGCTCGTGCCTGGAGATGGGAGGGAAAGGGCAGGACCCGCGGGCAGCTCGAGCACCCTTCCTTCCCCAGAAGCTTCGTGCAGCACACGGGGGTGGGCAGGAGGCTGAGGACCCAGCTGGCGTGATGTGGGTTGGTCTCCCTCCTCTGTTGTCCTTAGCATTGGCAACTAGAGCACAAAGCAACTTCCATCTTATGCTTTAATGCGAGTCATCATTAGACAGGAGCACAGGAGTCCCTCCACTCTCCAAGTTTGTCCCTGAGACAGCTGCACTGAGGAATTTCAGCCTCACCAGCAAGAGGAGAGATAAGGAATGAGCTCTATCACTCAAAGGAAAATTCAGCAAACTTCAAAATAATGCATCTTGATTGCCAATATTTTGCATAGGTTGCAATATGCTGGTTAATGAATGTTAAATTAGTATGTCGATATTTCCATTTCCCGACCTTTTAGGGAAGACAGTATAGGGTAATTTAGCATGAATAGAAAAAACTAAAATGTCCAACACATGTTTGTGCAGGGTTCAGCTTTCAAGGGCAACTTGCGTTGGCCAGAAAGTTTCCAATCCAAGTATTGGCAGGTAAATGATACCATTGCTAACTTCATGGGGCTGGAAGAGTGCAGGGTGGTTCTGCACATGTTATGGCTTCTGCGTGTGATCTCCCAGCCAGGAACACCAAAACCTGTTGGTGTTACGATGAATTTTAGTCTCCTTGTCCTTGTAGGAGTCCTGCTCTGCTGGCGTTGCCTGGAAGATGGGGAAAGGAGAAGGTGCTCTGTGAATGTTCCACCTAGTATGTATGTAGAGGAAGCTTAATTAAACCCATAGCATTCAAATGGGTCAAAATTTGGTCTGCACGTTCATAGAATTTCTGTTGAAACCAATTAACATTGTATTCGCATGAATACAGGGCTGCTGACACTACAGGGTCCCTTGAGGGCTGCCAGCCGGCTGTTGCTTTGTGTGTCTGTCAGTACCCTTTAGGACTTGTTCACTTCCTATTTATTTATATCCTGTTTTCCTGGAAGTGCTCATCACAGACCCAGATTTCCCTGTGAAAGGCCCAGTAAAGGGGCGAGAGCTCCTTTGAGGAGCCACCATTGGGTATAGACAAACACAATGATGCTAAAGGGAAAAAAGTCGCCTGGCTTTATAGGCCCTGGTTATAATTTCCATTGGTCTCAGTGGGGCCACGTGCACAGGGAAAGGTGTCTGAGTGCCTCAGCACAACTTCACAGAGGCCTTAAGTTTTATTCTTGCCACGTCTAATCCTCTTGACCCAATTGAATTGCCGGTGGTTACGTGAATCTCCCAGTATCAAGCTCATATTAGAACCGGTTTCAATTTTTTAGATTAGTAGCAGGGGCTTACAAGGCTTTACAGCGCTGCAGTAACTGGTCATTTCCCTAAAAAATGATGAATTTGAAATCCATTAAAACGGGATATTTCTGCCTTGTGACGAGAGCCTAATAGCTTCTTGCGTTTGTGTTTGGAAACATATTCTTTGAACTTTTGTGTAACGTTGAGCCAGTATAAGGCAAACATTCTTCTCCACTTGGTAATAGGCTGTCTGGTATCTGCAATGCACTTATTTAGCTTTAAAATTAACTGTATATATTTGTAAGTTTTTAATTAAGATGTGTTTCTACTCGAAGCTTTTCAGAGCTTACTTAGATGAGCATCAAACACTACACAGTTTGGGTCTTTACTTTCTGCCTATTAGCTTCTCCTTCTCTGCTTATAAATTTCTGATGACAGACATAAACATTTACCTCCGTAGGCATTACTTAACTCTGAGATCACTTTGTTCTATAAATACAAATAAATAAAGAGCCCTTTAATGGGTGCCTGGGAAGCCAGCAGTGAAGTGGTTAAAGGCTTGTGCCTGCAGCCCGGCCAGCGGGAGCTGGCGGTGGGAGCAGGGGGACGCCAGCCTGTCTCTAAACTTTTTGGCCCTCCCTGAGTGCAGAGATGAAGGAAGAGCCCTCTATAAATCACGGGAGATTAGAGACCCTGTTCTTGCCGACTCTGCAGGGTTGCGCTGCTTAATGTCAAAGCCTCACGTATTACTTTAACAGCACTCCTTTTCTTTATTAAATCCACTTTGAAATAAAAAAATGATGATCTTTCCAGTGAGGGGGAGAAGGCCTAAAAGGATTTAGAAAGTATCTGTTATGTTACATTACTGAGACTAATAACCGTACAGGGAGTAGGTAACATTTTTGCACCATTTCAGAAAGTAAAATGAATAGACTTTACAGAGTTTTCTTCCTTCAAAATATTTATTGCTGTTGATTTTGAGTAACTTCTCGGTAAAGGTGGACCAAACGCGAGCACTCGCTGGGATTTCCTTCCAGGTTTGCAAAATTAAATTTGCATCTTTGCTTTTGCACGTTCTGCCGCATCTGGTTTTAGATTAATTTTTTTCAACTTAGGATTTATTCAGGCTGAATTTTATTCTGTCTTTATCTCCATCTGATTGTGATGAAGACATATTTTAGACAGCTGTATCTGTGTCAAATGTCAGTGCTTGCTCGTAGCCTCGCTGTCTCGAGGACATACGGAGGCTCCTAGGCACCACTGTTATGACCTGCTTTTCTTCTGATTTGTGAAAGTCACATTAAGCAGGATATTGTATTTTTTAATGTGCAAAGTTAATGTGCTTGTTTATACATAAAATGCTGTCGTTTGCCCACATGACTTCAGTTATCTTACTTAATGCATTGCATCCCAGCTGACAAATACTTGAAGCCAAAGGAATTGCACGTATGTATTTTTTCTGCGCATAAGTGTTTCAGATCCTCCAGGTCATTTAGTATCCATTAGGACACTAAAGCTTCTTACTGTTTTCTCATTAATAGTCAAGTCTGTTACCACGACAAAAACAATTTCTGCGAGACGGGATTCTTTTAGAAACATCCCTGATGAAAGTCCTAGAAATCCCAACAACAAATGTTGTCAAGTTAGATTGCAGCGAAGCATTTCTTTTTCACTGTGCAGCATTATGCCCCAGGAATGTAGTTTTTCTTTTAGTCTCATGACTTTAAACACAACATTGGCATGAAACCCATTAAGAATAACAGATTTATAAGCTCTTGTTGATGGATTCTGTTCAAATGCAGTAGAATGGAAGGTGAAAATATTTTTAGTCCTTAAGCATTAAAAATAAACTGTGATTATTTTAATTCTGTACATTTAAAGTAATTTTTGCAGGCATGCTCAGAGTGTTTTTCTACCCGTTCACAGTTCATTTATGGTACAGTTTTGAAGTTTGGACATAGTTCACACCTATAAAATGTGGTTTTGCATTTGCCAGGGAAAATGAATATTGTTTTGCAATGCATCTTATCCAAAAGTTGACAACTAACAGCTTTTTTGCTAGTTTATTCTGACAAACAGCTTGAAGGTATCACCTTTGTAGGCGGCTGCCGCAATGAATTGCAGATATTCATTTATAGCTGTTTGTACTCTGTGTGTTCTTTCATGTGTTCAGGAATATTGCCCAGTTTGAAAGTATGAGCTCTTAAAATAACTAGAAATGGGGGTGGGGTCAGGAATTGTATAAACACGGCAAATTTCTGGGGCTGGATGCATGAATATTTAAGAGTACAGCCTCGGCAATTAGCATTTCACAAGTGGAGCTTTTAGCTGAGAAAAGAAGAGAGCAGGAGGTTATCATAAGGCCGTGAGCAGTGGTCCCGAAGCCGACTTTCAGACCAGCAGTTAGTGTTTTATTAGGAGAGAACAACTCTATAAAAGGAACAGGAGATTCAATCATAATATAGTGGGGTGACATGAAGGCAGCTGACAGCATGGCTTCAAAACCCATTTAAGATCCAGGAAAAGTTGCCACAAGTAATGTGCTGCAGCTGGTGAGATCGTTTCGGAAAAAGCAGAACCTGCCATAGCCCTGCGGATTGGCGGCCCGAGCAGCCCCAGCGCTGCGCAGCCGGGCTGGGCGCTCGTACCACACACAGGCAGCGCTGGGAAAGATCACTCGGCGAGGGTTTCGCCTTGTTTTTAGTGTTGTTTTTTTTTTTTTCCCTTCTCTTTTCTGAAAGTGGTTTGGGGAGAAGCGGGAACCAACGATCGGTTTGGTGGTTCGGGTTGGAAAGAGAGTGAATAAAGCGTCAGCTATGAAGGGCAGGAGCGCGCTTCTGGAGGGGGGTGGCTGCCGTTAGCAAATGCTTCCATACAGGCCGCTTTGAGCAGGGAAAGTGCTCCAATTAGGAAATTTTAACAGTACATAAAGAAGTGAAATGCACTTTAAAGGGAAAAAAATCCTGATTTCCTGCCCTTAATTCTTCCCGAAATCTGGAGCTTGAACAAGTCCCCATTCTTTAGGCGAAGCAGCAGTCGGCTCTGCTTGGTGCAGTAACGGCCACAGCTCAGCGTCCACCGGCCGTGTCTGCTGGCCTCTTCCTTTGATACCCGTGGCAGTGAGGTCCTGAGAGGTGCGAGGCATTTATAAATGTAGGGCAAAGAAGAAATCTTTAAAAACTGCAGATGTTGATGCACCAAAGCCGGTTTGTTTTGTGTCTGCTTAAACCTCAATCAGCGGTGAGGTGGAGGCACTGGGAAGGGGACACTGCAGCGTGTGTAGCTTCAGATTGTGTTTTCAAAAGCCTTGCTGCTTCCTTAGTTGAGATAGACTGTTAAATTTACATTCTTTAAACAAATTGGGGAGAAACCTTATGCCTGCTCGCATGTAAGGAAAGCATCTGGCAGTCTGTATCCAGAGCTTTAATTTGGAAGCGATCAACAGCCGACTAGGTGAACTTTCAAAGAGCAGCAGTGTCAGCCAGGGCCGTGTCCCTGTTTAGAGAAAATAGGAGCCAAATTTGCATTCATTCATGATCAAAAAACAAAGTTAACTTATATTTTGGCTGAAGGTAGCCAAAGCAGTCATTTATGAAGAAAAGATCATCTCATCCCTGGTAGAAGGTAATATTAATTCAGGAATAAACAACATTTTTCTTCGTTCTTACAGAAGTTGCTGTCATAGAAAAATACACTGTGCAGGAGGGGGCTCAAAAAGCAGAGCCATGATTTGAAGAAATATAATTGGTTTTAGTGAGTAATTAGAAGAAATTTGATCTTTCCTAAATGTTCTCTTCTAAATGGACAACAGAAGAACATTTCAGAAGTAACGTGTAGGTTTCCATTGCTTCCCAACAGGGGGAAGAAGGAACTAGCACTGTAAAAATCCCCCAAACAAGCAAATCTTTGATTCTTAATTTATCTGTGCTAGAAGCAGAATCAAAATAGTTACAGTAAGTGTTTGGAATTCCTTTTGTTATTAAAAAATTCCATGTCGATTGTATTTTTTGAAAAAAACAGAAGCATAGGTAGAATTAGGAAATCCAGGCTGCCACTGTCAGCCTCAGCATTGGGTTAGATCGACTTCAGGTGGGCACCTGGTGACACCGACATGGGTATGTGAGAAATGAGCCCCGGTGTGTGAAAGGGATCGTCCTCATTGTCTACCCCCACGTTTATGACTGGAAAGGTGACACAAAACATGACGTGCTGCTTTGGCTCATTGGGAATACAGCATCACAAGGACATTGGAGGTATGAGCAGAGCGAATATTATCCTGAAAACAAGGTGGATTAAACGTTATGTACTAATTTCACACTTAGTATAGCACAGAATTACTCGTACAGAAAATGTTGGAGCATGAGCTCATTCGCCCATAAACCTTCAAGGGGGCAATGTCCTAAAGAGCCACTGAAATTGGATATCTAGAAAATGAACTCATTTTTAAGTGGGTCACAACATCTGTGATTATCTTGTTGGGATTACTAGCGTGATGGTGCTGTGGTATCATCACTGCTTCCTGTGGACTTCGCCACTCTGCGCCGAGGTTGGCAGTGGGTGCGTGCAAATGGTCTGTGGCTTGGTGAGCGCTGGCGGGCCTGGCCAGCACACACAGCTTGCCTTCGTGGGTGGGTGGAAGAGGTATGTCAGGATGGCCTAAAAACGCTGGATAATTTGTCCCTTTTGTCCCTGATTTAAATACATCAGCTTTGATTTTAAATTAGGGATGGGTTCTCGTCTTCCACCTATAAAAATACCACGTTCTTCGGTGCTTTTGCCTTCCTGCTTTCTAGGAGGTGATCTAGATATTCCCAAGACTTGGCAACTATTTGGAAAAAAGGAGAAAATTTATTTTAGAAAACTTCCAGAGCTTTGAGTTAAGCTGTGCACTAGACTTGGATCTTCCTTCTCTTTCCATCACCAGAAGTCCTGCTGAAGGATCCAGTGTATTCGGGTAGGGAATGGTACTTCTCTACGAGCACTGTGGATAGTAGGCCTAGTGGCAAAGTTCAGAACCAAATGATAATCAAAAAGACCCTGGATAAGTATGTTCACATTTATTCTATGTTCTTCATGTTGTTCTTGGTAGTCCACTTCACGTTCATATTCATTTCCTTTGGCATCATTCTAACTTTGTGCAATTCCCCCTTTTCCAACAGGAGGCAGTCACCTTGATTCACAGCCTCTCTTTCAGCAGGGTTTCCCTTCCTTTTTTTTTTCCTCCTGTGTGTATTAGCAAGGTTTCTGTGACCCCCCTGGTGAGCACTGTCATTCTGAAGATCCACAGATGGGTTGCTCCACAGGTAGGGACAGGCTGTGTCTGGTATTGGGTTCCCTTGGTTCATCAGTCAAAGGAATCGCTCTTTTTAGGTCACTTGGATCCTTCTTTGACCCCGTCGTCAGAGCTGTATCTCATTCTTCCTCTTGAAATCCCTTCTTGAGTATATCTGTGGGGCAAACTACAAAGGATTTTAGCATCTTAGCAGTTCTTCCTACACAGCCTTCTAAAAATGGTGCCTTGCTACAGTCCTGTAGGCACTTTAGGCTATACATGTGGTGACTTAATCCTTGGAAGATGTGGGAATCCTCAAAACTATGTGCTGGGATTTGGGGTGGAATCTCAATTTCCTTCCTCTGAGATAGAGCACCATGAGAAAAGGCCACGGTGGTTGCAGGAGCCATCTGTTAGAAACCAGCCGTGATAACTGGGGCCCCGAGCAGCCATCGTGCCCCCGGCCAGCCTCTCGCCTCTTTAGCAGGGAGCTGGGGGCTCACGATTTCCCTCGCCTCTGCCAGGAGGTGCAGCAGGAGAGGAACGAGGTCAGCCTTGGCTCCAGGAGCCTGTGCAGTCGGTACGTTGTCACTCCCCGATGGTAAGGGCAGACTGAGAAAGAATCCTCTTTGCTGAAACAACCTATGGAAGAGCCTGCGCTCCCCAAATAGTTGTCTTGAAAGGATTTGGAAATAAAATTGACTGAAACTTGAAAAATGTAAAGCACTCATTCAGAAAAAAAGCTGCCTTCTGTTAAACTAGCTCTATAGTAAGGAAAAAAAAAAAAAAAGGGACAAAAACCAAAACCAGAGATCAGCCATTCCTCTTGTGTTGTAACACTGAACAGAGGTTGTCTCCTGTCATGGCTACGTGCAGCTCTCAGCCTGCTGCTGGGGTAGCAGGCAAATCATCACAATTTGGAAAAATCAGTCCCGATTTTTACCCAGGTTGTTTTTCTCAGCAGCAGCAGTCGAGGTCATGGGCTCCTAAAGGTTATTTCCTGCTGCACAGTAAAGTGGCCAAACAACATTGTTCTTGGGGAGTGCCAGCTCCAAACAGCATTATGCCCCTAAGTGATTGTTTACCTAACGTGTTTCTTCTTTATTTTTCTTCTCAAGCTACTTTG
The DNA here is from genome assembly GCF_963932015.1 of Anas acuta. NCBI lineage: Eukaryota > Metazoa > Chordata > Aves > Anseriformes > Anatidae > Anas > Anas acuta. Next base: position 2,829,798 of record NC_088997.1, read on the forward strand.
TTTCTGCTCAGGCTGTCACAAAAGGTAAGATAGGAAATGGTAAAACACAAAGAAATAGAAGACAAAGCAGTGCAAAGAAAAGATTGATGCTGGTTCAACCTTGGGAAAAAATGCAATGTATACAAGGATCTCTGGAACCTGAAAAGGTTCCGTTTTGCAGTGATATATTTCAGCTTTGAATATAATCAGCTTATAAGCTCTTAATTATTTTCATGCCTAAAACAGCACAGGAAGCTGCAGAGAACTGAAATGTATGGTGAGATTTATTAAGGAATGGCCTGAAGAGTTTTTATACGCGGTTTATAAATGTCATCCGTATCTAAATACACACTGGACTGGCGTGGTAGCCCAGAAAGAGAGAGGCCTTGTCATGAAGCATGACAAAGCAATTATTGATCCAACCTAAGGGGAAAGCGGTGCTAAAAATGCACCGGGGACAACTGAGGGGAGGGTGGAACGTGACAAGGAGATGGAAGGAGAGGCCAAGGACAGGTTACCAGAGAAGTGGGCCTGAATCCAAATATCCCAGATGCAAAATCCCTCAATTTTGGTAAACTTGGATTAGCATTTAAGAACAAACAGAAGAACACAGCTGGCCTTCTAGCTCTATCATTGATTAAACAATATCTGAAAGTCTTTGAAGTCCGGAGAAGCTTGGGGAGCTCAGCCTTGCAGCTTTATCTGGAAGGCTTGAAGTATGCCTTCCTGGTTTTCTGCTTTAGCACCTCTGTAAAGGGTCCTTCTAATGAGCTAAATATATAGAAAGGTGTAGGGAGAAATTTGGGATTCGTGTATGGAAAAGATCTTTCTGTTTAGAGAGCCTGCAGTTAACGGTGCGCAGGTTTTCAGACACCGTGTCCAGAGCCGCCTGTCCTGAGGGACTCTGCTCAGCGCACGCTTGCCTTTGGCAGCACGTTCCTCATCCCCTCCTGGTGGGCCTGTCCTGAGGGAGGATCTCTTCTAACTGGAACATTGACTTTCCAGGCCCAATTTGTACATAAACAGGGCGTTTTGAATGGGGGAGGGCGTAACATCTGAAATTCAGTCTCTTACTGGTATGTGCAGTTAAAAATTCACTCGTGGCAGAAAAGATGAGATCTCGGGGTCAGGAGGCAGAAGTGGGATGCAGAAGACCAGAGATTTATTTGTGATTCTCCTGCTTTTATAATTTAATTCACTTTCCCTTCTCATAAACTGGGAATAACACTACTTCCATAAAGTGTTTAAAAATGACCGTGTGGGAGGCAGTAAAAGTAAACTATTAGTTTATAACTGGGAGAATCATAGGTGTTTATGAATGCCCCGAGGCCAGCAGCCATCCCATATGGGTTACGCACCTGAGGAAAGCTGCTTGAATTGATCTCGTCTTTTCCAGTCCTTTTAAGAACCATGCAGGAGCTGTGTCCACAGATTAGTCCACAGTTTGGTGCCTGGAGCAAGGCAGGATGAGCCTGAACCTTGGGGTTTGCTTTCAGTCACCAAAATACTGAGTTTCCATCTGGTGGTGAGCCCTGGGCCTGCTCACCAGCATAGGTCGGTTATTTTCAGCTAGGATTAGGAGGTCTTCATCTCATGAAGTCTGTCGTCTCTCCTGGTTCAGTACAGTTAACAAATAAAAAAAAAAATGTATAAAATTTTTAATTTCAAACTGCATCGAGGGTGAGAATTGTTCTCTTCTCAGGTAGATTTCTGAGGTGTTTCGTTGTGTTCACTGTCATCGCCAGTGGAGGAGATGGCAGGGAAGCTCCTGGTCTGTGGTTACATTTCACATACTGGGGATCTGTCTTTTCTTCTTGATACCTATCACTAAATCATTCCACTTGAAGCTTGATTTATAATCTCTCAGAGAGGACTTTTTTGCCAGCATTGCAAATTTTTAGTCCTGCGAGGTGTTTTGAATGCCCTTAGCACTTCCTCTCGGTGATTAAAGTTTTCCTTTAATTCTCCGTTATTACCCTCTGTGGATTAGCTTACATATAATAGATTTTGTGACTGTCACGATCTAATATGTTTGTCTGTGCGGTACCTGCCACGAGGCAACCAGATACAGAAGCATTGTAACGCTCTGCTTGAGATCTTGGCATCGATGTGACGGTGGAATTGAAAGCCCAAGTCCCTGATGAGCTGCACGCAGGGGAAATCGGAGTTTTGCTTGGCATGGGAAGCAGGAGTGTGAAATCGTATACAATGGTTACTTACTGTGTGTAACCTCCGAGCTTCTCGTTCTCTCCAGGTAGCAGAGCCGGGGTGGAATAAATTACAGCTCTACTAACCGGCTTCAGGGCCAGATCAGGCGATCTTTATGCAAGTCCTGGGAGTTTTGCAAGAGTAAAGTCTCCAGATCTTCAGTGACAAGTGTGAGTTCTGCTAGCTGTGCTGCACTTCAGGCAGAGAGATCCTGGATACGTTGAAATCGCTGGCAAAGCCGCCGCTGGCTTCAGTGGAGACAGGACTCCCTCATCTGATTAAATAATAGAGGGCCATTTTGAGCGCCTGGTCTGGGAGCCTAAGTTTAAAAATACTTGAATCTTCAAACAGAAAAGGGTTTTGTTTGTTTTCTTGTCTGTTGTTAGCAGTCAGTGGACATTTCTTCTTCAGATAAGTTTATGATGATGTGTAATTCCAGTGTCCAAAACACTAAATTCCTCCAGTGTTTGTGCTGTGTTTTCTGCTTTTGGAGTGCTTAGTTACGAGTCAAAGAGCGGAGATGAACAACTTCTGGCTTAGATATTGGGCAGTTACATTTCAGAGCAGTTGCAACAGCTTTATAAATAGGAACATCTCAGATACCTTGAAGGAGGAGCTCCATACACTGCAACATACTGGCGAGGTGCCTTATCCACCACCTGTATGAAATGCCATACAAGTTGCCAGCCTTCTGCTGGTAAACATTTACTCGGCTTTGTGTATACCAGTGTGTGCAAATGAGATTATAGAGGAGGAGTTACAGAAGGAAGAAAACTTGTATTAATAATGCTGCTAGTTGGAACATAGCTGCTTGAAACACGAACTGCTGCCTTACGGAAAGGGGCTGTCTGGGACGCAGCAAACTGCTCCCTCTGTGTGAAATGGGCTTGCAGTGGTGTGACTCCCCTTCTTTAAGAGCTTTGGGATCTATGGATAAAGTGGCTGTGCAGCCTTGGAAGTTATCATCATCATCATCAGATACTTTTTATGTTTAACAGCCGGCTGTTCATACAGCTCAGAAACCACAGCAGCATCCCTGTGTTTCGCAGTGTCCACTGAAATCTTTATGGCTAATCTGAACAGGATGTTATAAACCAACCTGATACCCCAGATGACTCTGTACAGATGCTGTATAGAGACGTCTTCTTTATCAGTAAAAAAAAAGATAAAAAAAATAATAAAGATGTGCAGCCTAACATCAAATCGTTAAAAAAAGAGTTGTCTCAAGCCAGTGCTTTTAGAGGCAGTCTGAAGCAGATCTGACATTGAACAAGTTGTGATTTTTTAAAGGAAGTAATAATCCACTTGCAGATAAGTATTTTAGGGTAAGTTTAGTCAGGATTTGCTTCAGGTACACTTGGATAGTGAGCTTTGCACCCCCAAGTTTATGGAAATGGTTTGTTTTGATTGGTCATGTTAGTAGTGTTTATTAAAACCCTCTCATTACTGTAACCACTGGTCTTAGTATTTCAGCCCTGCCCTTCCTCCAAGGCAGACCACAGAAAACCCCAATACAATATGCTTTTTTTTTTTTTTCACTCATTAGTAGGGTCAATTCCCACAAAATTTGAGCTCATTTGTAACGTTCTGTTGCTGCATTTTCCCAGGGGGGCTTTTTGTGCACTATTTTGCTTTTGCATCTTTTTTCGTTCACGTTCTCCTTGCCGTTTCTTACACATTCACACATACCCATTCCCTCAAGCTTGCAGGTCTCCCAGCATAGTGTCCCTTCATTTGGATCTCTTAACACACGTCTTCCAGGAAGTTCTTCCTCCTCTGCTGTCACTAATAATCTCTCCCACATCCTCCTTTATCATTTTTCTTATGTCCTGTTCCCTCTGTTTTCTGTCAGAGGTTCTGCAAGGCAGGGAGCGTGTCTGTTCGGATTGTCCTGTACCATATATACTTTAAGTAGCATCCTATGAAATGTTGCTTATATTAAAATATTGGAAAAGAGAGCATTAAGCCTTTATAAACTTTAACCAGGAGCCCCCCAGTGCTTTATAACATCATTTTTCAAAGGATAGAAAATGAGAAAGGAGGTAAAATGACTTGTTCAGCATCAGCTTACCTCACTGGTGCGGATCCATGGGTAAAGCCCTGGTTCCTGGGTAGGGGTGCAGTCCTGGAGCTACCCCTCCTCTCCACGGCAATAGATACATGGAGAAAAAGTAGCCCCTACTCTTTGGGAAATGAACTAGAAACTTTCATTCTATAATTTTCAGGTGTGGGGTTTTAAATAAAAGAGCCAAATGTGTATTTGTTTTTGGAGGCACGTTATATCTGACTGTAGGTGTATCTGTGTGTGTACGTGTATTGCCTATCTGTGTTTATCTATTCATGTATGTACCATGTCTGTGTGCACGTGCTGTACATTACAATACTAAAGTAACACGACCAGATTTTTATTTTGCATGAGTGCACTATGAAGTAAGAACTGACTCGAGTTATGCCACAGTAAAAGTGGTAATAAAAAGGCTGGATTTTAGGCCCGTAGTTAAATGGTTAGTTATAGATAAACATGCACACATATTTGAGAGCAAAAGAGAGATATGTGGGAGATAAAAGAGAACAAATGGACAACTTCTAATTACATGTATTTTAGTTCATCTGGTATCCAGATGATCATCCTTGATTCTGACGGTTTTGACAAATCAGTTTATTAGAACTGTAAATGTAACCCAGCACTGTGCAGTAGGCAAGGGAACACTGATTTTTTTTATATATTTTTTTTCATATTATATTCAGTCATTTCATTATTGGAGGTAAATACTGCTTGTACTTAGAAACACAACAGCTGGTCTCATGTGAGAAGGCAATCCACAGATTAACTTGCCAAATGTATTACCAGTTCATTTCGCTAGACTGAGAACCTAAGGGTATTTTAATAGTTTTGACCTTGATCAGACAAGGAAAAAAATGCCCTCATTCTCAAGTTGAACCTGCGACTTACACACTGCCGTGGGCTGCCGCAGCGTGAAGCCTGCCCCAGCAGTGCCAGCAGCCTCCTCGGGAAGCACATGGAGCAAGGAGTGCCTCGAAGTACGTGCGTCAGTTCTGTGTCACAAGGTGCAGCTGTGGGGCTTGGGTTCATTCAGGAGAGACGCTTCGGTCGCTGCTTTTGCTGCTTTCAGAGCCGCTTGCTGGAGGTGCCTGAGAGGGCTGTCACTGTGCAGATTTGTGCTTCAGAAAGGAGGAACGTTTCGCCGGATGTTTGTGTATCTAATTTGGCTTTAACGTCCGTTCTTACTTTTATAAAAAAGTTTTAATTCCAATTGAGAAGCCGGGCGAGTGCAGCCTCTTCCTGCACCCCAGAGCCATTCCTTCTCCCTTTCGCAGGCTTTGCTCTCCAGGCGCATGACCAAATTCAGTTGCACAGTGCTGCACAGTCTGCATGCAAAGTGCGTAATAAGGAGCAGCTATGGAGAGGTGTGTCTCCAGGGCTGGGGAAAAGAGCTTTAGTGGAGAGGAAATTGCAGCAGGTCTTCCAAAGAGAGACTTCTTTAATGGACTTTCCCCCAGAGCATTTTCTGTTGCATGGGAGTCCTCCTCCGAGGCAGGCGGGGGCCAAACCCTGCAGCCTTTTGGGGCTGGCAGGCCCCAACCCCGGCACTCTGGGCCCCCAGTAGCCTCTCCTGACAGGTTTCCTCCCCCTGTCACATCCCAGGGCGCTTCTCACACCCAGATCAGAAAATTGGGCAAAATCAGGCTCAGTAGGATAAACTCCCTGTTGGGGCTCATCCAGGTGCAGTCGCTTGAACTGAGGTCTCCTGTGCCTGTGAATATGCGTGGGTCTGACTGTCTGCTTCCCTTCAGGAAGAGTTACGAGTGCTGAGGATTTAAGGGTGGGACTTCTGAAAGCTCTTGACATTGGCCTAATTCAGTTTCCTTTGAAGTCAAGCGAGCTTTACCGTTGGTTTCATTGGAAGCGAAGCGCGACAGACAGCGCACTTCCGAGCACCATCCCCAGCTCCTGGCACAGAGAAAAAAGGCTTTGAGCTTCCCTGCGCTGCTCGGAGTCGTGTGCTGTCCTCTGAGGGGCCGCCTGGTAAAGACACAGCTCTTCCTTTTCTGTTTCTCCTCTCCTGCGACCAGGTGGGGGGATTGCAGGCAAAACAACAAAATCTGGAGGACCCCAGCCCATCCTGACAGTGGCAGAAGCACGGGTGCCTGTTTTGTGTCCAACTTACCTGTCTCATTTCTTAACCAGATATTTTTCACTCTCAAAGTGGCTTGTCATTAATTCTCTCTAATAACTTCTAGAAAGAATTTGGGTTTGAGATGTGGGATGGCCAAAAATGCCGTAACACTTTTTCCATAAAATGTACAACTTCACAGTCCCATGACCGCACTTAAAAATAGCTTCTCCTGGCATCTTCAGAATTTCTTCCCCTCCCCCGTGATCTATGAAGTGAGATAAACCAGGCAAGTATCAGGACTACTTTTTTTTCTTTCTTTCTTTTTTACCGTTTTATAACATTTACCAGATTAGCAAATAGGGATTTACTTGGTGTTTCCCTTCTCCTGTGCTGTTGCAGTACGAGATAAGTGCAGCTCTGTCTTACGTACAGCTCCCGCTCCGCTCAGGCATTGTGTCAGGCTTGTGGTTCCTGCAAAGAAGAACAGATCCTTGAACTTGGGTCTCTACAACCAAACTCCTTCTGTTTGATCTCTAAACTTGTTTGCAGTGGCCAGATCTACAAATTACTCCTTCAGATGACATCTATATAAATACGTATATATCTTTTCATTTCATCTAACTACGATGTGAATTGTCTTTGTGACACTGCATGACTCCGCAGTGCGGACTAGATCCTGCCACTATTGATCCTACAAATAGTCCTTTGTTTACCTAAAGTTCAACCAATTGTAGTCAGATTAACGCAGAATTCAAAGAAACACTTTCTAGATGTTTCACTTGAACCTGATTTTGTAGTCTTCTGTAAGACTACAGTCTGTTTTCATCCTATTCAGGAATCACTGCTGGGCATTTTGACCTGATCCTTTAATATTACTGTAGGTGAAACGTGCACTGGAGTTTGAGGCTAGAAAGTCTGGATGGTTGGAACAGGGGGCTTGTATGGTCCCAAAATAAACTTGGTTTTGAGCTCTTTTGCTGTTGAATTGAATAAAAGCAAGTTGAGTTTTTGTTTTTTTCTTTGTTTTTAAATAATTGGACTACGCAGAAAGATTCCAAATTCTAATTTATTACCATTTCAAGTGAAAATAGAGGCTCTTTATTCCATGATTTCCATGTGTTTAGAATCATTCAGAATGTAATTTTACTGAATGCTTGGGCTTCGTTTGATAATAGAAGGCAAGAGTAGTTTCCTTACTGCTTCATTCTCCAACTGTGTTTACTTTCTCATAGTAACACAGATTTGTATTTCTTAAGAATTTCAGGATGATTTAAGCATCTATTAATGTCCACTTCAACATGTTTTTACTAGTTTTGACGTGCAATTTCCTGAACACACTGACACTTCCCACCCTTAAATTTTTAAGGCAAATGTTGTTCCACCACCACCAATTTTCTCAGTTGTTCACTAAATTTTCTCTTCGATTCTATTTGTTGGCGATGAAAAAAAGTAGAGTTTCCATTATCAGCTCAGATCAATAAATCTGGAGGAGAAAAAAAGAGGAAACCTCAACTCAGGGGAGTCCCGGTCAGCAAACATTTACTGATAAAGAAAACACTCGTATATCTGACACGTCATCAGCTCCCAGTGTTTGCTTACGCCCGAAGTGCTTGTCGCTACACGAGGAGACTTACTGCTACTGGAGCCAGGTTTCCACGGCCCCTCCGAGAGCTGCTTTTAGCCAGAGCCTTGGTTAGGAAACACCAGGTGAAGTGCAGTGAGACTGCCTGTGTCGTGTTCCTCAGCAGACTGGTGACACTGAGGGACACTGAGAAACCCAGCATAGTTGTGCTCGGTTGATGGTGGGAGTGACCAAATGCTCGCTCCGTTACCAGATTATTACGTGAGCTTCGCTATCGCAGTGGAGGAACTGCAGAAGTTGTTTTATAGCTGCTGTGGCGTATGGTTTTCTGGCCCTGGTACTGCAACTTGATTGGTATTTATTGTTGTCACTGGCATTAGATGTTACATTTTAAAACTAAATAAAATGATACCGATAAGAGCAGGGGTAATGCAGGCCGACAATTAACCTCATTGAGGCAGTCACACAGCAATGATTCTTGTTAGTGCCGTGTCTTGGTTATATTTCAGAGAGGCTCTTAGTCTCATGAGCTGGAAAATCTTGACACGAATACATTGGGTTCAGTTGTGGCGTCCTCACTGAGGAACATTATCCACACAGCAAGTCCTACGGGGATGCATGAAATTGCCCACATCTTACGGACCTGGATTTAAGGATAATTGCACTGCAAGTATCTGGAAAGAACTGAAGTTTGTTTAGGTTGCAGCATGTTACCTTCTTTAATTTTTCAGTTGACCTCTGGCTACTTCTTTGAGGTATGAAACAGTGTGCTCTGCTGTTTTTTTCTCATTCTCTTGCTGCTGCGCTGTTGGATTTGAAATACCATCAGTTGCTAGAGTGACACCTGTGCAGATTAATTCCTTTTTCCCGTCAGGATGTCCACTCTTTATGGCCATCCAGTGTGACATAAGTATTGCTTCTCTTTCTCGTCATTGCCTCAAAGAGCATAGCACATGTATGCGTTGGTGTGGAGGGATTCCTTACCACAGAGTTTAAACCTGTCCTAGTATCTCTTGGGACAGAACGACATTTAATGCTGTTACTATAGAAGGAGCCCAAGCATGTCATGGACAACTTTACATATAATGTAATACCCTAAGTAGTGATTTGAACTATAAATCTATTCTATACAACATGAAGAAGCACTTAGACCAGGCAGAAGGCCTAAGTGCCATGCTAGGAAGCACAAGGTTTGCAAATGATTCTTCGAAATGAAGTCACACAGCTCCGAATCATAACAGGGATGCTCTGAAGGGTTTTACCTTCTTCAGTTTCCCTCACTTTAATTAGATGTTGTAATTTACCGTAGATGAGGGCTTTACAGTATAAACTGGGTGAAAGTCGAGGTCTTCCCACAGAAGATTGGAGACCTTCAATACACTGATATCCCTAATGTTTGCTCATTATTTTCACGGGCAAATAGAGATTTAGCTTTGTTTATCTGTGGGATTAGTTGTCGGGATTGGCTTTGAAGCTCCGAGGATTATATTCTAATGTTTGTGCACAACACTTCACGAAATCTTTGCATTCCTGCAACTATCATAAACAGTGCTCATCTGCATGGTAAAGCAGTGAAATGGGAGCAGCGGGAGCAGCAGGCCGAGTGCTCCAAAGCCTCCACACCGCGCTGGGGCCTGCAGCAGGATGAAGCCTGCCTGGAGCAGAGGCTGATCCGCAGCTCGTTCTGTGTCGGTTCTCCCCCATCTCTGGTTTCTGCCCATCACAGTGGGGATGCACAGAGCCGGGCGGGAGGAGCGCGCTGCCCGTGGCTCCCAGAGGAGCGAGGGTGGCACCACCGGCAGATCCTTGTAGGCCGCGGCGGTGACAGATGGTAACTACTTTCAATCATGACGAACCGGGCTGGATTTAAACTGGTGATTTAGAGCTGAAAGTCTCTGTATCCTATTCCCATGAGCCCTCAAGTACTCGGTGCACACCTCATTATTTTGATGGGCAAGATAGGGTTTTGATTCTACAGCTCTTGCCAAACGCCTGCCCTTCTTCTCTGCTTCACTTTCTCCAAGAGTTCCTTTTGATAAATCTCAGTCTAGTTAGAGATTGGGCTGTTAATTGCAAAAGGGGTCATTTCAGTTTTTGAAGTCAGTTGCATGCTCAGCCCCTGTATGGTCTAGAAACCAGTTACATGTCCTAATCTGGGCTCTGGGTGATGGATGTTGCAGGTAGAAGTGTGTCACTGCTTGTCCCGGAGGCTCCGGCCCTGTGATCTCGTGAGGAAGTGGACAGGGAGGTGCTGAGAGCTCTCGTGGTGCATAGGGCATCATGTCCCAGGCACGTGGCAGAAATCCACATGAGTGGAGGGCCTAGGCAGAGACACTCTTGCTCTTATTTCAGTGAGTTTTACTGCTGGGTGCAGATACAGTCACCTCAAATCAAAATAATGATCGTGTCCTACGTGAATAGTTGCTATTTGTGGTGACACTACGGGCTGTGCTCCTGGGAGGGCCTCCTTCCTGCAGACCTGGGAGTTCCTCGGCACGACTTAGTGGAGCACTCAGTGAGGATCCTGAAGTTGGGCAGCCCTCAACATGTTGAAACTGGAGGTGTTTGAGCTGTGCTCCATGAGATCAAAATTAGGGCCAGAACCGAAAATGATTTTTAGATTATTGAGAGCTGCACACTTAAACCACCTGCTCTAGAAGTCAATGCAGCAATAAAAAATATATCTTAAAAAAAAAAAAAAAAAAAAGCAGAGATAAGAATATCTATTTGGTAATAATACAGGAAAGCCTGTCTGCTTTTTAATACTTTAATGGTTGGGTTTTTGTTTGTTTGTTAGTTTTTTAACTTCAGCAACTTATTAACCAATAACGTCCTAATGGGCTCTTTATTTTTATTCTTATTATCTTCATTTTTGCATTTTAGTGTTTATTCCTTTTTCCTTATTTGGGTTACAATGTCCCATTTTTCTCTGTCCTTTCCTCTAGTAATAATGAAAACCAAAAATACCACACAGTAATGAGAAACAATAGTGTACAAAGATTAACGTCACAAACCCATCACTGACCTCAATAACATTTCACAACATTTAGTTTTCATTACAGTGAAATGTTACTGCATACTTTTTACATGAACTTCTGAAGAAAAATATATGATAGGGCTTTCCAAAAATACACATATGTTGGAGAATAGGACTGTTAAATCAAGAGTTTTACACATACACTAATCACATTTGACGAATCAGATGTATGGTATTAATTACAACGAACACACAGCAAACCGTCTCAAACATTTTGAAAACAAAGATTTTCTGCCTTGCTGGTACAGACACATGTCACGCATTCTTCAAAAGGTGCATTCTGACTTTTAATGCTATTTGCTCCCTTTGGATGATGAAAGAACATTCAATTTTTAAATTGTATTTGTAAAAAGTATTGCTTGGCATAGAGTTTAGGAAAGAACATTTAGAACAGGTTGATCTGTAACACCACAAGCAGTCTGTTTTCTATCAATGATTCCTAGCCAGCTTATTAAACAGATTTATACAATGAAAGAATCTAATAACAAAAACATTCACCTCCTTTATTACTTGGCATTATTTATGGCTCTTACTTTTTTTTAGCTACCTTTTTATATATCGGAATCTGCCAACATTGTATTTATAAAGTTTATGTACTAGCAGCATTTGTTGGGCAGGGATTTGGGTTATTTTATGTTTCTTTCCTCCTACACTTATTATTACTAAATCTATATACAAATGCTTGTAAAGATTTTTTTAAAAGACCAGAAAAAAAACAACAGTTCTGTAGAAGTGGAATGTTTAAAAATTAATTAATTCTGTAGAAATTGAATTTTTCATGTACTTAACATTTCGGATACTCTCTCAGTAATAATCAGAAATAATTGTGCTTATGACAGGGCCTATTCTGAGGCTCACTGTGCTTTCCAAAATCCTCAATGTTGAATCGTAGATCAGGAAGTGTTTACACACTGGGAAATCAAAAGTTCCTCCTATGGCTATCAATTCCAATCTCTAAATATCTGTAATTACTAACCAAAGAACAACTTTGTCTTCAAGAGTTCCTTCCTTTCTTTCCTCCTTCCTTCCTTCTGTCTGTCTGTCTTAAGGCAACCGTGCTACAATGGAGCGTTTGTCATCTTTGGATGGAAAGTTAATGCGAGCCATTGAGCTTTCACTGCGCTCGGAATGCCAGCTCTTGGCTTGTGCACCGAGTCAGGGCCGGGCCTGGCACAGACAGGCATGAAACCAAGATATATTCCTCCTCTCCTATAGATTGTTCTTTCCTGGCAAGCCAAATCTGCGGCTTCAAAAGTGGCCAGGGCAACCTCTTTCAATGGGCCTGCTCAGGGACATAACAACCTGGCATTAAAACCTTTTTTTCTGGAAAGCTGCTGCTTTCTTTGATGCTCCTGTGTATGCACAAGACAGTCCTTATTCTGAAGTCAAAATGCCTTCAAGTGCACTTTCCGTGTTCAGAGAGATAAATAAAGGATTGTATTTGAAAAAGGGACGTGGTGGTCTTATTGCAGCGCAGAACTTTGAATTCCCCTGAGCAAAGTGTTAGCACTGAGCCCGTGAAGTTGGAATTGTCCAGGCTGCAAAACCCCTGCCTACAGGGAAGCGGTGAAGCCCTTTGAGATTCGTGCAGCAGGCACAGGGAGCCGCTGGTTTCCCCGTGCAAACAATAGCAGTAAACTGTGAAAATAAATAAAAAGTGAGACAGAGAAACAGGGGAAGCTTGGTATTGAATTCTCTTGGCTGGACGTCCCAGCTGCCAGCACAGCCGGTTACACGTGTGTCTGTGCCCCCCTCCTGGAGCACTTTGGTTTCATAAATGGTCAGTCCAGAAGCAGACGCTCTGATACCGGCTCTCCTTTTTCTTTTGTTTCACCCTTCCAGAAACGTTCCTCCTGATTGACCACGCTCTCGCTGTTTCAGGAGGAAAGCCTTATTTTTTCCACTGAGGTTAACCAAGCCTCATTCTGTTTTGCTGCGCTCAGCAGTTAAGGCCAAAGTTTACAAGAAAAGTAATTACAGTCCTACTTTTAATTGTAATTAACTATGAGTAAAGAATCAGAATCGTCCAGCTACTCTTCTACTGAACCAAAACGTTATATATAATGTGACAAAGAAAACGGCTTGCCCTTCAGCCATTAATTTTAGCAGTTCTGTTATTGCTAAATTGCATAAACCTCTTGGTGTCAGAGGGGAAAGAATATGAATCAGTGCAGATATTTCCTTGAAATATGTTGCCCACAGTGGTGTCAGAATTCGCAATGCTTTTGAAGCACTTCAGATTATGATAAATTAGAAATGTGTAATTAGAAAATCAGGAACTCCAAATAAAGAGGTCATGAGTCAAAAATGTTGGTAATGAATTATGAGTGTCTCTGAGGTCGTAGGATCTGTACACAAACCCCGTCTTTTGGAGGGAGCCTTTACCTTGAGTTGTAAAACATGTTGGAGGAGTGAGAGCATGGCCAGGAGCTGAGCACAAAGTTTAGGGAGCTGTGAGAAGACATTGTCTGCCTATAACCTGATGGAAAGGCACATACACACGTATGTAGGTACATGTTCAACATAACATGAAGATGAGAAACATTTTAAATCTCTTACTCCTACCTGTTTTCATTTGTTATTGCCCAGGGTCAAATTCAGAGCCTTTTCCAGTAATGGTGACAAATGCTGCTCTTTTTGCACTCTTCATTTAACTGGAATTGAGCTGGTGTTTTCTTACCTGACATTTCTGTGTGGTGTGGTCACTGTTCTTGTGTGGTAGACAGCCCGTCCAAAGGGAACTGAGGAAATCTGAGGATCAATGGCACCATTGGTGACAAATAAAGAAGCTGAACCAATTCTTGAAAACGCAGTGAAATGTCAGATACCCATGTTTAAACCTCAAACCAGGGCGGATTTTACTTGTGCTGCTGGCACTTAGACAGCCAAAAATCCAATCTGACATGGACCTTGGCAACATTGTTAGGGTGACCTTCATTTAAAGATGAACTATTCTTGAACAATTTCTCCACTGTGTCTGACACAAACAGGCTTTTCTTCAACACCAGACGTGCATGTCTTCTTGCTCCAACTATTTTTTTCTTGAACAAACATATGTATTGTAGCCAATGCAAGGAAAATCCCACTCACTATTTATGTTTGAGTTCCCTATGTCCCATTAACAATATCCCAGTGTACTCATAGCAGTATAGCATCTTGATCCAAGTCCAGCACTGTTTTCCTGGATTCCCCTTTGGAGACTTAAGTGCCACAGAGCAATTGGTATTATTTAGTGATCTTCCATCCCAGAGGCTCTATTTTTTGGGCATTGAAATAGTTTCCTGTCCCTCCTTACAATTTTTACTAAGTAGAGAGCACCTCTTACTGTGGGTATGAATTAAGAACTTCTATCCAGACTAGCAGCAGAGCTTGCAATGTTGGAAACTTCGTTACACTCGAAGATTTTTATCTGCTGTCCTGTGACTTTTCTACATATAGCGAAGCTCTCACTTTGGTGATGCTACTGGCCACCATGCAAAGAATTGTTATATGTGCACCACGTGAATACTCTTGAAACAGCTCACAGGTCTCGAAGTACAAAAGCTTTCTGTAACATGGAAAGGACCTTGCTGCAGGCGGGCTTTCTTTGAGGTTGCTCTCCTTTGTCGCAATATGTAGATACAGATACAAATACATGTGTGTGTGTATATATATAAATATACGTGCGTGTTAAGGTTAAATGCCACTGACTAATTTATTGAATCATTTCAGTAAGCAGAAATGTGGAAAAATAAGAGACCACGGCCACAGACAGATGTGAAGATGAGAGAAGCAGGCGCCGGAGCACTGCTCTCTCTCCCCATAGCACAGGGGACAGGACGGATGCAGCCCCGCGTCTGCTGCCTCCCCTGGTAGATAGCCGGCTGTAACTCCTGCAAAAACAAACCTGTGATTTGACTGAAGAGGTTTTAGAAAACAGATTTAAAATGGGGAAAATGTCACTTGATTGAATCGTTCACTTAGAAGGGCATACCCCAGCATAAAATCTTAAAAATTAGGCACTGTCAATTAGAATTACCTGCTTTATTTTTAATGTATTTGGATATTTTAGATCACTGGATATCCCACAGCTAATACTTCAAAAAAGTAATGTAAAGAAAGAAATCCCTTGCCCTGACATACACGTTAAGATTCCACTGGCATTTGGCAGCCAAAGCTTTGAAGGGAAAGCTAAGCCTTCTCGCTGGCGTCAGATGCCTTGTGGTTACTCTTTGTTTTTGTGGACACAGAGACTTGGATGTCTGTAGTCCCTTGAAAACCAGCAAGATGTCTGCTAGCTGGCTGTTTTCAATTCATTCCGACACCACAAAACACGCCCCTGCATTTCACCTCTTTGTCAGCAGCAGAAGAGCTTGGATGCTCTGCAAAAGATTTGATGACACGGTCAAAATGTTTTCACTTGAATGCAACCCGGTGGCGACCCCACAATAAAGGCGATGGGAAGGAGCGATGCAAAGATCAGACACCAATAAAGCCAGCAGTTAACCTCTCCAGCCTGACTTTAAGGCTCTCTCTGCCTAAGAATGTGTAGCTGCATTTTAGCACCTAACACTAAGGGATCTGTAACGAAAACCGTTCTTGGTTAGCATTTCCTGGTTTATAGCTTTCAGCTTTTATTGTCGTCTTCTCCCTTTTTTAATATAAAGGGCAATTAGGTAGATTCTTCTTTAGTATAAATAAGTACAGTCTTTGCATAAATTTAAAAAAAAAAAATACCATTACAGACTATCATTCTGTAACATTTTAATATACGTTAACACAGATTTATTTTGGGGATGGAGTCTGACTGGTTTTGTTAGCTTAGCTTTGGATAGACAGATTTAAATGCTGCCTTCAGCTCAGTAAGGTTTCTGTCCTGTCAATGTCAGCCATTGATTTATCCAAAAAGTTGTATTGTTTACAACAGAGACATTAAATCATAAAATGACTTTCATTGTATCCTGTGCTCAGATAGGCAAAAACATTTCCTAACTGTTAAACCAGCCGGTCTAATCTTTAATGACTTTGGTTCAGTGGCCAAATCTACTTCTTTGTGCTGTTATAATGCAACATTAGATTAGTTACTGTCTCTGAAATTGCTGTCATTCAGGCTCTGTTCATGAAGGATCATGGTATTTTTCATAAATCATTTTCCTCTTCTTTCAGTGTTTAAAGGATAATAGTACTGTAGCTTTGCAATTGTTCTATGAGGCGGTAATCTTGTTCCGGTGAGGATAAACCAGGAGGCCAAAGGCAGCGTGATGATCTCCAGAGGAGCCAGTTTTTGCTGAGGAAATAGCTACAAAACATCAGTTGTCGCTACTGCAGCACAGGTTCTAAAAATGGCAAGGTTTTACTCCATTGAAATATCAAAGGTGAGGACAAGAGTTTGTGTCAGAAAGAGTTTGTAGGATCAGGTGTGTGAAACTGAAATGTGGGATTTGTGGAATTCCTTTGCAACTAATTCGGAGCCTTCTGAATAAAGCTTTCTTTCAGATTTTTATTTTATTTTTTACATCAGAGTCCCAAACCCTCATGCACAGCAGCACAGTGCCGGGACCATCAGCTCATGCTGGCACACCGGGGCTTTTCCTTGTGCAGCCACCAGAGCTGGCCAGTGCCCCATTGTATCACGCTTACGTTATCAAGAACAATCTGTACCAATAAAACCATGCAGAAAATGTCTGGTTTACTCTTAGCTCATCCTTTGTGTCTTCAAACCAGCCTACAGGAGGAGGATTTTATGAATCCGCTCCAAGGCTGATGCAGCGCCGCAGCCCAGAGCAACGGTACCTTGGAAGCTCTTTGCTTTTGGCTGTACACAAAGCTGAAAATGTTTTTAAGCCTTTCTGCATTGAAAATCAATTAGAGGAGAGCACCGTGCAGGAGTAATCGCGGCGCTGAGCCTGAGTGTTGTGAACACAACCAGGGCCATTGGTGCGTGTCGAGCCCTGAGCACGCTGAAGGTCCCCGCCGTGTACCTGGGCTCTGAGGTAACCTCACAGGTAACTGGTGAACTGCTAAACATCCCGTGTTGATGCACTCTGTCCTTAAGAGGTTTATTCAATTAACAGTTTAAACTTTCATTGCATTTTGCCATTTGGTGAAGAGGATTCTCATGCATTTAATAGTTTTATGCATTTACCCATTAGTCCCCTAAGTGGGCTTGCTTGGACACGCTTGGCCATTTTCCGAGCGGCGGGCGGGGGCCGAAGCGGCAGAGCAGACAGTGATACATGACACGTGTCGGGGCTGCTGGTGTCTTCCTGACCTCCTCAATCCATCTCCGTGAAGGTTGCTGTTCATTAATCCTGCTGCAGCTGCTGGCACAGCCACTCCGAGGGCAGGTAGCCAAAGGCTCAGGTAGCCGCTCTGCATGTACAGAAGAGCCCAGATTGGCAGTGTATTTTCATCAAAGCAGAAACTTAGAAGAAAATGACATATGTTCTTTAACCTAAGGACTGCTGATCACTTTAAATACTTTAAATTAATCCAGCTTCATTTGTTAAAACTAGCATCATCTACTTAACGAATAAGGGTACACTGTTTTATACTTAAAAACAGGCAGCACAACAAATCTTCTGAATCTTACCCTGATGCTTTATGCAAGATTGTCTTAAAATTACTTTATATTAATATTAATACTATATGTTAGTCTTTATCCATATTCCTTTTAAAATTCCCACTGCATAGACATACCAGGTTTTCATTTCCGTACGTTACGGATTATTTCTGGCCTTGTTCTGTACATGCAGAAAGCTGGCAGGATTTCTCTGCAGCCTGTCTACTTTACCAGGGAGCTGAGGCTGAAGGCAGGAATTTAGACCACTTCAGTGCTTAATCAGCAGGTAAATTCACATGCTGGATATGGTAGATTCTTACCAGAATCAGAAACTTCTGTAAGGTAATTTTTCAGGTCTCTGGCTTCTGATAACAGATGACTGTGAAACGTTTGCTGTCTTCAAAAATAAAAAAGTAGGATAAGCAGTGGCTTTGTAATTAGATTTTTTTTTTCAGAAATTCAATGATAAATTGGATAGTTATTACTCTATATAACCCTATGGAACAGTAACTCCTGCTGGAGGCAGTTGTTTCAGACCCTGAGGAAGGACAGATCTGTGGCTTACTTTATTTCTGGCATTTTGTACTTAAATATATAGCACATCACATCATGAAAATAATTATTGCAGGGTCTCAGACCTTTGAACGGCTCTGTCCTCTTGCAAACAAGCCTTAAATCTATGGCCACCAGAGAAAAGGCATTCCCGGTGCAGTGCCCTTAGAAATCACTTCCATTTGGGTTTAATAGAGCTGGAGTCTGTTCCCTTAGGGACTGTTGCTACCCTTTATTTGCCATTTGTCTGTGGCATTGAAGTTGAAGTCACCGAGAAGAACCACATTCGTTAAAATCTGCTGATTTTTTTTTTGTACTATACAGGGATAGTGAATGTTTACTTCTGTCCCAGTTTTATGGGTGCTGTTTGTTTATAAGTTCTCCAGTAAGATCAATGTGGACAAAAACATTGTCCTGTAGTCACCCACCTTTAAAACAATTAAAAATGTAGCAAAAATCAATTGCGTAGAGGATTTTGCATCCTCTCATTGTTTCCAACTCGTACTCCTCATAATAATGTGTATAGTTATTTTACCTGTGCTAAATTGAGCAGAATTAATTTAATTCATGTAATTTATGGGAACATGAGTATTTGAGTAACATGCAGTTGATCTCCTGTGTAGGAAGTAGCCAGCTGACAGGGGGAGAAGACGTTAAGTCAGCATTTCTGTATCAACAGACTTTAAAGGATCTCCTGCGTAGTTTCAGAAATGAACTGAATGAAATCACACCCTGCCCACTTGAGTGGTTTGCTACCGAGCTAGAAAGGAGTGGGCTTTCATTTCACATCATGCTATGAGGCTACACAAGGCACAATGTTTTATCTGAGATTTGGTCCATCAGAAATACATCACTCTCCAGGTTTTAGCAAGGTGTCTCGTGGAAACGACAAATATATTTTATCTTTAGGTCTGATGAATGTTTTTCTTATTTCATTTGCCAGTCCGCTTACTGTAAAGAATGATGCATGAAAATCCTTCAAGTGCTCTATTAATGGCACATGTAGCTTTTTTCTTATTTACTTTACCACTGGTTCCCAAACTATTTCCTAAAACATTGCTTCCAGCAGGGCGAGGTTCCCAAACCACGCTGGGGCTGCAGAGTCGGTGCTGCGGTGCCCCGTGCTGCCAGGCTGCGCAGGGACACGCGGTGGTCTCCAGCCTCTGTGCATGTTCAGCAGAGAGCTTCACTGAAACCCTTCTCCTGCTCCGCTGCAACCAGCAGCATTGTCTCAGGCATTGCTCTACAGCCGGCTCATCTACTGCGGATGTATTATTTTCAGCCAAATATGACCACCTGCAAGTTTGTGCTGGTGTTAGCATTTTCATCTCCCATTATTCGAGTCCAGCTGGCTTTCCTTTGAAGTGAGTTCCCTCATGTTAAATGTTAACTGTAATTTCTCCTGGCCAAAAGAACAGATAGTGCATTCTTTCCTGTCTGCATGATAATGGCCACAAGTGTGCTGGCTGCGTTTGGCCTGACCCACCGCTGCAACTGGTTTCTCCCCCGGTGGAGGAATGCTGACGCTCAGCCTGCTGCAGGGAGCGGGCTCAGGCTGCCAAAGCTCTCATCCGAGCTTAGCCCCGAGGACTTCCTTCACATGGCAGGTATCTCATGCATCCAAACCTGTGCTTCAGGGCTGGGATTTGCTTAGGGCGGAGGGCAACTGCAAAAAGTCACATCTAGGGATCAATTGTGAACAGCCCCAGAGTTCAGGGGGTTGTTGGGATTCAAACGGGCTAATGTTTTGCTTCTTCCAGCTGCACTAGCATTTTTCTAAACATATTTCAGTGCTTATCCTTGCATTAAGCACAATAGCAATAGAGGAGGAGACTTGTGACCATTTGAACTTGAAATCCCCCGAGAGCTTTTTATTCTAATAAAACAGCAAAATATTGGATACATGACACCCCTTACATCAAACTCTATCATATTAAGGAAACCTTAGAACTCTGCTCTGCAGTCTGGCCTGATACATTACAATTCATCTGGGATCAGTATAAGAAATAATTACATCTATTTATTTATTCCACTGTCAGAATGTTGACACTAGTTTTTCATATTGTCTCTGTCATGAAGAATCATAATTAAATAACATGTCAAATGTATTGATCATACGTTTATAAATTTGTTTGATATATCATAGAGGCCTTTTGTTATTAGGAGATATCACAAGATTAAAATTAAAGTTTGCCAAGCCATGTAGCTCATTCTACATATGACTTTTTCCTCCTAATTAACCACAAAATTCTGATGGCTTGTCATGCCAATATTAGATAAAGTAATCTCTTCATTTTTATCTCAAGTTCAGTATACCATTTCCCTTTTGACCAAAATCTGGCAATCATATTAGGCTGTGAAATGACATGCTTCTGTTGTAGTTTTCAATTTTTCTGTCCTAATTTCTCTGTTTAAGATGCAGTCTTATCACAAATAAGATCAGCTGGCGATCGCTTTCAATTTTTGTGTTCTTCCTGCACAAAACAGAGAGCAAGAGTCTTGACCACTGTCATTTATTCCCTGTCTTCATAGCAGCATGTGAGCACAACTCAGATGTGCAAGGGCATGCCTGTAAGTATAGCTGAACACATGGGTATCTGTCTCAGCTTCAGCTCCTCAGCACTCACACACCTCTGCACAAAACAGGTTTTTAGGAAGTTTGTTGGGAGAAGAAAAGTCAGTAACTTGTGTATCTAAATGATGCTGTTTGTTCCAGACAACATAAAATTTGAAAAGAATCCTATGCCCTTTGCATCCCATGTGCTACTTCAAAGGATAAAAAGATGCAAATGAATGGGCATTTGTTGTCCCGTTTTGATGTATTTTCTCCCTTTTTCTGTAAGAGCATAAGCTAGGAAGGTTTTACTCAGATTTGGTGGCAGAACACATGCATTAAGATTAAGTTTCTTTTTAAAATTTGCATTCTTTGCTTTGTGTGTTTCCTAAATGGGGCAAGAGGGTTTCTTAGCATGTCTTAGTATTAAAATCTAAAGTAACAGACCTTCATTCTAATGAGCTTTGTAAATCTGACCTAAAAAGTGTCGCCTAGAGTCTTTGAAATGAGTTTCCTACAACTTCCTCTGATCTGATTGTGTGTTTTAGGGGAGGTTAAATGGGTTAAGATTCTTAGCTGTCCTAAAGCCATTGGAGTGATTCCTTATTAATCTTTTTCACCCCCTAAGACATCATCTACAGATCTAGGCGGATTTAGTACATAAGATAACATAGTCAGCTCTGCCATAACTATCCACACAGCTTCTGAAAGGACAAAAGGGTGACAAAAATATGCAGGAAACCTTTCCAAAGTTTCATCTTAACAATCCTTTCCAGTCTTCCCTTCTCCTATATTCAGTTCTTACTTGTTATAGAAAGTAAGTTTTATCGTCATAGGATAATATCTCTGCAACTTGTGATCAAAATTACAAAGAAGTTTGTTGTGCTCTGTGTCCTATGGCAAAACTTGTGAGCATAAGACAGGGTCTTCAATTAGCCCTGTTACTGCTGATAACCAAGAGCTTCTTGTTCCTGCAGTAAGAGCCCCGTGTCTGTGCCAGCAGCTGCTCCCTCCTGCCTGCTCACCCACTCCCCAGACAGCTTTTCCTGTTATTCTTGTTAAGGTCTGGGCTGAGGGGTTATGCTGATGGGTAAACACTGCAGAGCTTCACTGCAGGGAGAGAAATTTCCTTTCCACCAAACGAATACTACAGGGAAAAAAAAAAAAAAAAAGTTAAAATCCAGAGACCAGAGAAAGTTGCACTCATCTGCATGAGAGATGCTCCTGTCTTCAGACACTTTTTGACATAACGGGACAGTTCAGGGCCTTTTCTTCTGGTGACCAATTCTGGGCACACAACGGCATTACAATACTTTTGCTATAAACTTTTTATTTTTGGAAGAAGAAAAAATCCAGTTACCCTTTGGCATTGGCTGTATATTTTACACAATCCTGTTATACCCCATCCCATTGTTGCTATATATACATGGCAGCAAAGGTGTTTTCAGTTCAGCCCTCTTCTGTTAGTGCCTATTTGCTCATAATCATTTGCTGTGCAATAAAATATGAGTGAGGTCTGTGGCCAGAGGATTTTTATATGGCTGTCCAAGTCCTAACAACATTTGAGAACCCTAGGTGTTGTACAAATAATAGTAATATAATTTCAGGGATCAGCTGCCATTTAATCAATGTCAGGAGATTGTCAATTGCTTCCATGATTTATGGTTGTGAAAATACTGAATGATTTGTAAAATAACAAGAAGCTAACTTGAACTGCACCTCCCCTGTATGGGGTATTTTGAAAACACAGCAAACCGAAACCCAGAACTGTTTTGGAAGAATTTTCTCAGGATTTTTAAGTGCTTGCCTTAGCATTGAGCTCCCTGTTGACATAAGGGTTCTTTTGCAGGTGCTACTGTAGTCTCTTGGAGATCTTACGAAGCCATTACAGTCTTTCGGCCTCACAAAAAGAAAAACACTTAAAAATACTGAATGGCTTCTTCAAAGCCGGAGCACCCTGATAAGTAATCTAAGTGTGTGGTTTTCCATGTGTTTTGACGCTTTCTGAAATGTAAGAGTCCGGTCCCACAAACACTGCGGGGCCAGCAGGCACTGCCGTGGGTTTCTCACCATGGCAATCGCTGTGCCCTCAGCCTGATAATGCACTTAAGCATATGCTTAACTTCTTCCATGCTAAGGAGAGCATTTAAGCATAGTTCTTAAATCTCAGTGGCTCTAAATCAAGCATATCTTTGAAGTGCTCTTTTCAGTTGGCCAAGTGTCCAGTGGCAAATCTTTCAAAGAAGGGGTCCTAAGAATTGAATATGAACAAAATACTGCATGCGACAAAGCAGACACTTGTACAAGCAGGTACCTGGGCTGTTTGGTCAGTGGGGTTCTTTGGGACCCTTCCTAGCTTGTCTGCAAACTCACCTCTACCTAAGGCTGTACATTTGAGATTCTCTGTGCTAGTTTGCGCTTCTCTAAATGGGACTAATGATTGTATTTTTCAAGCTGTGCTGCAGATATTTTAGGTATTTGTATTTATAAAGTGGTTTAAGGTCACCAGGTTGTCATCAACTTCTAAGCGTGTGTGCTTATTGTATCTGCATATGTTCCTGTATCTTGGAGATACAGTAGCAGAAGAAACACTTCTCCAACATAGTTGTTATTCTTCCTCCTTAGCAATATCTACAACAGAAATTATTAAATTATACAAGTATTTGAAAAGCAATTAGACCTATTTATGGCAGAAGATTAAAAAGCTCACCCTTTCCTAGCAGCAGTGTAGCAAAAATTATGACTCGTGTTGCACTCTGCCCAATAAAAGCACCCTGCTTCCATAACTCTCCTTCTGGTACTTCTGACACCAGCATGCCAGGGATTTTTGTCTGCATGGAGCCCAGCTTTGGAGTCTGCAGAGATGTTTCAGGCAGGGTCTGGAAGAGCTCAGGAATGTGTGCTTTATTAAAAAAAAAAATACAGTGGAGGCAGTTTAGGTATTTAGCCTCTGAAGCATTTTTTGTATCTCTTAATTACTTATAATCTGACTTTTCTTTCTAATTGAGGCTCCCAGCATCTGTCTAGCTACCAATACTCTTAACTACTAATTTACATTGCAGTTGGCACCTGACCTTACATGACACACGTAAGACTCTTAGACAGATAATCCTGGCTTCTTCTTGAGAATTATGTCGCCATGGAAGGGTCAGTGGTGTGAGACAGCACAGCTTGAGGTGCGAAGTGCCGTGGCGGCTAACACACTTTACCTAGCTGAGTCTGGGAATCCCTTAACAGGCTGATCCGGGCTTTTACGCAGCAAGTCCTCCTGCTTTTGTCCTGGGCAGGCATTTCTCTGCCTGTCACTTACAGGCCTTAAAGCAGCATGTCTACGGTGGTTAATTTGCAGACATCAGTAGACACATTTCACACTGAATTCCACCCTGTGGGGCCGTGTCTAATTGGACAAATTTGAGCAGCAGGCAGAAAAGCCACCGCAGCATGGAGCATTGATATATGGGCACAGGCAGAGGGTTGAAATCTTAAAGATACAGCTCCTCCGCTCGCCGGCCCACACCCGCCAGGCTCCCAAATTTGAAACAGAGCTGCCACTACAAGCGAGGCTTAACATCCCTACTGAAGGCATCACCTAGGTGCTACAGGTTTGGTGGTGCTGCTCCCTTCCGAGTGGGCACGTTTCTCCCTGCACGCTCCCTCCGCTAACGTGGAAGCTCACTCTTAAGGAACAGGAAAGTGTTTGCAACTTTGCAGCGTGTCAAAGTAGCATTTAGTGCAGCCCAAACCTCTGAAATTAGAGGCTTGTTTGGCTTTAAACTGCACAGCTGCGATCCACATTAGAGTTTCTTTCTGGGAATTTCCTGCAATATTGCAGAAGGCAAGGTGGAGCAGGGAGGCATTGTTATTAGCAAAACAAAAAAAAAAAAAAAAAAAAAGAATTTCAGATCCTTGGCAATAAAAGTGAATTGAAGGGTTGTTTCTGGTCATAGATGTTTCTTTTCCATTTTATGTTTCTTAAGCATAATAAATGTCAGATGGCTCGAGTAGCATGTTTTATTAAAATAAGTGAATTCGGAGTTCATGAAAGTGCAGTATCGATAGCATTGAGCATGGGATAGCTTTGATAGTGCAGGCAGTGGGTAGTGGTGTCAGGTCTGCCCCTCACCTGAATTTGTAGAGACCACTTTTAGAAGGGAGAATTAGCTTAGAATCCCTGTGGTTGCTTCATTTTTGGCATCTCTGCTGAGATCACAAACAAAAGTGCCATCTAATGACAACTGTGAAAAGCCTTTTGGAACAGAAAATTGTAGAATATTCTGTGGGTTGGTTGGATTTTGGTTGGGTGGTATTTTGGACACCTCATTAAGAAGTGGATTGCGACTGTAACTCATTTTTCATAAATTGCAGAAAGGACATCAGAAGATTGTGATTTTCCATTGTTGTCTCTCTGGGTTGCGTTCAAAAGCAGTGATCTGGTTGAGTGATGCTGCTCAGCAAAAATGGCTCCTGTGAGAAATCCAACTCCCAAGAGTCTTGTTTTGAGTTTCATCAGAAGAATTTACAAAATATCACTCCCCCCCAGTATAACTGTTTCTTAGAATACATCTATGTTAATACATGAATTTATATTAGTGACATCATGATCTATTAAAGTTTGTCTCTTAAGTTTTGAGTTTTTTTAAATATATCTGAGAAACATAATTCAGTTTTCTGATTTTTCACACAGTGGTAGTTCTGAAAAAATCCTATTAAATGCAATAGAGAAGTATTGGAATAGCTTCCCACAGGATGGCTCTGGTGACAAGTATTTACATTTTACGTCAGCCAGACCGTTGTGTCTGTCTGAACTTGGACTGAAAATTTCTGCCTGAGTCTGCATGTGCAAGGAGCTTTCTGAGTGCAGCAAGCTGCTCGAAAAGGAAAGCCTAGGGGAAAAAAAATGGCTTGGTGGCTAGTTTTATGTTAATACTGTAATGTATTGATGCTCAAGGATGTCAAGGAGTATGATGCCCTTTGGCTCTTGGTGCAAGAGGAGTGATCCACAGGGCTTTCCAGAACCATGATGTGGAGCGGTGTGTCCTAGAGAAGGCTCTTCAAAATGCCAAATGCTGTGGATGTCATGAAAAGGTCTCTACCAAACGGAAGGGGTGGCTTTTCCGTTGGCAGAAATAATGATTATTGTCTTTTTTCACCATGACTGATGTGTGTTTATATTTAATGTAGTCACCAGATGAAAATGGAAGTCTCTTTGGTTTTAGAAACTGAATCCAAGTCATTCATGTCAATGTGCTGAATTTTCCCTCTTCTTACAACCTCTGCCTTCAATCCCATAGCTTAGATACGGGGGTTTGCTTTACTTAACTTTTTCCAAATTGGAATAAAAAGCTTACATTAACTTTTATCATGGGAGTGCTGTGGGTTTCCCCTCTGGGTTACTCAAAACAAGCCCTACGCCCAGCAGTACTGAAAACTTATGCGAATCTGCAAGTGCAAGATTTAATGCCTTGTAACTTTAATCTGCTTCCACAATAAATTATTTACACACAGTGTGTCACAAACGCTGTGTTGCGAAGGAGTAAAATTTCCTGTGAGGGTGGGCAGGCCTCACGCGCCGCGGCCTGCCGGCCTCCATGTTGAGGGGAGCAGGGCAGGCCTGGGCACCATGCAGAGCTGTCAGCAGTGGCTCAGGCTCCACTCTGTTTTCATATTTTTGCTTTTCCTATGGGGCCTGTGCTGTTGCCCACAGAGGAACAAGACTAATAGCTATCGAAGGCCCACTTTTCACATTGACCGGAGAGGCACATGAGCGTGCAGGGAGGAGGAAGCCCTGTGTGGAGAGGGCATCCTCAGCAGTCCGGCTTGTCTCTGACTCCACCACCCACCTGCTGCACTGTCCCGCGTGGGTCCCATGCCTCTTCTGCCCTCTCCATCACAATTTCTCCTTCTGTAAAACAGGAGAGTCTTCTCATGTACCCACTTGGATAACTGATGAGGGTGCTCACCCCACACCCACCCCCCTTCCAAGCCAGCAGCCCCAGCTGCATGCATCCGTCGGAGGGAGCGCGGGTAGCTTGCGTAGAGGTTTTGTAAATATGAGTCGTTGCTAAAGTGCCAAAATTATAATTAAAAAAGGTTTTCTCTTTTGGCTTTTGTCTACATACTTTCCTAATATTGTCATTTGGCAAAGCCAGGGTGTCTCTCACAATGTAATTGCCACAGAACATTTCCTTGAAAGAGCAGCAATACCCCGCCTCCTCCTAACACTTGCATGTGGAAAGCACCAACTGTTTTATAGGCATTAGTGAATTATGCTTTTCAGTGCAAGGAGGTATTAACTGTCTGTACAGCTGAGACAGCTGTAAAACAGCTTCTGAGATGAAGTGACCTGCCTGAGGCCACATGTCGGGTGCTGTAGCAGAGGCAGGACTGTGGTTGTGCCTTTTCCACAGAGAAAAGTCTGTGTGTGTGGATCATTCCTCTTTCCTTCCTCCTCCACAGTGGCTGTAGGTCGCAAACAAGCAGTAGGTGTCGATGTGTAGCAAAGGACCTGCCTCATACCACGACAGCAACACTTAGGCTGTGTGTTCATGGTGAGCAGTAGGACCACTGCGACAGCGCCCAGTGGACAGAGCCGCACCAGCTGTGGCTGTCACGCCTTCCCTACCTGGTTTTTGGTGCGAAGCCAGGATAGGAATGCCCAGCCTGCTCCTCTCATCAGTGCTGCTGGCACTTCTCAAAGATTAGTTTTTTTCAGAAGCAGAAGGGCCCTTTTGCAAACCTATTAGAACATGCCAGGTAATCCCTTTACATAGTTACCAGCATTTCCCTGCCACAGCATTACAACCTGCACTGACAGCAACTGGGAAATGCAGATGTCTTCACTGTAGGCACTGAATGGCAAGAAACATCATCTTTTTTAAAGAGCTGTTGTGCTAATAGTAGAATTAGTAAGTAAATAAATAAGCAGATTTTATTTTTCAAATCAGTTGTAGAACATACTTTTTGTTTTGGGGCAAAACTTTGAAGATTTGGAAATTTTCCAACTGTTTTGAAGTGAAAAATTAAACTGATAACTTTTAGGGGGATTGCTTATTTATTTGTTTTTAATCTTTAGTATGAAGAAAATTCATCTTCCAGAGAGGTGGAAGGTTTCCATTTGTGGAAACTGTGGTGCTGGGGTAATTAAGACTCTTTCCACCTTCAGACTAGTGAAAACTAAGTTTTGGGTCTTCAGCTGGCCTAAATTAGCACAGCTCCATTCAGGTTCCAGCTGTGGTCCCATATTACTGTTCCATTGCAGCAGATCTCATTTATGACATGTTTTTAAAGCAGATCTGTGAAATGATCCAGCTTTAAAACCATAACACTAATAAGGGTGTAGTTACATGAGCATCTTATCCTATAGCAAAGCCAGTTTAAGAGGCTCCCAGCCCACCCCTTACCCTGCCTTCTCCTTCCAACCCCATAGTTCATTTCCTCTCTGCTCCGCTGCTGCAAGTTTTTGGTGTTTGTGGGTTTGGTGTTTTTGTGTGTTGTTTATTTTTTTCCCCCTTTCTTATATTGTTTCAATGATCAAGTGGAGCACGTTTCCTTAACACATGTATGAGCAGAACGCAGGGCTGTAGCAATAGGATGGCAACGAGAGACAAGGGGGAAGGGCTAGGAAGTCCCGGTGCTGGGAATCTTTCAAACTGGCTTCAGTGCCAAAGCGGATCCTGCTGCTACCACTAAACCCAAGCAGCTTTGCAGGGTTGTTACTCAAAAACTCAAGTCATGTAAACAGCAGAGGGGAAGCTCTGGACAGATTGCCATAGCAGCCTGTGGCAGTGGGTAGGAACTCGCACCCCAAAGAGCGATGTTGGCTTAGACTTTGACTCCTAAAGTCAGCAAGGTATTTAGCATGGTCTTACTCAGTTCCTGAACCTCTGCTGAATTGAGGCCATTGCCATGAGATTATTAAGTAAACTGCACTTATTCTTTGTTCACAACAGCAGTTCAGTTTTGCCAGAGCAGCGCTTGTTTCACTGGAGTAGATGAGAACAAGTCAAGATTTCAAGGAATCTAAGAATAGTTCACTGTACCAGGAAATTTAGTCTACCGGGATTCTGCACTACATAGCAATGAGATCAAATGCTTTCCTAACCTATTTACTTTAAATGTATCTTGAATATTAGCAATGATGGAGTAAACAGACAGATCTTTAAAAAGCATGGTGCCTGGTGAATGTCTGACACGATGTTTAATGAGCACAGGAAGGTTTTTTGTCCAACTGCCTTCAGTCTGTGGAATGTGTTTTCTCCTTATTGTTTTGGCTGGATGGATCTTGTGGCCGATCTATTTAAAAGTAATTAAGTGAACATTTGCAGAAACAACATGGTATCTTGGACCCGCACGTGGTACAGATTAGGTGGAACGCCAAGCTTTTCTTCATATGTGGTGTGGTTATCAGTAGCCCTCCAAACAATGCATGCAGATATCCTTCCTTGCACATCCTTTTTAACAGAATTGAAAAACATGATGACATGTAACGAAACCTCCCTGGGGGCTGCAATTTGTTAGTCGGTGGGGAAGAAGCTCTCTCTGCAGCACAGGGACTCGGAGCTTCATCAGGGCTGCTCAGGCAAAATGGGGAACTCGTGTCCCTTGGCACTTGTGTGCAAGTCGCACGTCTGTAGTGCGCAGTGCTGGCAGCAACAATTCAGCATTGTGTTTGCTTGTCTGCTGCTTTCTGAGAGCAAGATGTATTACTCACTCCTCCTTTATACATTACACGGGGTGGAAACAAAAATCAGATATGAACTCAAAGTCCATCAATCATTACTAACCTGGAAGATAGACCGTGATAGTAAATCTTCCTTTTTCTTTCTACTCTTTACACACAGCAGTACAACATGCCGTATAACACAAGAAGAATTAAGTTGCTCGGATGCAAGCCAGGGTGTAAAAACAACTATCGATACAGTCATCCCGTCCTTGGCCGGTCTACCTGTCTGCTGCCTGCCCCTCACTCGGTATTACTGGGTGGTTTCTCAAATGGTCTGGATGAGACCAAAAGGGCTGTGAGACAAAGCACAGCACTTCTGTTTTAGCTGAATCAGGAATAAAATACTTAACCACATACCCAGGTGGAGGCGATGCCTAGAATAGATCCCTAAGTACAGATCGGTGCTGGTGACTTTGCTATTTGCATTTCTTTTAGGAATAATTTTTGCACCAGTGCCAACGAAATTACCGTGGTAAGAGGTGCTTGTTTGCATTTGGTGGTTATTAGTGTCATTTCTTTTTTGATTAACCTTTTGAGTACTACAGCTGTTCGCTGCAATCCTGTAGGGGTTTTATGATTTGAGAATTTATGACAAAGGCACTCTAACACAAGGAATTTGAGCTCATGGGATTATGCTGGGCGTGCGTAGGTTATTGCGGGAGCATTCGCTGGTTTTCCCTCTTCCTGTAATTCTGTTGGTACCAGCTATATGATCAAAAAATTCAAATTAGAGCATTAGCAAATGCAAACATGTAGCCACATTCTCATCATTTAGACTAATTTTAAACCTTTGGATAAAGCACTTCAGCTTTATCAATTCGCAGATACAGAACTGACAAGCCCGTTTATAACTATCTGTGATACAGAGCAGCAGCACCAAAAAAGCCATGGGATTTTGGAGTTGGCACTGAGAAACTTTTCCATAAATGCCAGGAATAACATTATATTTTAATATTTAACCCTTATACAGGCAGTTGGAGGACTGGAAACCATATGTGCTTTTCATAATGGGAGCCAAGATGACCCTACATAAAGATAAATATAACTACATAAAAGCGTTCAGGAAGGATGGTGTTGTGGTTGAGAGCTGGGCAAGGGCCGGGGAGCTTGAGGGTCTAATCCCATCTCAGCCACAGGCTTCTTGGGTGATCCTGGGCAAGTAACTTAATCTCTGCGTGTTTCAGTTTTTCCATTTGGGAACGAGAGATAATAATACTGCCCTACAGCCACGCTCAGGGAAAAACGCATTGCTGCTTGTGAGGTGTGTGCTTTGAGACAGAGCTGGTGGCCACCAGGATAAATCTCAGCCAAGTGCTCTGCGGAGGGCAGGCGCTCCGCCGCCCTCGGAGGCAGCTGTGGCTTCGCCTCTTCTCCAGAGGCTGTTTGAAAAAGCTCCTGCCTTAGTCGGGCGGCGTGTCAGGCTGGGGTAGCGCACCTGAAGCTTCGTCTGGGAAGTCGCATCGTTGGCAGACGTGCCTTGTTTGAATGAAATTCAAGTTCAGAAACGACGAGGGGAAAACTACAAGGAAAGAAAAGGGAAACCTGCAGTAGATGAGCCCATCTGGTTTTGTTTGAGTGCTACCTAAGTGACTTGTGTTTATGGGTTATAGGCTGGTGTTTTCTTTATACGGGCCCTGGCCAGGTAGCCGTAGTTGTGCTCGTGACTTGGCATTCGCTCCTGCCCTTTGTGAGTGTGCTCAGAGGGGATAAATCCCCATTCCCTTACGGTTCTCTGAAAAAACGGGATACTTCAAAGGCACTGTCAAGACAGAGGCATTTCTTGACGTGAGGAGGAATGATGTTCAGGAGATAACATCTCCCCTAAGATGCCGTCCATGCTCCGAGCGAGTCTGTAAAAGCCTGCCGAGGCTCCGGGTGCCGGCTGCGCTGCGTAAGGTGCGGGGGAGCATAATCGCCCGCTGTTTGGAAGGAAGAGTTTTTATGTAATTATACCCTTCAGCCATTGCCACACTTTCCTCTCTTTCAACTTCAGGCAGGTCCACACATTCAGATGTGAAGCTGGAAATGAAACACATCTGGACATCCAAAAATGACAACAGACTTTTATTTGCTATTTTTGGTATACAACAAAAGCTTTGTATCTTGCTAATTGAACATATGGGCTCTCGGTTGCTTTTTTCCCTTGCTAAACTCCACTTTTCCATGTGTCATCATATGATTCCAACATTTGATCTGTCGAGTCCATCTTGGCCATGTGTTTGTTGTAATCTGCTACACATGTAGGCTTGTTTTCGTGTGCGTCCTGACCTCCAGTGAGAGCTGCAGTTGTTTCCATCATGGATAGTGTTGAGGAGTTACACATCCTTTTTATCAGTGTATTTGGCCACCGGCAGCTCCTCGCAGCGCGGATCAGCGATCCTGCCAAGCCTCTGAAAGCTCAGTGTTTAGGGTAGCCATATCTGTTTGTGTTACGATACCAGATGCTGCTTTCTTTCAGTGTAACAGAAGTAGAAGGGAAGACTCACCAAAAATAGAAAATAGCCCCACAAGTGAAATCCTAGCGTCTCACCGAGGGAAGCTGAGGGTCAGCGTTAGCTAATGTGAAGCATGAGGAAGGCAGCAAGGATTGGTGGCAGGTCCTCGCCATCCTGCAGAGCAGGCAGCAGCCGTGCCCACGGACAGCAGGGCAGTGTCAGCACCGTGCCGGCCGTCACACAAAAGCCACGTGTTTGTGTGCAGAAGTCTGCAGGGTAAAAAGGCAAAAATGCCGTATCTGGCATGGAGAGCTGAGACCTTCAAAGCCGGCTGTGCCATAAATACCCACTGGGAACTTGGCCCTGCTGTACGTACATTCGTGAGACTCGACTCATTACAAATACAGGACCTCTTGATTAGCATGAAAGATTCGTCATCAGAATTTTTTTGTGCCTGTGGGGGATCCACTTACTTATTTCAAACTGCAGCTCTAAATTGTTCCCATGCTTCATCATGCTTTGATTAGCTAAAAACTTAGAGTAACTGTTTGAGGAACTTACCATAACTAAAAAACAGGTGACAATGATCAAACCGTAGGGCGCAGAGCAGAGACTGCTGGTGCTTTAGGGTGTTGTGCCTGAATGTAGTTAGAGGCAACCCACTTACAGGTTCCTGAGCGATGAAAAGACTTATTACCTGCATGCTTTCAAAGAACGTGGTACAATGCCAAGCACTGTTGCATAATGTTCTCCAGAATAAATGACAAATTAAAGCAAAAAAAGGGGGTAACTGTGCATTTAATTGCCTGTACACGCATGTATACCTAGCCCCTGCCTGTGAATCCATGTCGTGTTACAGCTGTGCTAATAGTCACCTTTCTTGCAGTAAATATTGGGCCAATTTCATCACATTTGGTTTATGTTTATCAACACAGCACTTATGCAATGGGGTTTGGGTTGCAGCAAGGGAAATAGTCCATTGCTGTCTAGCAGCGAGGTGAAGGAGTGAGAAGCCACATGTGGCAGAGTCCTGCTGGAGACTTTCCTGTGGCCGTGTTGCAACACACCCGCACAGCTCCAGTGAAAATCAAATATTTGTGCTTGAAGACAGAGCTGAGGCAATTTCCACCAGGAATATGCTGTCTCTCCCTGGATGAAAAACATCTCGCATGCATTGTACTATTATTCTGCTCGGTGCTTGACATACACTGCCTAGCAATTTTGTACTGAACTCCCCTTTTCTTTGAGCCAAGAGCGTAACATTAAACAAATCTGAGATTGCATTTGAGGACTTCCCAATCAACTGAAGAATGAACTCTGAAGCAGAAGTTGTTTTTAACAAAACGAGCTTACAATTATTATTCATAAATGCACATGTTATGGCTGCAGTTGTTCCACTTCTTTCTTTTACAACCCTATAAATTGTATACAGAACATAAAGGCTTTACTTCTTAAATAAATGTTTTGCAGCCGCCATAAATTATCTTTCTTGCATTCATAATGAAAAAAAAAAAATCCTGTTTGATGTTTTATATCCTCTTCCCTAAAATGTAAAATATGGTAGTTGGAGCCAGATTTTATCTCATTTGAAAATAAAAGAAGGTTCATTTCCTACTAATTTTTTTCAGTCTTAGGTTTGGAGTTCCCATGAAACGTTGCCCAATCTGCAAAGCAGTGTTACAATAAACTCCGCATTATCTGGGAGTTTGTGTTTGACTTGTACCACCGCTAATAGTCCTCGTCATAAAATGAGTTATGAACATAACCTGAATCTCCTGTATTTTTTTAATCCCTAATGTTAGTTATATTTCATCTTTCGACGCACCCCAAATCGCTGGCTGAATATTGGATTGTTGAACTTTTCCTGGATGCCAAACCTACGAGGACCCTGCCCCAGCCTTGCTGTCCTGGAAGCAGGCCTTGCTAAACTCCCAGCTCACTGGTTTGCAAAGCAAACTTCAGCCTTGTACTATTTACCTTGGCAAGTGCCCGACCAGATTGATGATCTGTAAAGTGGATTTGTTATTTGGCTGTTTGCTTTGGCAGCTCTTGAAAGCAGTTTGCTGATTACAGTCCCAGATGTCATTGCATACATTACTGTTCACTATAAGTTTCTTTTAAAGTTTTAATTTCAGCTACAAATACTATTAAGCTTTTTGCACCTTTCCGTCTTTTACTCGTGGATATTAAATATCAAGAGCAGGCAGCCCTGATTTCCTTAAATTTCCCTATTATTATCATTGTCAGCCTCCTTCAGGCATCTTTGTAGCGTCAGCAGCCAGGAGGAGGAACGCCAGCATCCCCCGGTTCGGCGCTGTGCCCGTCCACAGCACTGGCTTTTGCAAGTTGCTCACACCCCCAGAGTTTTAATTGTAGGTAACCTGGAAAATTGGCATTGTGTTTTTGTAAATTGTCAGGCTTAAAATGAGCAAATACTTGAGTCAGAGGAGTTGACAACATCGGTAGTGCTGTTAACTAAAATCATGCCATGCCCTGTTTGTATTAGACAAAAAAAAAGGAATGTGCATCTTCCAGGTATGTTTTCCAGGTTATATCCGTCTCCTCTTAGCTATGCTCTTGTTTTTCAGAGGTTCTCAAGCCTGGTAGGCAGTTTGGTGGATGGGTAGGCTCAAAATTCAGTTTTTTCCTAATGTGGGGCAGCTGTGGTCAGGTTCAGGCAGCTCCTCCATGCCCCGCTGTGCCAGCCTGCACACAGTAGGACAAGGGACGAGCCGTACCTGTATGCTGCACTGCACTGATGCCTCCAAGTGCATCTGCCCTTCTAATGCAGAATAAAAGCTGTGTAAGCATCTCAGCAGCATGTTTGCTGCTCACCTACTGCAGGCACTGCAGAGCTGCCTCCAGGGAACAGCACGGGCCCCGCGGCTCAGTCGGGCTGGCACAGATCATCGTGGGGTCCTGGGCTGGAACAGCAAAACCGCTCTCCATAGGCAGCAGCTTTCTGTTGTGTTGTTTTTTTTTTTGGTGGGGGTCCTTCCAGCTTTGAGATATTTCAGTTGAAGAAGTTAATTCACTTTAAGTAAGTTTACTTTTCAAGGGGAGGATATCATTGTAGTATTTTTGGCCACTGCTTGAGAATTCCTCTAACCCTTTACTATAATAAGCAAATTGAGCAGATTAAAGACACATTACATTGCCAAATGGTTTTTCTGAACTGTGCAAAGCTACCCAGGGTGACATATATTTTTTCTGTGGAAAAGGTTGTGGGGGTTTTTGTGAGCTGCTATGCTTTTTTTAGCGCTTCCTGTTTTATTGTGTTTGAAGTGTCTTTGTGGTGACCTGTTGGGGTAAGATTCTTCCATATGGAAGTGTTTCTTCAACTTTTAATCATTTTGTTTTTAAAAAAGAAAGATTTTTAAATCCGATTTGCAGATGTCTCTGGTTTTGTTCGCAGAGAGCTTGTCCAACTCACTACAGTGTTGTAGAAACGTGAGTCATGCTGAATTGTTTATATACAATATAAAGATGACATCCACATATTTGCACTCTTAATTAAGTTTCATACCTTCTTTAAAATCTGTTTAAAATATCCTTAGAAGAGCATCGATATGTGTTTTAATGTATTTCTCTCTTCAGAAAATTATACCCCTTTAAAGGTCTGGGGTGAAATCCTGCCTTTGCTAAATGCTTTGGCAAAACTCCCACTGGGTTTGGTGGAACTGGGATTTCACCAGTAGACCCCTCCTCTGTTGCAGGGGTCTCTGAAGTCAAGTAATATCAGGATAACAAGCAAGTTTGTCCTTTGCCTGTTCCTGGAGAAAATCTTGCTGGGATTTTACATAGGGTCAGAAAAGGTTACAAGTTTATTTTTAAGTCTACAAGACGAAATTCTTCATTAATGTGCAACAGAATGTATATTCCCTGCACTCATATTGGGCTCGCTGGCTTGTAACTGAGTCCAGAACCTGGCCCGCTGCATGTGCATTATAGCTGCATCCTGTTTCCTATTAGTTTTGACACTGACATCTGAATTTCAGATTTCTTCTTGTTTAGGTTTAACTGCTCAATCAGTATGTACAAAAGACATCTTGGGATCTCTCTGCAGTCGTCTGGCTTGCACGGGGTGAACGGGCAAAACTTGGCGTCTGCCCTAAGAGCTCTGAAGCAGCCCCTGTGTTCGAGCTGGTAGACTACGGCGCGTCACTGCACAGACAGCTGGGGTTGTCAACCAGGCATCTCCAGACTTTCTCTCTGCATCATATCCTCAGCGTTTTAACCATAAGAAAACTGTATTTGACAGTATTTTTGAGCCCACATGTGAATACCACATGTTGAGGTCTCATGTCTGCAGTTTCACTCCTAATTAAGTGTAGATGTAAGTAGTGGGTATCTTATAAGGTCCTTGGCTCTCTGCAATTCACCACAAGCATCTAATTTCCACTTCCTTTGTCTTGGACCTATTATTTATATGAGAAGGGTAGGTGGACTCGGTGGTTACAAGTCTATTGGATTATTATGTTTCTGTAGCCGTCATCCTGTCAAAGGTCCTGCAGACATTTGTGCTATTGGCTCTTGCTAGTTTATTATGGGTAAAATCCCTTTCCGTGCCGAAGGCTAGCCCAAGGTCTGCGCACCACTTAAGTCTTACTAAGCCCTAAAAATGGATCTTAAATGGTATATTGGCCTTGTGCCTGTTCTCAGCACGGAGGTGAATTTCATTCTTTATGAACAGTGAGATTTCCAGTTCAGCTTAGGCTGTTTATCTTCACTGCTCTGAGTATTAGGATGGTTTCTCTAAATCTGTCTAAAACTTCTGGTGCTTCAGCCCGCAGAAGCTAAGGCTTTCTGACCTAACAACAGGATGGTTTGAGAAACAGCAGCTTTTTGATGTAGATGGGCACAGCACTCATCTGTTTTAAATTTTCAAGGTGTTCCGAAGTCATATTGTTAGCTACAGGGGGTCTTTTGTGAGCAGTGCTATGTACTGACTCGCTACTGAGACCTCAGAACATTCCCAGGTACTTAGTTTGGAAAATTGAAGTCAAGTCCCTGTGTTGTCTTACGCCTGTTCTACAAACTGAGGCATAAAGTGGACTCACTGGGCTGCTCAGAGTGGTACCAGTGAGATGCAGATGTAAAGCTGGAGGCTTATTTTACTGTTGGTGTTCAGTCTGCTTTCCACAGTATTCAGAGCTTGTTGGAAATGATTTTGGTAAGGAAATGCTGGCAATATTATTTGCATGTACCTGAAGATGGTCATACTGATGTAACCTCTTTAGATGTTGCTTTCTCTTCTCCTATATGACAAAACGTATTGATACAAGTGCAGATTCAGGACTGGCTTTCAAAGTTGGCATGAAAAAAAATAGAATCACACACTTGAAAGACTTCATCATCTCAGGGCCTTCTTTCCACTGCGCCCTGGCAGGGTGTCAGGGCTCTGGGGGAAAGGCGCCTTCAGCTCAGTGGCAAGTCTCCGGTTTAAATATTTCACAAAACACCTCGAATGTGTCCCATTTCCTCAGTAGTTTTCAAACAGTGTCCAGCTAGATGAAAATTAGCCAGTGTTTTAGTTCGTAGAGCTACAAAGGTCAAATGTCTTGGAGAAACAAGGTGCTAAGATGCTAATTCTCCACCTTGGAATGAGAAGGCAGTTCTCTGCTCGATTAAGCAGAAAATGCAGGTGGTCTTAAACATCCCTACGTTTGCCTCCTGTTTTGAATGCAATTAAAATCTGCTGGGATTGCAGGGAGGATAACCGGCTTCCAGTGCCTTCCCACGTCCCATCCCAGGCTCAGTTACAAGGAAATAACTTGGGGAGGGAGCCCCTGGGCAGGCTGCAGGCGTGCTACCAGAGGGCCTTGTCTGTCCCGGCTGTGGGACAAGCAGAGAGCTCGTCCCAAGCTGCTATTCTCACACTCCACCTCCTGCGCTTCTCCTCTTGGAATCTTGTTTTCCACTTTTTGGAGATTTGTGAAACATATGCTTTGGAGGAGTCCCAATTTTTTTTCCCAGCAAGAAAAGAATTACTATTTGTATTGTAAAATGCCTCACGAAAACGTACGCTCCTTCTTTATAATGGACTCGCCTGGCACAACTCAGCAATCCGCGTTTCTCATCACTTCACAGTGTACTTTTATAGGGTATAAAAATGGTGTTATGATCCATGTTCCCAAACCTTGCCTCAGCTAGCAAGAACATCAATAAACATGGCTTGATAGACAACAGAGCCGCAGCGCCATTCCCTCGGTACTTTGAACGTGCCCTGACATATCTTTTGGATCTATTCTCCATATATGAAAGTACTCCTGCCTCCGCTGACCTTTTAATGTATCAAAGGTAGTAATATTGTGTGCTTAGGAAAAGTCGCTTCTCCCACAATACGTTTCCAGTCTGGTCATTTGTTGTACTTACAAATATTTTTCATTTAATGACCCACTGTTTTTTCCTCTTTCCTTGTCTTAAATTAATCACAGATCGAAAGAATAGCATACCTGGAATTAAGAAAAGATTTTACTTCATTTTTCCCCCTTTCTTTTTTTTTTCTCTCTCTGTAAAATTATTATTTTCATTTCTTTGGTTCCCTCCTGAAATGATTGTTTTATGTTGGAGCAGTTAAGCGCTCTGTTCCAGGAAAGTCTGTCTTTGTTCCAAGGCTTCCAGTGCAGAGGCTCTTTCCACCTTGATCTTTCAGCACAGCACTAAACCATTTGGCCAGTTTTTTGTCACATTTTTTTTGTTGCTGTCCAGGGTTTTTGAGAGATTCCCCTTGGACAGCTTCCACCTTTCAGCTTGCCCACTGTAGGAAATTCTTCTGCTTGTATTTACACCGCCGCATCGTCAGAACCAATGCATCACTCTCCTATCTTCATTAGCCGGGGCCTGACAGCCACTTGCTCACCTCCAGGATTTTCTTTTCTATGTTTCCAGGAGTGAGCTCTTCCTGATGATGCTCCAGGCCAGGCGTGCTTGCGGAGGGCCCTGTGGGGCAGCAGCCTCACAGACCGTCCCGTCCCTCCACCGACACAGCACTGTCAGAAATCCCTTCTCAAAGCCTCAGGAGAAGCGTGCTTGCAGCCCAGAAGGCCAATTATAGCCTGGGCTGCATTAAAAAAAGGGTGGCCAGCAGGTGGAGGTGAGTGTCCCCCTCTGCTCTGCCCTTGTGAGACCCCACCCGGAGTCCTGCGTGCAGGCCTCGGCCCCCAGCACCAGAAGGATGTGGGGCTCCTGGAGCGGGTCCAGAGGATGGCCACAAAGATGCTCAGAGGGCTGGAGCACCTCTCCTGCACAGAAAGATTGAGGGAACTGGGCTTGTCTAGCTTGGAGAAGAGAAAGCTCCGGGGAGACCTCATTGCAGCCCTCCAGTGCTTGAAGGGAGTGTATGAACAGGAGGGGGAACGCCTGTTTACATGTGTTGGTAGTGATAGGACAAGGGGGAATGGTTTTAAACTAAGACAGGAGAGATTCAGGTTAGCTATTAGCAGGAAGTTTTTCACTCAGACGATGGTGAGGCACTGGGACAGGCTGCTCAGAGAGGTTGTGGATGCCCCATCCCTGAAGGCATTTAGGGCCAGACTGGATGCGGCTCTGGGCAGCCTGCTCTGGTGGTTGGCAGCCCTGCCCAGAGCAGGGGGGGTGAAACTACATGATCTTTAATGTCCTTTTCAACCCAGGCCATTGTAGGATTCTCTGATTCTATGATTTGGGCTCAGCATTTCAGCCTTGTCTGAGAGACTGGAAAGGTGTGGGAGCGGCTTCTACCTGGGTTAGAGGATTCCCCTAATAACCAGATTTCTTCTCCATGTTAAATTCCGCAGAAACTTGTGATTAGCCCCACTTCTGAGAGTTCAGAGAGGCTTAATTCTACTGTAAAGCTGTCAGCAGTGATATTTTTTTAAGACAGATCTTGGTTCTTGTACAGAACTACTTCTCGCTAAATTCCTGTTCAACCAAACACACTTGTCATTTCCCAGCCATTAAAGACCATAAACTCCATCTTTGGTTTTTTACATGCAGAACTTAGTTTATAATGATAGATACTTGTTTATAACGCACTGAAGATTTTTGTTAGCTTTCTGGCATAAAAATTGGAATCTTCTCCTTTGATTCGTAGTTATTAGTAGCAGGTTTATCCTTTAAAATATGTGCAAGTTATGATTCCAGTAGAATATTTATTGTCCACAGCAATGGTAGTCCGCAGCTTTCAGAATCCATCTTGCCGTGGCCGGCGGCATGGTTATAATCATCAGAAACTGCGCGCAGCAACTGAGGCTCCTTTTGCAGAAGGATTTAGGTACTGCAAGGCAGAAAGCCCCAGGGCACCTGCTAGAGCTGTGGGGTCCCCGTGGGGAGGGAAGAGCCTTCCTGCCCCAGCCCTGGGGTATCTGTAATAGGGCAGGTTTGAGTGATCCGGTATTTAGAGGATACTATAACGTGTGTGCAGAGCTGAGTGGCTGAATCAGGCCCTCCTGGGGAAGCAGGCAGGGAGAAATGCCAGCTTGGGTGATCCCAGAGGTGCTGGGAAGACTGGGGTGGTTCTTCCCAGCACAGCACAGGGACAGGGCCTGTGGGGTCAGGCAGGGATCTGCGGTATCACCATCTGGACTTCCAGACACCAAAGTTCCCCCTTCAACCCTAGCCGTGTACCTGATTTCTTTGGGCTTTCGGTGGCTACTGGTTGAATGGTCAGTCCCAAATTACATTATAGGTTGCATTGTTTCATAAATCATAACAAAGCGTGTCCTTGCCTCAGTGCTTCAAAAATGGCTTTTATTAAAGGAAGAAAAAAGGACACTGACTATAAAAAGCCATTTCTTCAGGGTTAGGGCGCGCTGCATTTCATGAATTAACAGCACAACGTGAATTATCAGACTGTCCTCTTACACTTGATTTTCTTTGCTTTTGTTTGGGTTGATGTATCCACTTCCTCTCCTTTTCTGCCTTTGTGGAGATCCATTTATCTTCATGATACAGATGGAAATGTACAGCTGAATCAGGCAGGTCCCCAGTGGGCAGGAGCCTGCAGCGCTCTGAGTCTCCACCAGTGTGAAAGCAGAAGTCCTTGTTTGTCTTCTTTTATTTTTATTTTGTCTAATTAGCCCTTGTTTCTTCCTTAAAGCTTGCTGTGAACAGTGAGCCATCTTTGCCGAAGCCCTGTCTGCATTTGGAGCTGTTACTGCAGATTGCCAAGTGCGAACACGAGGCGTGCAGAGGGGTAACCCTCCTGCCCTTCGCGTACAGCCTTTTCCGAGGATGAGAGTGAGATGAGTTAAATGACCGAAAGCCGTAGGCTAGGACATGCCAGCTGCAATAATTTTTTCACTCAATCATCTCACCTTGCGGTGTCACTCTGCCTTATACAGCCAACAGATGTCTGATGGATAACACAAGTGACAAGGGCAAAACCTCCTGAACGTGTTCAGAGGAGAGGTTCAGGCAGCGAGGACTGGTCTGCTGGCTCCTGACCAGCTGGGTCCTGCCCGGCCCGAGCAAAACCCCCGCGTTCAACGGGGTTTGCTGGAAGTCAGACCTCGGTGCTGCGAGTCACCGAGGGCTCTGGCCCTGCTCCAGAAGCACATTTAAGCACACCCTTAACTTCCAGTGTGTATATACGACCACTGAAGTCACTGTGGCTATTTACATGCTAAAAATTAAGTATATGCTTAAGCTGGCTTGGGGCCAGAGAGTTCAGTGCTTTGTAGGTCCAGTCCTTGTTGGAGCTTAGATAACCAGCTCGTGCAGCTTGGCTCAGGCTTTTAATGAAGTCAGAATCGGGCCAAAAGAATTTATCTTTCCTGACTTGGAAGGCTTGTACGGAAACAAATTTAACGTGTTTTTTTTTTGAATTTTTATTATTTTCTAAACATAAAATTTCACGTTTCCATGTAGTCCTTAAAGAAACACATTTTGTTAATGTTCTTGGAGGAATCCAGAGGCTGAGACTGAGCCCTTTCCAAAACGCCCGGAGTTGATGGAGAGGTGCCTGTGATCTGCTGCCTGGCCGGGGCGGACGCGGTGCCGCCCGAGGTCCCTCGCAGGCACGTTGTCCTCCCTGCTAGGAAGGAGTGGCGTTTCACCAGGCTGTCCTCAGACGGAAGGTCTGCTTCTGGGCAGCGCTGGCCACAGAACTGCCCGGTGCCCTTGGTGAGTTACTTCAGCTTCGAGGTTCCAGCTCTTCCCTGCTGTGAGCAACACCAGTCTGTATTTCAGCACCGATGACTTGTTTTGCCTTAGCCGAGGATTTGGCTGTGGGGATGTTTTGTAAGGTCTCCTTCATTCCTTGCTCTTGGTAGCTCGATTAATACATAGCAAGAGTGAATTTCCAAAGCTGTTCCTGATGTTAACGGCGCTGTACTCTTACAGCTGCCCAGAACACAAACATTTCTGTCGCTCCAGTTCAGTGTTGGAATCTGTCTCGTGGTGTTTGTGAGGTGCTCTACAATACGGGTGGGGAAGCTCTGGGTAGAGCAGGCTGTGCATGTAGCATTAGATGCAATTCTAATAAGTTGAATGTTAACACACAGTTCTGATACAGAAAGCATCAGAAGAATGTTTTTTCTCCTAAACTATTCCCTAAGGAAAAGCTGGTTTGCACCATAGGAGCATGGCAAGGAGTTACACTGCTGACATGCAAACCCCTACTACAAATGGCTCAAATGCACAGATTTCTGCAAAGCGATTGAAAACCTCAAATGCCTTGTGTTTATTAACACTTTGTGCTGCTTTGCTGGAATTGGATGGGAGCTGGGAGCTGCTTGGTGCTTCTGGGGAGCGGCAGGCAGCAGGATGGATGCTGTCCTTCGAGCCCCTCCCAGGCACGCAGCGAATGCCTCCTATTCGCAAGGGAGATTTATTTATCCTGTGCACAAGGACTTAATAGACAGTAGCTTGGAATCAACACGCACATTGTCTCATAGTGAGGTAAGACAAATAAATTACAAGTCAGAGGCCCCGAGCAGGATTAGTGATGCACCTTAGGAAAATATTTTGGTTTCTGTTTATATGTCAGCTGGGTTGTGAAACGTTTCATCTGGAAAAGGTGATAAGAGACCAGCGAAATATTTGTTCTTAAGATGCAAAAAATATTTCAGTTTCATTCTTAACTGGTTGCTAGTGATATAAACCAAATTTCACATTTCTGGAACGTCAGTAGCTGCTCAGCCACTTCCCTATGGATGCTCTTCTGCAAACTGTGTTTTTGCAAAGCAAAATGCAGTACCTGCTGCGACCCATCTGGGGAGGGACTGCACCCAAGATGAACTTGGCCATTCAGCATTACATTCTCTGTTTCTATTACACAAAAAAAAAGAGTCTCCTATTACAGTGTGAGTGATATATTAGGTTGTAGCACAGTTCCAATGTTTTTTCAACACTAAGACTTTTTTAATTCAAGTGAAACAATCAAAATTAAATTCCTTGGCTCAGACAGTTACCACTAATTCTTAAGCAATATGACAAATCCACAGTTTTGTCTCAAATTGTAACATAAGACCTTAGTTATCCAGTAAACCCTGATGAGTTGTCAGGCCTTTCCTTACATGTGGGTAAATAGGAGTCATTTATAATCTGTGGTGTGTCCTTTGTACCTGTGTATATGTATGCATTTGCACATGCTGCAAGATTGATAATAAGCATGATAAATCTTGCTGTTTTCTTAAGGGAAGTAAAGAGGGATTATCCAAGTCCCTCCAGTGGAATTGGCATATTGGAAGTGAAGCCACTAAGACAGGGTT
The DNA here is from genome assembly GCF_963932015.1 of Anas acuta. NCBI lineage: Eukaryota > Metazoa > Chordata > Aves > Anseriformes > Anatidae > Anas > Anas acuta. Next base: position 2,873,240 of record NC_088997.1, read on the forward strand.
GCCTGCAAACTCTTTCAAAGGGTTAAGAAATGGCTTGGCATGTCAATGCGAAGCAAATAAGGATCATTATGTAGCATCACAGAAATACCAGATGTATCCTCTGTGCTTCCTAGGCAGCTTTTCCCAATGGAGCCAATATAGAGACTTGGGCATCATAAAATTGCAGGGTTTGTTCAGATGAGAAGTAAAACAAATAGAGACTTGTCTAAAGAAGCCTTCACTGAGATTTAATGGCATTCATTGTGTGCTTAAATTTCCTAGGCATTGTTGAAAATCTCATTAATAATCATCTTATTGTAAGCTTAACTAAGTTGTAGGTCTGTGGAGAGTGGGAAGTTTTACCAGGAGAAAAAAAAAAAAGTCACTAGATTTTCTAATTTTAGCCGGGACTGAGAATTATAAGTATGTGAATACCACAAGAAAACATTTCCAACCCCGCACAAGCTAAAAAGTGCCGCAGATCTGTTGTGAATCCTTTTTTAATGAAATTTCCAGACGTAGAGGTTGCAGGACCATCAGGTGAGGCGCCTGATGTGCAGAGCGGTGGCTTGGGGCGCACACCCAGCCCCGAGAGCCCTGGCGCTCTGCAGAGCTCTCCTCTTCAGGATACTCCAGTGTGCGGCAGGATTAAATGCAAAGAAAAGTTAATCTCTAGGGAGGTTTGGGGCTGATTGTAGCATTCCGGACTTTTTCTGGGCATTCTGATACTGCAAAGCTGTGAAGAGTTAAAATACGCAAGAATCCCGCTATTCTAGGGGAAAACAGAATTTTCCCTGATAATGTATTTTTTAATGAAAAGGCTGTTTTGTTTTCAAAACAATAATAGCATCCAGTTACGGTGTAGTTCCTATCTCTTTTTGCTTTTCGACCGCTGCAGAAGTGGCATGCAGTATTGCAAGAGGTGTACAAATGCACTCCTTTGATTTTTCAATGCACCGCATCCCTCGGCTCGCAGCTGAGTTGCACCTTCCCCGTGGGCACCTGCAGCAGGCCAGGAGCTGGCCCCGTGGCAGAGCCAGCACTCACCACCAGCCTCCGTGGCACACTTCTCAGCAAGGGTCGGTGCTTCTGGTACTGCAAAGCTGCAGCATAAATACCCCAAGGACACCAAATGCACATTTTTTTTGCATTTTATCTTACAAGTCCTGCTTTGGATAGATGTCACATCCCGCCTCCGGTTTCCGAACCATCGGGGCTCTCTCCCTTGTCCTTCCGCTAACCCCCTCGCCTTTCGGGAAGCCAGGAGCTCGGCCACATCTGCAGGAGCCGTCTGCGACGTGCGGGTGCTTTGGGTGGCTTTGCTCAGCTTTTGCCAGCCCGGCTCTCGGTGGCAGAGCAGGGTCGGTGCCACGCGGGTCCCTCGTTTGGTGGCCGGGCGTGTGGCCACGGGCTGGTTGCAGCGCCCCTTGGGCTGGCATGGAGCAGAGTCACAGGGAGCATTCGAGGCGAAGGCAGGGTTTAATAAATATACTTAATCATTTATATTTTGACCTTAGCCCAGACTCATACTCAGACGCAGAAAGCTGAAAGTTGAAAACGTACTTTGTCAAGGCTCCTTTGGCTGATGCAGTGGTAAAACAGGGCAGCCTTGCTCTGAGGAAAGGCAGATCCTTCAGAAAGGAGAGTAAAAGGTCAAAACTAATCCAAAAGGACAAGCAGTGTATGTCTGTGTGTATATTGGGTTTCACATATGAAATCCAGTCATGATAAATCTGATGGCTTTAGAAACATCTACTTTGATTAATGAAAACATAGTTCCCATAGACCGTGGGTTTCATACTTCAAAGTTCTCCTGGATTTAGGACCTTAGGTTTTGCTTATTCATATAACATGCAGGAAACTATTTTTAAATGAATAAGGGAGTTTAAAAAAAAAAAAAAGGCAAATGTTTCAACATCGGAGGTACAGAAAGACTGGATAATAAGGAGCAAAATTAACAAACAGCAGACATTTTATTATGCATTTTACAATAATGTTTACATTCTTCCCTCTATATTTGTTTTTCCTTGAAAAGATTTATGTATTTATAAAAATATCTCACTGTTCCAGCTCTGAAAATTGCAGCCTCCCTCACATTTGAAAGCCTTCACGATCGCTGTGATCGCTGGCCATGTTCCTAGGCATCTGAACTGCTTTTCCCCGGCCCGTGGTTAACCCTTTGTGCAGGGGGGAAGGAGACGGCCTCTGCTGGGCAATGGGGAGGAGAAGGAGGGCGAGACGGCCCCCAGGGACCCACCGAGCTCCCACTGCAGCACCGGGACGATCCTGCCCGTTGCCATCCATTGCTGCTGCCGGGCTCGCTCCTCCCGGCCCCTGCATGCTTGCCTAGAGCTCATTTAGAAACAATTACAGAGGAATAAGCAGCATTTTCGCTTGCAAGTCTGCTGTGCGCTGAGGAGGCACGCAGGAACCTCTCGGCCACGGCAGCCTCACTTATCCAAAAGTTCAAAGGGATTTGAAAGTGTTCGCTGCCTGTGGGACCGGGCACCCCGGCTGAAGCCTCCATTAATTAAATGCACTCACAGGATACAGAGCTGGTGAGTAATGTCCTGTTTATAGCAGAAGTGAGCGATTCTGGAAAAAAAGAAACACTGTGGGAGGGAAGATGACAGGGAAATAGAGTTGCTCGCAAAGGCTGCAGCCTCTGCCATCGTTTCCCAGGGCACTGCTGGCACTTGCACCCCCCGCTCAGAGCCGAGCGCAGGTGAGTTTTGTCAGCTGAGGGGCACATCCCACACAAGGATGGGAAGGAGGTGTGCGATCTGGACATCAGAGACCAGTGTCTGAGCACAGACGTGTCCAGAAGCCCAGGGAGTGGCAGGTCGGGGCGAAGCCGCGTCCTCCCCAACCCAGAGAGGAATTTGTGCAGCTCCCCCAAGGGCGAGCGCTCGGTGCTGCTGCTCCACGGCTTTCCCCCTGGAGTAACGAGGTTACAGCGGTGGAAGCGAATTGGCAAACCCTGTAGGAAAGTTCAGCCATTAATATTTAAACGGAGTACGTTATAATTCGACTGACTACTTGGGGCAAGGAATTTCCATGTGCTCGTTCCTAACACACCCATGGGGTTCTCGCTCCCAGCCCAGGCTGTTCTGGGCACCGCAGTTCCTGGTGCCTTTGGTCCAGAAGGGCCCAGGGCTCCCTTCAGCATCCCCTCCTGCTTCCCAAATGTCCTCAGCAGGAGCAGCGTAGGCATGGGCAGCAGCATGGGCACGGGCAGCCCTTCTGCTCCTTCCGACACCACCTCCATCTCCCCCAGGGCCTGCCCCTCCTGGAGAGCAGCCTGGGTCGAGCCCACGGCTCCTTCCCGAGAAGGATGCATCTTTTGTTGGTTAAAATTGGCAGGCCGTTTCCTTTACTATTTACTGTTATTTTTGCTCACACGTATGTTGCAATATGCAAGGTGAGGCTCAAAACTGTCAAGCTCTTTAATAGAACCATTACTGTATTTTTGGAGAACGTACTCTTTTTGATTTACTGTTCCTTAGAAGACAGGAAATGGAGCTACTTGATTTCATACTTTAAACAAAGCCGTCCAGAGGTTTAATGAAAAAAATTTCCCCTGGCTTTCGAATTAAAGGGCTATGGTGAAAGATTTAGCTTGGCTATTTTGACTTAGAAAAATAACATACTAGAAGCATTAAAATATTTTGTAAAAATACTTTTTAGTACTAGATTTTTCAGAGAAGAAAATAACCTTCTCTGGTTTTCTCGGTCTTTGGTCGGTAGGGCTAGCTGTGAAAGGAAAGGACGTTTCCAAGGTTTGGGTGTTTTTCTTTCCTTCTGTAGAATTTATTTTCCTTTTATATTAAAAGCCTTGAAACAATTGCAACGCTGAAGACAAATTCTGTGCTTCTAAGCAAGGTAGTTTGGTATGAGTAATGGCAGAAGCCTTTGCCATTAGCAAAACGCGAGCAGCGTGAGGCAGAAGGACGCAGAGCCTAATCCTGTGCTGCCCAGCAGCGGCGGGAGGAAAGGGCAGTTCTCCTCGGGAGGCAAATGTCAGTGGAAGGCCAGAAGTGGGAGATCGGTATCAGGAGAAAATCGGTTTTAATAGGAAAATGCTGCGTGTGGAGCAGAATTAGCTTGGAGTGTCTGGGGCGGTAGAAAGCTAAACAGGCTGGAATTGCAACACAAAGCACTTTCGACCTAGATGTTGAAGCCAAGGTTTCTGCTCGTTCCATTTGGTTTGATTTGACTTTGTTTTTTATTTGTAGTGCAGTGGATCTGGGACAGAGCTTGGGCATCGTACAAAGCAGGCTGATGGTCTTAATTTCCACCCAGTTTCATCTTCAGTAAATAAAGAGAGAAGGAAACGTTCTGCTAGCTTGAAAGCACCGTGCTGCAGGATGAAATATTGACACAAGTTAGTCAGCGGGATATTTTTCAGTGACTTCAGTGAGGTTTCACCAGGATTTCACTAGCAATTGCTTGGCTAAAATAATACCCGGTTTTCTTCTGGAGTTGTTTCTGCAGTAACTGCTCCTTATAGGTGGAACCTGCTCCACCATCGGAGGAGCTGTGTCAGGTCCGGGGGACAGGAGGAAGGCTGGATTTCACACGTCAAGGTCTTACATTCGTGGCTGTCAGTAAGATTTCAGCAGTTTATCAGAGAACGCACCCAGCAAAGCCTGCCTTCTCTCAGCCCCTCGGTAATGCTCGGGATCGGCAGGAGGCTTCCTCTGTCACGCTGCTGCGGTGCTGCCACTCCAGCAACGTTGGGGTTGGGGCAGCATTCGGAGCAGGACGCTGCTCTGAGATGTATTTGTAAACTTGCCTCTGGCCGACGATGAGAAATTTGATACGTTATCAACCGAGATGCTAGGACTGACGAAGAGAGAGCACGGCGGGCAGAAAAAGAGATTACAATTTAATAAATAGCAAAGATACGGTTAGCTGCTATCAGTTTAAGTTTAATGCCATTAACTCTTGTGCATTTGGTAATGATGTATGTAGGACAAAGCACCCAAAGGCTTCTGGGGAGTCACCAGCCCGGCTGTGGCTTCGTGCACTTTGCAGAAGAATTTTTCCAAGGCATAAAAATACCCAGGACTTCATTCTGCCTTGAGAAAATGGTTTTCCTCCACTACATCTTCTGTCTGTCAATGCAACAGCATAAAGAACAGGAAGGGCCATGACAATCGCTCTTGCTCTTCCTGAAGCAGCTTTTTTTTTCTTTTTTTTTTTTTTACATCAGAGAGGTACAGAGCCAGTGGTTTGGGCTTTGTGGTACCAAAGGACCTGCCTGTCTTAAGCAAGGTCACATTTTCTGCCCCTACGCCCTGTGTAACCTAGGTTGTTCATCTGTGTTCTTATGGAACCAATTTAATAAATGTATGTATTGAAATAAGGAGGAATTGGTGGACTCCAGGACAACAGCTGATGGTGCAGAGCCCATCTCTGCCCCACCGCTGGTTACTCAGCGATGCCTGCACAGTGTGGTCATGGCTGGTGAATCACCACTGGGTGCCTGGACGGGAATCGTATTGCCAGATGTGTGCTTGTGACATGCAAAAGGAGTCAAAAGGGAGGAAAGATAAAAACTAGAGCTTCACCAGCCTTTCGGTTTTTTACAAGAAAGCTTTCTGTGCAGTTAATCCCTCTAACCTGCATTTACATTAACACTCGCACCTCACACGTTGCTGCTAAGAAGTTTTGGCAGCTCCTGGCCCTGATTGCAGAGGTAACGCTACACTTGTCTCCTTTGCTCTCACTCAAGTATCTCTGGAACCAGAGACAGGCACTCTATGAAGTTTCTCCTTGTACACGTATGCAGTCATCTTGGCAGAGCTTCAAAAGCCATTTGCCTTATTATTCATATGTCTGCTTATAGGAGCAGAAATGCTCCCATTTCTCACTTTCAAAATAAGAGCAGACCCTAGCAGAGAAGAGATTTCTCCCTGGCATTTCTGGCACAGCAGTGCCAATCTGTGGGAGCTCGCCGTCACCCCGCTGCCACGCTGGGCTTTGTGGGTGCGGGTTTAGAAGCCCCGCGGTAGCTCTCCAGGGACACGAACAGCCATAGGGGAAATGCCTGAAGTCAGTGGGCTCCTAGAGTATAAGCAGAGTGGGGATCTCAGGGCCTCGTGAAATCCCATGAAGGATGACTTGAAAAAGAAACCTTCAAAAAAGACCAAATTTCGCTTTTCCTCCTGCAGTTAGGATAGCTGACAACATGGAAATGTTGCAGAGACCCAAACAGAATAGAAATGACTTAGCCTCCTCACTGCATTTTCTCAAACAAGCTTCAAGAACCCTTGCCTTAAAACAAATTAGTAGACTGAAGTAACCTTATAAATCCAAAGAGCCATTAAAAAGTTGAAATATTTGGTCATTCCTCCTCTCGGTTCAAACTGGGATTCATCCAGAGTTCAAGTGCGTGTATCACACAAGAGCCATGGTCCCATTTTGTAGAGGTCCATTTTAGTGTTGATGGTTTTCTAGTGCCAGGAATCTACTCTGCAGCCAGGCAGAGAGATAAATCAAAGTTGTGCGCGCTGATGAAATTCAGGAGCCAGAAGTCACCATTGCAGCCCATATAAATCCCTGAATGCCAGCCCTTGTGCTTTTGTCCATGCCATTAGAGTTCAAAATTATCTGCCCCTCTTTGCTGATGTATGGATTAACCGGCTGCCCGAGTGTTTACTAACGGTTATCACCCAGTACTTTGGACGTTATCAGAGGAAGGGACGCCTGCCGCAGGGCTTGGTCTCTCACCCTTTCTATTACCACCTGTCAGTGGCAGAGAGTGTGCTGTGAAGCTGTACAGTCACAGAGTACAAGTGTAGATAGTTTCTGACGGCTGATCAAAGGGGAAAACCAAAGGCCTGATAACAAGGACGTGTTTCATGTACTTTTAACTTTGAGAAACATTGGCATTTGCATTTTTTCCCCTCTGCAGGCTGGCAGAAACCAGGCACAATAAATGCTGCATATTCAGTTACCTAATAGTTGAGTAAATGGTATGTGCTTGAAGCAACAAAGCATAACTGTAATCTTGTTCCAAGTGGGAATGATTTAAGTAAGCCTTTGCAGAAGACTTGCTGTATAATAAAGTAGAATAATTTTAATTTGTACTTTGAAGTGATCTTGAATTCAGAATCTAATCTTTGTATTCAGCAGAACATCGTATACTGTTGTGAATGAGGTAATAACTGTAAGCTAAGGAATTACTTTCAGTATCTTTTGTAGGTACGTGCACTCTGTCATCATAGCCAGCATCCTCAGCAAAGCACTGCTGATGAAAGAGTTTCTGTTAGCTCAAGTTGCAGGTAAAATTTCACCGTACAGGGACAGAAAATCCACATACCTAGGCTGAAAGAAGGGCTCACTTTTTTCCTTCAGTAAGCTTACTTTGAACACAAAGCAGAAAGGAAGCAAGCCGTCCTTTTCTCACCAGCATATCACACTGCTGCACTTCCCTGCACGAGAGCAGGAAAGGCACACTAGCTGCAGGTTGTGGCCAGTAGCAAGGACAAAACAACGTGGCTGTTTCCATTGTCCAGGCTGAGAAGGGGAGGGAGTGCTCAACAGCAGAGCAGTGAAAGGCAAATCGACTTTAAAACTAATTTCAGGTCCTCTAACATACTTGATAACCTATACAGGTTTTTTTTTTAACATTACAGTTCCTGATTCTTTTGTCATTTACATCAGTGTCATTATGCTGATTTCAGCGAAGCCTCTCCCAGCTCTCACTAGTGTGAGACCAGGCTTGGGGCTGTATTTCTAATTTAACATTTTTGCATAAAGCTGCTAAGTACCTGGGCCTCTCTGCTTGCTCCTACTGTGCTATTAACGCCAACATTTCAATTAATGTGCTAAAATTAGCTTTTCAGGAGCTCAAAATGCAAGGCCTTCTTTCTTTCAAATGCAGTAAATGATATCATATGGTCCCAGGCTCTCCCGAACATCTCCCGTTTGTTTGTTGAAGGTGCCTTTGACCGGAGCGTGACCTTGCTGGAGGTGTGTGGGAGCTGGCCCGAGAACTTCGGTCTCCGCCACATGTCTTCCATGGAGCACACTGACGAGGGCCTCCGGGAGCGCCTGGCCGATGCGATGTGCGAATCCCCCAGCAGGGACATAGTGGGATCAGGAACAGGTACAAAGAAGAGGCGTGATCAGAGATCACGTACATCTCACCCAATGGTGATTTTTATTTTTTATTTTTATTTTTCAAGTTTTGCTTCTCCTTTCCTCTGCACACTACCTCTGTGATTAATCAACTTTTATGGGGGTCTCACTTAGTGTGAGAAAAGTCATTTATAAAAAGAAAATATCGGTAGATGACATAAACATAGTCAGGGAAACCTAAAGCAACTCAAAGAAAAATGCTGGCTTTTGAAGCTCCCTTACCGTAGTTCTGTGATAAGGGCTCTCCTCCCCTCCCTGCCAACTCGGGAGCATCTGAGTCTATGTGCAGATTGCTGCCCTTGCCCACACTGATCCAAACAATGTCATAATCACACACATCCTAATTTTGTGTCCTGAATAGAGCCACTGTGAAACGCTGGTTCTATAATCCAAATTAATCTATCTTCATCAGTGTCCATTATATTGATAAATTATATCATCTGTTTAAGTAAATGGAATAGCACGTCAGAGATTATGCTGCTCAGAAGGGGCCCAGTGCTAGGAGATGTTCAGAAATGTTAAAGCTCAGTTATTGTGGTTTTATTGTCTCCCATTAATTTTGGCTTGTTTTAAAAATGCCTTCTAGTAAAAGGTCTAGGCCCATCTTTGATCTGTGCACCATTTGTGTTGCGACCAGCAGCTAATAGCCGTGGTCGCTCTAACATCAGCTGCCAGCTCACTTGTCACTCTTCTGGCAAGATGCCTGGGAAGGAAAAAAGGAGGAACTTGAGCAGTAACATAGGGGTATGCCAGCCTAGTGACATTACAGAAACGTTGGGGAGAGTAGAAGCTGCTCTTTCTTTCACAGTGGTCCTCGTATTGCTGAGGGGCCCTGTGCTGCTCTGAGCTCTCCCAGCTCCGCACCTCTCTAGCTAGAAAAGACTCAAGCACTTTGCCATCAGGGCTTGCCCCCGTGCTTTGCAAAAGGGTTATTACGGAGTAGGTAAGCTACAGCAGGTCACCACACTGTTACTACCTCCCACCAACTGGAGAAGGTTGAAAATCAGCAGTTTAAGCTCTCATACATGTATGTAGGTACAAGTAGCAATAACCAAGCTGCCAAGTGGTGCAGAAGCACCTTTCATACCCCACCTTGCCATCTCTCAAACTGTATTTTCCACTGTTTTGCTACTCCTGAAAAAAGTGGAGTCATGGGATGGCTTGAGACTCAGTATTAACAGAAGGAGGTTGGTTGAACACCAAATAAGGGTCTCGTTTACACATCTGGTGCAAATTTTCACCAGTTTGTTGCCTTGGACAAGCCTCTTAACATGCCCATGATTGCTGCATCACTGCAATGGGGATAGAGATGCCTCACGTTGCAGGGGTGGAGTTTGATAAGCTTGTGTTTGCAAAGGGCATTGAAGATGAAAAAACAGGCTGTGAAAATGCAGAAACATATTTATTTCATCACTTATTGACCCATACTGTGAGCAGAATGAACTTTGGGATCATGTTCACTTCCTCAGATGGGTCATCTCTCCTCCTGTGCTTCAGAGGAAAGATAAAGGGAAAAATTTCTCTGAAAGCTGAAGCCATCTAGACATGCCAAGTTGAGGTGACTAACTGCCCCAGAGACTTTGTATTATACTGTAAACCAAGAACTTTGTCACAGTCAGAGAGTTTATATTTTCTTTCCATTTTCACCAGCTGATACCACTAAGTGCTGACTTCTTTGCCATAAGGTTAGGCTCAAAACACTTCAGGTGTAAAGACAGAAGGGGACTATTTACAGAGACACCATCACTCAGCAAAAATGTATCCAAAGAGATTTCTCCCTGCTTTTATTCTAGACCCATAAATCTTCATCATGAGTGTAAGATAGATGCCATCTCAAAGCAGCAAATCTAAGCACCATCACACAGTAGGGAGTAACGTGAGCGTTGACCCAGCCCACCCCATCCAACTACCCTGCTCACACTGTCATTGTGCTCTGTGTTTTTCTGCCTGTCGTGGGATTCTCTCTATCACTTACACACTTTATTCTCAGGATTCGGACATGTGATGACTCGGTGCAGCAGAGAAAACCTAGTGATAAGGCTGTGAACTCTGATGCCCTTTCCACTTCCATCCCCTAACAGCTCTTGAACTGTTCTTCTTACCAGATGCCCATAAAAAGTACTCTCCTGCTCAAATGATACCTGGAAAACTGCTCTTGCCTAGGGAGTCGACCAGTGCTTGCTACAACATGCGTGGCTGCACTCACGGCAGGCTGCCAGCCAGCCATTTGTCAAACTGCGGATCACGTTAAAGCTCTAGCATCTGTCTGCTGGTTAATAAATGGGAAAAGATAAGTTTGGAGGTACATTAACACTGCTTCAAAGAAGAGGCATCTTTGTTGGCTCGGAACAAGTAGGATAGTTTTAACTTCCCCCCCAAACCACTTACATCTTAACAAACCCAGGCTGAATTGAATTTATCTTTGAAAAACATTATTTTCTAGGCTAGCTCTTCCTTCCTTGGATTCCCTTCCACTCCCTCATCTCAATGAAATGATAGCAAGGAGCTTAGCAGAGAAGACACCATAAATTTGCTTGATGATAGTTGATTTCTATGTTGGTGCTGTTTCCAAAGACAGTAATTATATTTCTGCATTGGACTCAAATTATGTAATTTATAAACCTCGCTCTAATAATCCTAAAATGACTTACTTTAGCTTGAAGTCACTCATACCTTTAATCCTTGGCTGTGCTCTTTTAATTCTTTTTAGTCCTTAAGCACATTTTAAAGATTTAACGAAACTTGTAAAGTCTTTTTTAAACCAAAACATTCAACAATGACATTTCTAACTCGGAATGTGAAGGTATGTGCCTGTACTCGTGTCCACAACATGGACAAAGAAAAAATGGCAGTAGATGGACAGTGAGACTTTATCAAAGTGCTCAACTGGGCCTGACATGCACTTAATGGCAAGAGATAAATAGATTCTTTTAATACCTTAACTGTTAGGACATAGCTGACACATAGATTTATATAGTAATCAGGGCTGATATGCAAAAGTAGTGCAGAGGAAGCGCATGCTCATAGCACACAGACCACTTTGGGCAGTAGATACTAACGGTATCTTTGTTCCTTACCTACCCCACTGCATTGCAAAACTGGGTTAGCAACACCTCACTTCTTCAGTGGTTCAAGATACCGGCAGTGGCAGAAATCACCTGAAGGTTGGTTGTGTAGGAAATGTCAAACTCAAGAACAAGAAAATCTTGAGGAATAATGCAGCCGTTGCAAAGAAGGGGAATGAGATGGCCTGATGGGTCTTGTCCATCTCTGACTCCGGCTGGTTGCCAAGGGCTGTCGGACAGTGGATGGGAGAAGAACCAGGTCTGGAAAATGACCCCCCAAAAATCTACTTTCCTTCTGACCTAAATGATAACTCCAGTCATCCAGCTAGTTGACTTGATTGGGAAACCAGCTTTTCTCCTTGTTATCCAATTATCCAGACGACCCATGTCTATCTTAAGTGGAGTCTGCTGTACATAAGCTGTCAGCCTAGATACACATTTAATTCCAAAGAAGGCGTAAATTGGCAAAGATGCAAAAAGATGTTTTTACTGTTTCAGTTTCTGTCAGACTCTAAGTAAAAAAAAAAAAAAAAAAAAAGGAAGGTCTGCTCACAGAAATTTAGTGGTCACTGACCTCTTTTCCTTGCAAAGCTTTGTTTTCAAGCAGCTACAGTATTTACATTTGCATTATAGTTTCTAAGTATGTGCTGGAGCTTCACATCGCATTTTCAAAACAAAAGCAAAGCTAGTATTGTGATTTATGAAACTGTGACAAATCTCTCTGACTCACTCAAACTGTACACACACAAATTGCCAGCCCAGGCTAGAACTCTTTCCCTCCAAAATACTGTAATCAGTAAATGCTCTGATTTATGTAGTCCTTCAACAAGTACATTTTTTAAGCTTTCAGATGTACTTTGGTCATTTCTAGGCATAATATTGAAAAGCAGCCTGTAATATATGGCCAAGCCTCTACAGTCTAGTTGAGAGGATGTGTTCTGCAATACACCAATAGAAGACAATTTCTGTGACCCTGATTTCTGTGCCATAGGAGTTCATGTGCTGAACTCCACGAGTCAGATTCCTCTTGTGCTCTCTGCCTGTTACTTCTGGGCTGAGGAGGGCATGAGCACCATGCTGCTGATGTGGTTTCTTCCTTCAGAGGTATAGCATGGGGTGATCTGTGTACACTCCAGGTATCCAAATTCATTAGGCCCCCAACCACATCCACTTAAAATGTAATCTGGCCTTAAAGAAAATCAGCGGATCTGTCAGTCAGACCCATAAAGGAGTTACTGACTCCAGAGCAGTAAAAGGGAGCATGAAACCTTGCAGCTGTGCATGTACAGCCCTAAGGAGAAATGCTTTCTACCCTGGGGAGTTCATCCCAGCATCTCCTGCTGCTTCAACCTGGGTGAAAGGTCTAGCTCCATGTTAAATCTAGGTACAGCCTCACACTCACCTGTTTAGCAAATCAAAAACCATTCTCTACATCTCTTCAGGTTTATTACTATAAAGCACATAGCACAGTGACAGCAGAGCAGATTTATTCTTTAGGAGACTAACACAACACACAGGTTTCCAAGGGAGAATTGTCAGTATATAAAATAAGTAAGTATCACTGTTCAGGCTACTCTGTCAAGGTAAGCAATATGCTGGTGCAACTGTCAGACCCCTGTTTTTTCTTCTAGAAGGAGCTTGGCGGGTGCAGTGCCCCAGGAGTCAGGGCTGCAGTGGAAATGCAGGATGCAGCGTGCAGGAGAAGATCCCTGTTCATGCCCGTCTGCTGCAGCCTCTCTGTTACTATTTCTTTGGCTGCCTGAATATTGCCCTTACATTCATATCTGATTTACTTTGACAAATCATACCCAAATCCACATTGCTGCTACGTTTTATAAGTGGTGGAACTGTTCTGGGGATATTCAAGAGTAGGATTTCATTTTGTGGGCATGTATCCCTTTTTTTTAACCCATCATGAAATCCAGTACTTTATGATGGCTCAGTTTATACTGCAGTTTATGGAGCAAAATAACATCTTTTCTCTATCTATTCCTGTTTCAGGAATACATACGAACTTAAACTAAGAGCCTATATTAAAAACTGCAGAGCACCCCACAAATTCTGCATCTCAGAACCCTTGTTATTAGTTCTGAACAGGGAAAGATGCAATTACGGCACCATTGTGGTCAATAAAGCCCATGAGTTTTGAAGAGTTGCTATACAATTTAAAGCAAGGTCTTTAAATCCCTTTATAAAGTTTCAGTTAAACAACAGAAAAAAAATCTCATTTTCTCTCAGAACTCCTGCACACTCTGTCAGCTACCAGCAGTGGAAAGTCGGTGGCAGCAGAGGTGCAAACGCAGCAGAGCCCTGCACGGGCCCTGGGTAGGAACCTTCTGGATTCCTTCCAAATGTCATCAGCAAACTCATAATGCAATGAAGGAAGCTCGTATGTTGAAGCAAACTCTTTAACCTGATTAATGGGGTGTAAGTAAGTGGAGCTAATTAGAGGTGCTGTTAGGGGATAGCCCGTCCGAGGCGCTGGGATCCGCGTTTAGGCCCGTTTGGCTTCAGGCCTCCACACAAGGCCGAGCGCTGCATCTGGCTGTCAGATGGTTACCACGGCCTGAGCCTCACGCGGGTCTTGACACCTCTGAGCTTAGCAAGGGGAAGATTTTGAAATATTTATGTGAAATTTGTGGTTTGGGTCTAAACGTGAAGTTCATGGTGAGCAGTGAAGTCACACGCTCTCCTGCGTGCCTGCCTCAGGTTGGGTGGGAGGGAGAAGGAGCAGGGGCCTGCTGGTCCTGCACAAGAAAAACCCTTCCTGATTTTTGTCCAAAAGAGAAAACATCAGTGATCCCAAACTGTGTTGAGAGATGAGCAGCCACCTGGACATAAATGTACCTGAGCATTTAGTTTCTGGAATAGGATTAGCCCTGTATAGACTCAGAGCTTCGATTGGTACCTCTCCTTCCTTCCTTTCTCCTTTTCCATTCTCTTCCTTTTAATTTTTCTAAGGTTTTTTCCCCTCTCTCTCCTCAATTGGTCTTAATCCTAACTTGGTCATGGGGTCTAGGAATACAAGAACACAGATCAATTGGTCTTCCCTCTGAAGAGCATTTCTGCAAAGAGATTTCTGCATAGGTTCAATGCAAAATCAGCTCGGGCAGCAAACACACTGGCATATCAAATAACATTGATGCTAAAAGCAGCCTTTGAACTTTCAGAATAATCATGCCAGGGTCAGAGATTAAATTACCCCCTCAATTAAGTCTAAGAGCTCAATGTTCTTCCTACAAAAGGTTTATTTGGATGATACTCTTAAAAAAAAAATGAAAATTCAGGGCTCTTTGGGAGATGCCATTTTTGAAGTGCTGGGGAAGAAGAGCAGCGTTCCCATTGCACACATTTTAACGTGGTTACATGACTCATTTCTCACGTGCAAGATCCTGCTGAGGGCGCTGAGTGCTTCAGCCTGGGCTTCTCTTTCTCTCCAGCCCTGCCCAAGACAGAGCAGCCCCATCCCGCAGCCTGCCAGGCCCACCAAGTGCGTTTTAGCTCCCAAACTGTTTGTCAGGTCTCCGGACCTGGACTCTTCTCCACTTCTCAGCCTGGGCTGGGTCAAACACCCATGCTGAGCGGGTCCTTCCCTCAGAGCCCAACAACCAGCTGGGGCTTTCAGTGGAATTTCTTCTAGGTCAGACATTGTTTAAGGGGGAGGGGGAATGAATGCTGATACCACAAATGTCTCTGGTGTGAATTTAGGATCACTGCAGTTCATAGAAAAAGCCTGCTTATGTTTCTAAAGGGTGTACTGATACTAAGAGACAATTCTGACTTTATACCATTTGATAACAAGTTGGTCAACTGCATTTACTTACTATCAATTGTGGTGTGGGGAGATTCCTTTTCTCTTTCTTCTTATTAAATCAAGACACTTTTTAAGAAATATTTTATTTTTGATGCAGAAACAGCCGGTGAAGTAGCAGTAAAAAACATCACCACAAAGAGGCACATGGCTTTGAAATGTTTTGGTATGTAACATAACTGTATTGTTCTCAGGTCTTAACTTTTGCACAAAGAGTGTTTCTCCTTGTTTTAAAAGCAAACCCTCTGTCAGTTTTCAAAGGGTTACACACATAAGGTGGTGGTAGAGGAGCAAAACACAAAAAATATCTAAGTGTTTCAAATCATTTCACAAATAACATTGTTCTATTTCTCCCCTTAAATGAACAAGAGTTTCTTTGATATTTTTTTTAAGTCAAATTTAGGATTCTGCTGTTCAGAGCAGAGAGGTCACAAGGCCCTAATGTATTTAGCATTGACTGCCCTCTCTTGTAGTGCGTCTATTAGTCAGTAATTTGATTTGTACCTATTCATTTGCAGTCCCTGCAGGAGCTCTGAGCTGGCCCCAAGTATAATTGGTGCTGTCTCTATTTTTACATCATTAGATTAGCCCCGACTCCTGGCCACTTGTTGTCTGCGCTTGTCTGTCCATTTATACAACCTAATGTAACACAAAATTCATTACTGATCACATTACTTTCAACTCTGAAGCCAGCTTTGTGATAAACATTTTGTTAACCCTTTCTTGCCAGCACACAGACCTGGGGGATAAATGCACTTTCCCTTTGCAGAAAAATCAATATCATAATAAAACAAAGTGCAGTCACATTTCTAGATTTGTCATTCCTCCTGGAGAAAGAAATGGGGAGAAACATATATGAGATGAGTAAATGATGTCTGCATCCAGGCATCTCAGGCTGCTGTATATGAAATGAGCTCAGCAGTGTCCTTTCTACTAGAATATAAAGAAGCGACACAAGATAGGGCCAGCACTCAATTTAAAACTTAATTTCTTACTCATTGTTCTGCAAGTGTTTTAGCTCTTCTGTGCAGGCTATAATCAGGTTATGACATTATTGGAACTGGACATTTTTCTTCCAGTGCTTTGTCTCCAAGTAGTTAACAGAGAAACAATTCCCCTTCTCCTTAGAGATTTGTTATTATGTTGGGTTTTGGTTTGGTTTGTGGTTTTTCTTCCTAATGATTAAGCAAATTAATTTTCCTACTGCAATACTCCAGCATTTCACAGGAAAATGTGAAGCTCCTTTCTGTCTAGCTTGGTTTTGCTCACATTTGATTGTTTTGCTGAGTACCTTGTAAAGCATTAGGCTTTTTGCATCACAGAGGCTTCTGCTATTGATTTCAACAGGAACAAGAGGAAAGCCACGGTAGGTATTCATTTAGGCCTGATTCTGCAAAGGGCTCAGCATCCTAACAGCACTGTTTGCAATATCACGCACATGAGGTGATGCTTGCTATTCAGAGAAATGTATTTTGGTGCATGCAAAAGCTGTTGATTTTTAACAGTTTTCTAAATTGATTTTCTGTTTGTACAGCTTGGCGTGGAAGTCTGTTGGTTTGAGTTTTCTAAATATTTAGAAACATTTCTCAATGTTTATTAAATGTTCCCTTTAAAAGCCAGAGTTCTGAGGCATGTCCCACACTGAGTAATCCTGCACTGAGCAGGGTGCAGGCGGCGAAACAGCCGTATAGGATTTTTCCATCTCTAATTTCTATAATTACCTTGTTATTCCTTTTGGAGTCTTCACATGGTATTTTTATGTAGCATACAACTTACGGCAAGCGTGTATTTCTTAGTAAGAGCCCTCGTCTCCCATCATTTGAAACAGGACTGGTATTTTTACAGCTGCTTTGTGAGCCCAAACTTGTTGCAGCTGCTGGCGTGATGGCAGAATAAAGATGAGGCAGTTCCTCTCTGTCCTCCCAAACCCAGCAGCCCCAGAGAACCTCTCAGATCGAGGCTGGGGTATTTCGCTGATTTTTACGGGAATTATTTTAGTTGTGTGCAGCACTGGCTGGCGCTTGGTCCTAAAGCCTAGCCAGGGGAAGGTGCATGTCTCCGCTCAGCTCAGCTGCTGCCTTTGTGCCCCTCAATGTCTGCTTCAGTTTTGTCATCTGAGTGCCAGGGATGCCAAAGAGACCTGAAGTCACTGTACGTAATACTCCTGTGACCTCATGTTGCAGATGAGCCACAGACGGGGTCACGACGCGGGGCACACTGCGCGCTGGGAGGTGTGCGCCAGGCAGGCTGCCTGACCCCAACCCGGGGTCCCGCTGTCCGGGAGGGTTAGTCTGACTCTGCTCCCCTTTCTGTTGTTATATAGTGCAGATCTGCCACGCGTCTGGCATTAACTCTTCGAAGGTTTGAGCCTTTTGTTATCTTAAAATGACACGCGGCCAATCTGCCGACTCCCCTTCCTGCCAGTGTGGAGCATTAACATCGTGCTGATGCCGAGGGCATCTCCTGTTCCCTTGATTTTGAAGGGAAGATGGCCAAAGTCATTGCAAAGCTCTCATAAACTATGCATTGCCCTCATCAGGGGAGACAGGAGAGGAGGCTGGAGAATGGAAACCCATTTACGCAATAAATTGTTAAGTAGTTGAGCTGTTAAATGAACACTTCTTATTAGAGAGATACAATGAAGTATGAGTCACCAAACAGCAAAACACACATTAACACAGCAAAATTCCCATCAATAAATGGCAGGTCAAAAGCTGAAGCAATTAAAATGTTCCAGCCTGAGCCAGCTCTTCGGCCCTGCAGCTTTTAGTCCTCTCAGCCGCCAAGGCCCTGGATCTGCTCCTCGTGCTTGGCTTCAGGAGGCAGAAGTCCTTCGATGTGCCCCTGAAGTGCCACCACCGCAACTTCGAGGGCCTGCATCCATCCGTTTGGATGCCTTATCATTTCCTATCATCATACTGCAGTCCTGCCATCGCCTCTTGTCACCCCCATGCATTTCTCTAACAGAGTATCAGACAAACGGTAACCTGATTTTTCTGATAATCTGGCCTTGCCATCCACGTTGGAGTCTAAGGATATCAGGGCTTGGGGCCGTATCCTTGCTTAACAGCTACGTTTTTGGCTATCTGATGCTTGTCTAGTGGAGATGGGCAGACAGAATGCGTAAAGCAGGGAAAAGGCAGCAAGGAAAAGATGAAAAAAAAAGATGGTGGGGGTATTTTTGCTGGGGAAGCCCCTCTCGTACCAGTGCTGCCACTTTCCAGGGCACATCTCGTGGGGCCAGGGTTGGTGACTGGACACCCAGGGGCAGGCAGTGCTGGGGCCAGTCCATGGCAGTGCTGGGAGTGCTTAGCTCTCCTTGAGGTAGGTATTGTAATTTGTGGTATGGAAATATTATCTTTCCTTTCATTCCTAGCCTGCTGTCTCCCCACCATGGATAATATATAAAACAGTAGACTTTTATTCATTAACATTTATGGGAAAATGTTAATATTAAACTGTAAGTGAAAAGCCCTATCTTATTGAATTCTTCTGCTGTGTTATTGGGAGCCTAATTACATTTTGCATTTAAATAAAAACCAGATGACGTTCAGGACGGTCAGGCAAGCATTCTGTAAGTGAGAATTTATCTTGCGATCTGGGTAAACAATGTCTCATCATTTAACAGTTATTATAAATAATGGGTTTTTAAGCACTTTGCTGGGAGTTCATATTGGCTCCACACGGGTTGCACTGAGAGAGAGAGAATTTCAGTGACATCTTCCAGGCATCCGGTGAGGAGGAATCATATCCTGAGCTCACTTCTCAAGCTGCGGCAGTTTTCATCCTACTCTGTTTGTTATTGCTAAATATTTTATGTCTGACACACACACAAAAAATACTAATAGCAAGAAAAATTGCAAATCGGTTGGAAGCATTTTGCAAATGGAGAAACCATTGATGGTACAACCCAGCAGAAGTGGAATATGCTTAGGTATCCTGCAGAGTTTCATGCAAGTGATTTTAGAAAGAACCCTCCAAAAGCACATTGGTTTGGGAAAAAAAATGGTGCTGTATAAAAAGTTAGGTGTTCTTTCACAAAGAAGATGTTGAGGCACAAAGTAAAGACAAAAAGATAATAGACTGGCTGTTTTTCTGTGTTTCTGCTGGTGCCCTCTTGAATTACATCATTGGTAATTGCATCCCTGGTAATGCGTGAGCTACTTTAGAAAAAGATTAAAACTTCTAAAATATGTAAATAGCTTTTTCCCCACTTCTGCTGTTTATATTCTGTGTTTCATTCCTGCCACTTCAGGCAAGGTGGTTGTGCTTTTGTAGCTAGCTGGCTTTTAGTCTTTGCTTCGTGTTTCTCAGACATTAGCAAGAGTCTCTGAGATTTCTCCCAGGCATTTCCCGTCATGGGCAGGGAGCAGCTTTGAATGCGGTCTGTCCCGCATCCCAGCGATGAAGGAATTAGTTTTCCATGCAGACAGGAATAGGTGGTAAGTGGATGAACGTCTCAAGCAACCATTTGCTGTTGTGAAAAAATCCCAGACCGGTAAGTGCCTAACACTGGCTGGTGGCAACCACAGCCCAGAGCACCGCAAAGCCACCCACTCTGCAGAGCGGCTGTTTCCGGGATGTAAACTGTTTACTGCCTTTTTCCGTGAGAGACATTTTATCCCATTTTCCAAGAGCATCCCCGCAGCTAAAATACCATGCTTTTTTTACTTTTTTTTTTTTTTTGTATTTATTTGTTATTTCCTTGGTCAGTGACTTTCTTAGTATCTACCCAACACATGAACTCTGTGTTTACATCAAAAGCTGATGGTGTTGTGAAAGACAAAGGGTCAGTATCACTTCTCTGACCGTTTCCAACGATGTTTTTCTGGGAAGGCCGCAGGCAGGAAGGTGCTGGCAGAGGCAGCAGCCAGGACCAGCCCCAGGCCCTCTGCTTGGGCTCGCTGGCACAGTGCAGAGTGAGGAGCACAGGTGGCCAGGAATGGGAACACCCTGATCCAGGTGAGCAGGATGGCAACAGGGGTGGTTTCCCAACCAGATGCAGATAGCCCCACGCTGGGGGACCAGAAGCAGTCCCATGCAATGTGCTGTGAGATGCTTGCAGCTCCCCTCCTTGAGACTCTTCTGACTTTCTCCTAAGCCAGGGCACGGCTTTCCCATGGGGGGTATCTCCTGCCTCGCTGAGCAGCTACTCCCACTGGGTGCTCCCTCCCTGAGGCCAGGCTGTCAGTGGAAATGAGGTTTGGCAGCAGTAATCACAATTAACCTGGCAGCCTTCCTCCCTTTATCTGCAGCCATGGAGGTAACAGTGGATAGATGTGCTGTACGGGGACAGGTCCCTAACTGAAATGGTGCTTTTTTGCTTTCAGTAAGGGTTGGTTTTATCAGCACCTTCAAAAAATATGTATTTGGATTATATTTTGCCTGGATTGTCACTTGTTTAGTTCACCTGTTGGAAACGTGGCTGGTCACCCATCGAAACGAGTGAAAACTATGCGAAGGAACACAACATGAACAGGTAGTGGTATTAACTTTTCCGCCAGATGCCCAAGTACAAGGCAGAATCTGAACAGCTTGAGATGATTTAAATTGCCTTTCATGTGGGATGTGGCTAGAGGAATGCCTTGGTTTGCCATTAGGTCTTTGAGATTTCACACAAGAGTTATCCTCTGCTACGTGCTCATCTGTAGGCTGCAGCTCATTCACGCATTTGACAGTGCTTGTAACAGTGTGACTAAAAAGGCAAAGCCACTTAAAATCCATACTTGGAACAGTTTTTAAAATACAAATTTTTAAAAGGGAAAAAGTCCCAGTTACTTCTTTCAACTGCCTTCTGGCTCCATGGGAATGAATGCAAACGGCTGTGCCAAACAACTCCCTCAACAAAAGGCCAAATTAAGCTTCAGATGTCACTTTTATCAAGGCTCTTTCATATTTATGTCTAACATCAGAATTTGGAGCTATATAGATACAGCAGAGCGTATTCAGAGCCTCAAGCAGTCCTGCAAGCGAGCGAGCCCCCGAGGTTTCCCGTTGTTTCTGCAGGCCCTGTTAACACCAGTCCAGGTACAGACCTGATTGCAAGAGAACTGCGGCAAGCTCTGAGTGCTTCAGAAAATTAGGTCTGTGTTTAGAAAATGGGTCTGCTCGAAGCAGCGATGTCAACATCATCTTTGAAATAACTGACTAAATAGGCCAAATAAGTTCAGTTTGGAACTGGAATTACTGGGGTGTGTTTGGAGTTTCTCAAAGACACTAAAACTAGCTTGGCGGAGATGAAAGGAGGAAACCTCTGCTCGATAGATTTCCACCTGAGCTCTTCAGATTCAAGAGCCTTGAAGCATTTAGATGAGCAGACAGGGCTGAACCTGGGTGACTTCATTTTGTGTGGCTGCGTGCACTTCAGCGAAAAATTTCTGATTTGGACCAGCTGAGCATCTGCTCCCCCCAAACTTTCAACTTTTCCTTTGAATCAAACCCAAATTCCAGTCCACTCTAGCTTCCTCCTCAGCATCAATCTGCACCAGGAAGACAGCTCAGAGCCTCTCGGTAGCTTTCCTCGCTGGCCAGAGAGGCCACTTTGTGTCAGAAGTACTAGAAGTTGTGCCAGAATTACTTTGCTTTGTAATATTATACTTTCAAAATGAACTCAGCAATACATTTTTGTCAGAAGCACACAATCCTCCACACACACATGCAAGATGCACACATAGGCCCACTCGGCTCAGAAGTTGTCCTCCTCCCAGGTCGTCTTGTCTTCCTAAACCGGGATTTTTAAGGAGGTCCAATAACCAAGGCAACATCACAAGAGAGGAAAAAATAGGTCTTAGACATGAAAGGAACTTGCTGCAGTTCTGAGGTTTCGGCATGCTTCAGATCCCCCGTTCGGCATATCAGTGAAACGCTGCCCAGACCGTGAGGTCACCACCACATTTGTTCAGTTTGCTCAGGCAGCTTTTCCATACCCAGCTTTTTTCTACAATTTTTGGGTTGGGTGCAAGAGAGGAGGAGGCTGCCGGCAGCGCTCCCCATGTGTGGTGGCTCCGCTGCGGCAGCCTTTGGGCCAGAACCCCCTCCCCAAGGTCTCGCGTGGCTCCGGGTCTCTTGGAACCGATGGGAAAGAGCATGCCAAGGCCCACATTTTGGGTCTAGACCTGCTTTGGGTAGACATGAGGTGATTTCAGGAATAGGGATAACTCCTCCAGAACTTCTGAGCAAGACCCGAAGCCTCTGGGCAGCATAGGACACAAAGTGGAGCACATGTTATGGAGCTGGTAGGTGTCGTGAACATGCAGATTGCATTTAATTCCTGTTCTTTATGGAGTCAGAGGCTGACAGAGGGGTCACTGTTGAGCAATCTGAGGCACTCCCGTAACCCTGAGAATGAGAGCCCAAACCCAGGAATTTTAATACAGTGTTTTCTCTGCAAATGCTTTTGGTCTGATATACACAGATGTGCTGCTTGCGTAACTGGAGACAAGATAATTCTGCCTGAATACATTAAAAATTTGTATACACACTGCCTTGCACAGGAAAGCATGCATTACGTTTAAGGTACATTATAGGATTTGTACTAGCAACATAGTAAAACTTTCAAGATGAAGTAGGAGAGAATGCCTTTAACAAAAACAACCGTATCTGCATATTCATTTTTAAAACTCTACTGGAAATCGTGCATAAGGAGTTGTAGGTTTACATGATGTGTATAGGCTACAGAAATCTGTTTTCTGTAACCATTCGACTGTTCCAGTTCTTGAAATTTCACATACTGCCTGAAATCGGCAACTCATCCTTCTGAAGTGCCATTTATGTAGGAAAACATCCTAAACCTCTTTGCAAAAATATACAGCTCTAGGAAACTTGAGATTATTTTTTAAAAGCACTGCAGTCGTTGTGAAAGTGCCCATCATGAAGAATATTGTCTCTCTAAATGCTAGTCCTTTATCTAGTGCACTTTTAACCTTCCATAAAATGTTCAGAGTCAAGCCTGGCAAGACGCCAGAGACTTGGGTCTCATGCTACATGGAACCAAGTTGTGTGGAGCTTTTTGGTTTCTCTTTTTTAAATGAGAAACAAGCTTTTTTATTTTTCAGGAGACAGAATTCTTTCAAAGTTCATGCATGAAAATGTTTTGTCTGTATCTCAACAATCTCTTCATGCTTGAAGTAAATCTAGTCATTTATGTAAGTTCACATGTCCTCCCAATTTTGTAAGTGTTAGACGTTTGGCATCTTAGCGTTGAAATAAGGCACTAGAAATGAAATTTTCAGTCTCTGAAGGGCTCTGATGTTCAGAAGGCTCAGTCTTCAATCCCCTGGCTCTAGCCTGACTTCTGTACCTCCTCATCTCCTTGGTAGATCCTGCCACCTTTTTTCCAAGATGCCAGGTTTCATTTCCAAGTGCATCACATTAACGAATTCTATGTGGATTCAGCATCAGAGTTATTGCAAGATAGTTTGACTGTAACTAATATTTTACATAGGCCACTGAATTCTGATTTCAGAGGAGTTGTACAGGCAGTGTTTGCAAGTCTTCTTTACTTTGAAAATTTAATGTGGGTGCTTGTGTGGTGTCTCAACATTTTGAAAGATGCAGCAGGATGAAGTGCTTTTAATATGGAGATTGATTTTCAGTGTTCAAATGCCATAGTGTTACATTTCCTCTTTTGAATGGAGTTAAAAATCTGTGGGCTTAGAAAAAAAAAACACAGATCTTTGGAGCAGGTCTGTCACAGCCCCACAAAACATTGCAGGGAATTGGTCCCTGCAGCTGCCCCTGCTGGCTGCCCGAACTCTGGGAGAGCTGGGCACAGGACTTGGGGCAGAGAGCAGGTTTAATGGACTTGTAAACATTACGATAATCTTACTCCTTTTTAAACATTACTGTAATAGGTGAAGACTGAAATTTGGGAAGGAGTACTGTGAAAACACATTTGCTCAGAAAATTATTTTCAACCATATCAAATTAAAAGGAGCTAGGAAAATTAAGAGCTTCGATGAGTATTCGGTGCTTGCATTTCAATATGATTTAATAGTAAAGATTTTTGTTTATCAGTATACCCAAGTCTGCAGGTGGGTGCAGGTCCCAGTGTGGGACTGGGGCCAGAGCCAGCATCTGGGTCCTCGCCTCCGTGCGCAGCTGTAGAGGGCTGCCAAGCTGCGCTACCCTCAGAGCGCCCTTCTTCAAAAAATCGTGGGTCATAAGAAAGCAAATACGCAAGAAAAACCTACAGTTGCACTATCAGCAATGCAATTTTAGAGCCTTGGAATTAGGGGAGGTATTTCTATGTACTAGTCCAATTACGCATCTTCAGCTTTTGAGCCTTTCTCTTCCTCAGGCTGTGCCACGCATGTTCCAGGAGGCAGCACTGACTCCAGCGGGGTCTGCTGGTGTTGGTAGTTAACATTCATGCAGTCCTAGAGCCAAAAGTGTCCAGCTGAGTTTGGGTTGTTGTCTAAACACAGAGAGATGGAGAGCATACGTGTGGCAGCGCATGCCGGTGGGCAGGGGAGTGGGAGCCACACGGCTGGGGCCGGTGAGAGCTCTGCTGCGGGAGCACATCCCGCTCCGCTCAGTAGCAATCAGTAAAATAAAAATGTTTAACTAATCCATTCACTGGGGAGCGTTGTGTAAATTACAAACAGTTTAAGAGATCCTCAAGACTTCCATTGTGTTAATATAAATTGCCTTTTAGTGTTCGCTTTATATAGGATCCTTTTGAATGGGAATCCAGATGGCAGAAGCTACATAATTATTATTCATTACAGTTAATAAGTAACACTCAGGAGCCCCAGTCAGCTCTGCAAGTCCCCGGTGATAGGCATTGTGCAAATATAAGGGTAAAAAAATAGTCCTTGCTGCAAAGTATTTTACAATCTCGGCTAAAGAGGAGGCGTGAAGGGCCCATGCCTTCGTCTGGGAGCGTGGAGCGGGCTGGCGTTTCGGGAAGCGTGTCTGCAGGGAGTCTTCTCTGAAAGGACAGAAATTATCTTTGATTGTACGATATGGCTCTGCCTTTGGCCTTGGAGCTGTTGCTCTGAAACATGGCTGGGGAGAGGCGCAGCCCCCCGTCCACCCTGCACCCAGGCAGAGGGGCCAGGGAAGCTGCTGCCAGCCAGCCCCGGCTTGTGGTGGAGCCCCAAAACTTCCCTGGAACAATTGTGGTGAATGACAGCAACAAAATCAAGGAGATGCAAGCTCTGCTGGCCATTACCCCGCTTCCTGCATTCCTACTTGTTAATTGTGTAATTCCTAACGAGTCGTGAGGCGTCTGCTAGACTTCGGGATGCATGCTCACTCTGACGCTTCCTTCCCTCCCCTGCCCAGCCTCCTCCCTTGCCAGAGACCTTGTTCCTTTAAAAATGCCATCCTTAAAAATCAGAAATACTCAGCACAGAGAAAGGAAAAGGGAACTTGACATTAGTTGAGCTTGAAAGGCTTGGTGCTGTGAAAAGTGACTGACGTGTGAAAAGAGGCTACAATTAGTTCTTTCCCCGAGCACTCTCCCATTCAGTCCAGGGTCACTCCTTCAGCGAGCTGCGGCTTTGAGGGTAATGTGTTGTGACAGTTTGAGATGATGAAGAATAATTCTTGCATTCAGAGTTGCTGCCGCTTCCCCGCTGCCCTGACACATCAGGCTGCTGTCATTGTATCATTTATCCTGGCTGTGGCTCCGCCGGGCTGTGCCGGGGCTTGTGCAGCGCTCGGTAGGTAGAGGAAAGGGTCAGCTCCGCCAGCAAATGAGTTTTGAGGATATTTTGAAACTGTGCTTAACAGCCCGGTGTAGGGAAGGGCAAACACAGAGAAAGGAAAAACCATTAGAAGAAATAATGCACTGGAGAGGAGATTTTTGAGTAGACATAAAGGAGATACCATGGCTTCAAGTGGACCACTACAGCGAGAGCACAAATAAGAAAGGCAGCATAATTTATGAGTGTTCCGGGCAAAAGAGGGCTATATAGATTTTCTTCAGGCATTGAATTAATGTGCCATATAAAATGGTTTCACATTTAAGCTTGGCAGGACTTTATACCTTTCTAGATTTGATGAAGTCCTTTGACAGTTCCTGGAGCTTTCTGGAAGTGGACAGACAGCAGCCCCCACGGGGCGGGATGCTCGGCCTGCCCCGCCGCGTCCCTCAGCGCCCCGAGCCACTGCTCCTCCTCACCGCTGGGCCCTGGGCAGGCAGAGGGTGGCTTTGGTGCTACAAGTGTGGCATTTAGGAATATTAGCAGAAATAAACGTTTGTTATTTGTGTGTTTTTTTAACATTCCTGCCAGTTTGTCCCACAGAACAGGCACTGAAGGCAGGCCGCGGTGTCCAGGCAGGCAGAGCGCAGGTAGGCCCGGCCTGGCAGCAGGTGCACTGCAGCACCTTTAGGTGCCACTGCCCCGGGCAGCAGCGGTGTCGTGACGGGGCCGAGGGGCTAACATGCACAGCAGGGAGGGCTGTCTTCAGAGAGCCTGTGCCCTGCAAGTTCTGGTGCTTCTGGCACCCTGGGTGATGCCAGCGGTGCCCCTGACTCGTAGCATCAGAAGCGCGGCAGGGCCGCTGCCGGCTCCCCTCAAGTGACTTGCTCCTCATGGCTTCAGCAGATGTTGCTGCTCCTTCATCTTTTTTCCTGTTTTCTTTTTTTTTTTTTTGGTCAGTCAGAACTCTGTGAGTCGTTTCCTCTAGGGACGGGGGCAGGTTTTAGTATTTACGTTTCCAGTATTAGCATTTATTTGTATTTGTGTTTGTTTTTCACGGGCTTTTGAATGCCTCGGGGAGCCATTTATGGGGCCAAAATAATGCAAGTGCTGGTCTTCTCACAGTATTTCATTTCCTTGATGGTGGAAATGCTAGGAGAAGAGCAGGTCTCATGTTATTTTGACCCCATAAATAGCTCCCAGAGGCCCCTTTCTTCCTTCTCCCACCCACTCCCCCCCAAATCAAATATTTAGGTTTCTGCAAAGCCTGACTTCTCAACTCTGGTTATCTTGCTTCAGCAGAAGCAAATTGCAGTTATTACAAAATAGCCAGGGAGTCTATAAGGCAGAATGGGTTTTATATGATGCACAATTTGTTGGCTACTGTACAAGTTCATTAAAGTGCATCAGAAGCGGTTGTTTTACTGGTACATTTAAGGAAGTTAATGCATCTCGACAGTGTGTGCATGGGGGAGCGCAGACACAATAACCCTCAGACATGCTGGGGCCAAGTCTGTCCCCAGCAGAGCTCTGCCGAAGTGAGCGGCATCTCCCGCCGGGAGCTTTTCCCCGCTGTGCCCGAGCGGTGCGGAGCCCAGAGCCACGCGGCCGCCGCTGCTCAGTGCCCACGTCCTGCAGCAGCTGGGTCCCAGTTCCCATTTTCCTTGCTTCTCAGCCAGCCTTTCCACAACATGTAGGACTGACGGCTTATGTGGCATGTCTTGGTTGGCTCTGGGAGATATTTTGTCTCCTTCCAGCCATGCATGTCCGGTCTGCAGGGTTCAGCTGCTCCTTCAGGTCTGCTCACAGGTGAGGAGGACCAGCAGGACCAGCATCGACATCCCAGTGCACCTCACTCTGCCCTGCCCTGCTCTGCCAGCAGGTCTGAGGGCAGGATCATGCTTTGCACTGGGCTTTTTTTTTTTTTTTTTAAGGGTATTTTTTATTAATGAAACAGCTGGAAAAAAATAGGCTAATTTGGGGGAATGCAGGAAGGTGCACAGGGGGTCATGTTTGCAGGGCAGGGTGTCTCTGGTGACCATGTCATGTCTAATTGCACATCTCACGTGGCCCAGGTGCCGCAGCGTGACCCGGCCGTGCGCGAGAGCCCAATTTCCCCCGCGCAGCAGTGTCAGGAGTTTTACAGCGGCTCCTTAGGTATCGAAATACACGGCTCTTCTGCCTGGCCGCCTAATTGGTTCCAGAGTGAGCCCGGACGCAGCACGGAGCGGTTTGGGAGCCCTCAGACACGGTTGCCCAGGGCAGTGTGCTGGGTGTTGTGGTGTCGGGATGGCAGTTTGGGCACAGGAATTCCCCCATTTTTTACCTGGCCCTCTCCAAACAAAGCAGGCTCTGGAAAACTTCTCCTCCAGCTCCTTCTGAGCCCCTACATCTGCTTTAACCTCTCTTTTTCCTTTTCCCATTCCTAATAAAAAGGTTTTAATGCCTGATAGTAGCAAGCAGAGCCCACGGCCTCCCCAACAAGGCCCTGCACCCATTGCTGTGCCTCCCACACTTTTTGTCTGTGCTTTTTCCCTGCCTGGCATCAGCCTCTGCAGTGCCACCCCCTGGCAGTCCCCCGCAGAGGTGACGAGTGCTGCTGGCTACAGAAATGTCGCAGCCCCTCAAAATCAGCACTGCCAGGCCGAATCCCCCCAAACTCATCCCATGGCCGGGCAGGAAGGCTTTGGGACGGGACGGAGCGCAGGAACGTGCCCTCGCACTTTTCCCCCTTCCACCTTTTGTTACGGTTACTGGAAACACAACATGTGCCTGAAAATCGATTATAGCTTAAAAAGGGCCGGGGTGGGGGAGCAGAGGAACCTCAGGAGGAGCTCAGCAGCCCTGATGGTGTCTGATCGGGGCCGGAGCGTGCTCCGGCGCGCTGCTGATGGCTGCCCAGCGAGCACAGGCTCTGACGTGAGACATTTAACCAAAGCCAGCTGTGTGCAGGGGAGATAAAAGCACCAAATCAGACAGGATAAGCGCAGTATTAGTGTGGGATACGCCACTCATTTCTGATTTAAATTACTGTTTTTACTTCCTGAACTCATGGGAGAGTGAGGATGTGAGGAAAATGAAGAGGTTTATGCACGTACATTCCTTAACCGAATACTGGCAAGAAATGATGATTAATCCAGCTGAGGTCATTATCAGTGCTGCTTATAGGGTGACCGATTTCCTGCAGATTTGTTTTTATGAATCCTGGGCAGATTATCTCCTTGGCAAGTTACCTCTGTGATCGGGGATTGCATCTCCCAGCCCTCGTTCATCGAGGTGTGAGCTCGTGTGGCCGGTACCCTCCTGTACCCGGGTGGCATGCGGGAGTTGTGTGCACTGCGAGGACACTGGAAAGGGATGCGTATTGTTTTGGTGAAGAACTGGCTTTCTGCTTTTGCCATGCATGGATACATCCTTGTCTTGGGGTCCCATTGCAGCAAATGTCTGCGGAGGAATTTGTCCAAACTGCTCGCCCCGTGTCCCTTCCCTGAGTGCAGGCTGCGCAGGGCTGGGAAGTTGCACTTAGGGACACACGTCGCAAGTCGAGGGAATATTTCTTGTAGGCTGTCACCGCATGTCCAGGAGAGGATTCCTGTCGTGTCCCCGCAGTTCTGCCTAATCTCACCGCTGCATGCCGCCGCTGAGTGCTGGGCAGGGTGACGCTGCCCAGCGGCGCTGCTGCACGCTGCCACTGACTCAACTGTTGGGTTCAAGTGGCTCACAGAGAGGCCACGGGTCCAGACGATGCTCTACACACACAAAAATCCTAGTGCCTCGAGATTAGGGAGCAAGAAAGGCTTTGGGAGGTCAGCGAGGGGAGGAGATGGTTTGATGTGTGTGATCAGGAAAGGGAGAGCCACAATGAGGCGTTCTCCTTTACTCTGGGCCACAGCCCAGGCACATAGTAAAGGGGATATTTTTGCCTCAAAAAAAGCAGAGATATTTATGTCTGCTTATGCAGCATAAGGGGTTGTAGAAAGTCCCTGCTGCGATCTGCAGTGGTTACTCACTGCTGGTACACACCGCCAGTAACTGGTGCGGCTGCTGACCCTTCCTCCATCCCAGCAGCACTGCTGTGGAGGAAGGATGTTCCCTCATCTGCCTCCGTACCCTTTGCACCCTGCTCAGTTCAGCTGTGAGCATCCCCGGTCCTGAACCCTGGCAAGTCCCCAGTCATTGGCCTCACCCCCAGCGAAGGGCTTGCTGTGCTGGGCAGTGCTGAACGCCTCGGGCCCGCTGCTGCTGGGCTGAAATACAAACCCAGCAGAGATGTGGGACCAGGAGCTGGGATGCCTCTGGAGCAATTCGTCAAATCGCCCCAGAAAAGATGGATGACAAGCAAATGCAGCGCTAGAGCAGGGATACAATAAACAGATTTGTCAATAAAGCGGCCGTCTAATGGCACTCTGGGTTCTTTTATCTGAAACACTAACCAGGGCCTCTTCTCTCTTCCCATTTCAGAGCTTCAGCGAGAGGGAAGCATAGAGACGCTCAGTAACAGCTCCGGTTCCACCAGCGGAAGTATTCCACGCAATTTTGATGGTTACAGATCACCCCTCCCGACTAACGAAAACCAGCCTCTCAGCCTTTTCCCCACAGGATTCCCGTAAATTAGTCAAACATACAAGGGGAGATCAAGACGGGGTAACAAGCTGTCTCTCTGCCTAAACAATCTTGATGTGTCTGTCACCCGCCAGTTAGCTGCCGTGCTGGATGGTTCTCGTTACCCTGATAAATATTGACGACTCTTCCGCGTAAACCTTCCTGGAACGTACTCACAAAATCTTGACTTTGTTTTCCTGTGCAATATGAAGAGACTCTGTCTTCAATCCCGATAGCTCTGCGGCTTCTTTTTTTTCGCTGTGTTCAGGAAGAGATTGGTTGAGAAGAAATCTTTCTAAGCCACTTTCGGTCAAGCATATGGTTTCACAACCATTCTCTGCTTTTTTGTGCTCAGAGACAAAGGGAATCTTGGTAACGTGTGGTGCAAGCGCCAGCCAGGAGCTCCAGCCGCCTGCAAAAGTGCCGAGCATTAACGAATGAACTGGAGAGAGTGGAGATTCAAGGACTTTCTGTGGACAGGGTTGATCATGTTATTCCTTCCTTGTTGCGTCTCCTTGCTGCCCTCCTTCCCCTCTAGATTCATCAATGCCAGGAGTATTACAAATGGAAATGTTACTTTTTGTTCTTCGGAAGAATTCTCTCTATTGCTCCAGTTTTACTCTAGTCATGTATTTTAGAAACGTACTTAATTGACTAACTGCAGTCACCGATTTCTCATACTTGGTTATAAAAGTTGTTCGCTGGAACTCAGATATCTGTCCAGAAATGCATGTGTCATTGAATAAATCTAAGTTAAACAAGAAACTACTTAAATGTCAGTGTTCATGGAGTATTACTGGGCTGCCCCTGTGTTTCGTAGATCTTCCTGGACCAGACACTATGTGCATATTTACTAACCGAGAGATTTAATTAAAGCCATCGGTGGATGTTACTCAGCCAGTCTAGCTTGGTTTTGCATCCCTGGGTGTAAGAACTTTTCAAATGTAAACAGTTTTGTACAGTGAAAGATGTAAATGGTGTTCCTTGCACCTCTGGAAATCAGCACCCATGTGTGTATGTAGGTGTCCGACCTGTGCCTGTTACACTGCCCCTTCGTCCTGCTTCCCATAAGCCGAGGACGAGGCGCTGGAGACGTGCACCTACATTTAGGGTACTGCAGGATCACGTGTGAGAGGCTTTTGAGAACCCTACAGCATCCTGAACCCGTAACACCGCGCTGAGTGTGCACTGCCGGAGCCGTGCAGCTCTCGCTGAGGCAGTGACGGGCTCGCACATAGTAACCACATGAATTTCTACATCTCAGCCAACTTGTGTTGGGAAGCAGAAAGTGAGGTGGGACTGTCAGCTTATGAAATTTCCTTCCCACTGCTTGTTTTTAATAGAAGCCGTTTGAGTCATGGAAATGAGAGGAAACTATCTAAACCCACAAATCTTTTTGCACTCTTGAAGCTTACACCAGCCACACCGACTGGTGCAGGACTGACCACCCTCTTCCTACTCCGTCCCCAAACACCAAATATCAAATTCATTCTTGGGCTAGATTTCTTTTTATTTTTTTAAGTGTAATGCCATGCCTCAGATCTCAGAAGCTTTTTTTTCTCTCTCTCTCTTCAGGCTTGCAAACCACTAATAAAAACTGAGAGTCTGCAGCAATAATTTCAGTTTCTTGCTTGGTTTTCAGTCAGGCCTTTCTCAAGCAAAAAAACTTCCTTGGGATGAAATCAGAGGAGAGTTTGCCCATAAGAACTTGCAGCTCCAGCCCACTGGCTATATCTGTGCTCGCAGGCTCCGCTGTAATGCTATGTTTCTTTTATGTCTGTAAAATAATGGATTGAAGTAAGTGCGTTAGGGTAGGGCTGGCATTGTGAACAAATGGAACCACAGGGTCAAGTCAGTCCACACCAGTTAGGGTTTTTAACACAGTTCAAGCCAAGGTCAGCTCCAAAAGTTCAAACAAAATCCAGATTAACACATACAGAAGGGATTGTGTTGTCACCGTGATTCTTGTTTCCTTTCAGCCTTTCCAAAGAGCAGCCGTAAGGGACGGAGATCTTCTGAAGGCAGGCGACTGCTGTTCTTCCTCTCGCTGCTGCCTCGAACAGCTTGGTCGCGGGTTCTTTGTGAACACACAAAGTAGGATAGCACATAATGCGGAGTGGTGTCATTGGAAATGTATTTGTTGTTGGCAGGCATTAAATCACTTTTTATAAGTGCTGCAATACGGCCATGTGGAAATTCCCAGTCTGCAAGAAGCTCCTTTGAATCAGGATGTTTTGTTTAAAGGGGAGGGGGGGGGGGGAACCCTACAAACTGGGGCTGTACCAAAATATTTTCAGTCTGGTTCATTGAAAAGAATGTCCTAAATTCCCCGCTGTCGATAGCCCTGTAGCCAAATTGTTAAGAAATCCTTGAGCTTAAGGGAAAAAAGAAAAAAAAAAAAGGCAGAGCACTGCAATGAGGTGGCTAATTTAACTTTAATTTGATACTTTCACAGATGACCCAGCAGAATAACCGAGTTCCAGCTCTTCGGTGAGACAGTGAAAGCCAAGTGTGTTGCAACAATAACTCTGTAGGCTCCGATTCAACGTTCCCAAGGTGTTCGCAGTGCCGGACACACACGTATGGGCCTGACACTGCCCCAGCTCGTGTGCCAGGCTCAGGCAGCCACTCAAAGCCCCCTTGAGTTGTCACCGAGAGCTTCCCGGTACCGACACCTGCCCTGCACACCCCCGGGCACCAGGGCCATGTCTGGGAGCTGTGTGGGGTCTGGGAGCCGGGGCCTTGCTGCACCCTTGGGGTTTGGCTTCTGGGAGTGGGATCGGGGATCCCAGGCAGCACCCAGGAGCAGCCAGGGGAGGTGAAGCTGTGGCCTGAGGGAGGTTTGCCCCCGACTCTGATTTAACCAGGTTTTCAACCCCCCTGGACCCACTCCAAAGCCCGGCTGGAGCAGAACGCCGCAAGAGGCTCGTGGTCCTCGCAGGATTTCAGCCGAGTGTCTCACGTTGTGGGGGAAATAATCCAGGTGAGCTTCTGAAACGCCGAACTTTCAAAGGGCGCAGCTGGCAGGCCGTCACAGGCAGCGCGGCAAGAATGCTGTGCCATGATATAAAACACTGTCTCGAAAAGAGCCCAAAAGACATGCGGGACTCGCAGGGTTTTAAACTGTTTCCAGTAGTAGTAAGCAGCGGCCTCCTGCTGAGTTCAAAAGGCAAAACGTCTCATTTAAAGCGGGGCGGACTGTATATCACTCCGTGCATAAAGTGGAGCCCTTCTATTAAAAGTTGAGTTCAGATTTCATGAATTAACATGAAATATTGCTTTATTATTCTACCCTGGTTTCTGTAATAAACACACGCATGTAGCGTGCTTCAGTTCAGGGGGACGTTCGGCCGCTTGGAAAGAAGTGGGAAGTCGGAGGCTCTCCAAACGCCGCCGCTTGGAGCTGGGGCTCGGTGGAGGACCAGAGGGGTCGGGAGCTTCCAGGTGCTTCTGCCCCATGTGTGGGAGAAGGGACCCACACCACATCCCCTCTGTCCCCACACCACGTCCCCTCCTCAGACGCTGCCCAAATTCTGCTGGCGACGAGGCCACACCAAGGCCAGCATGGGGAGGCAGCCAGGGCAGGGCAGGGAGCCCACAGGAGGATTTTGCTGCTTGGAGCAGCTGTGAAACCTCCCGCCCTCCTCAAGTACAGGGATAAACGTGTGGTGCTTCCATGGGGCTTCGTTAGGGTATTTTTGTTGTTGTTGTGTTTTTTTTTTTTGAGGATCCAAGCAGTGTCCGCACTGCGTCTCTGCATTTCTTTTCTCGCTTCTTTGCTTTGGCTTGTTACTGTGCAGGGTAGGAAAGTTTGCGCCATTTCCTGTTGTCTTTCCCTTATGCTCCTGAGATATTGTAAAAATGTTCGGTATCCTCCAGTAGGTTGTAATCACTTCACCCTAATGTTTCACAGCTGCTAAGTGTAACTTTAAACCCGGCCATTTGAATGCTTACAATTAGCGAGTCAATGGAGCTAAGATCGCGTCTTTGTGATTGGAAAAAAAGAAAAGAAAATTAAGCTTTTTTTAAATTTGAGTTTAAATTGGACAAAATGGGAACAAAAGTTGTGGAGATGAGGCTTTTTTAACGCAGTAAGTGATTAGTGGCTTATGTGCTAGGAAAAAAATAATTGAATCCACTGCTTGGCCTGCCTCACAGATGAAAAAGGCGCCGGGACGAGCATGTGTCTGCGGCAGCACAGCCTCTGTCCCTGCACCAGCCCCTCTCAGAGCTCGCTGCTCCTCATCCACACAGCCAGCAACAGTGAGGACAGACCCAGCAGGACACAGGGGGCTTCACAGCGGCCGTCGCCTGTCCCTGCATGGAGGCTGTGCCTCTGGACGCGGTCTGGCACAGCCCTTGGGCTGCCCGACCCCGGCTGGGCTTCCCCTGGCTTTTGCCCTCCTGCTTGCTGGCTGGCAGCAGCGTGCCCGCGGCCGGAGGAATTAGGAAGCCGAGGTGTTGCATTCCTGCGGCGCTGCCAGCGCGGGGGCCAGGGGGACGCCCGCACGGCTCTGCCAGAAAACGCTGCCGACTGCACGAAGCGGGCACGGGGCTGCTGAGTCGGGCTGTGGGGGCGAAGGGCAGAGCTGCAGGTGGAGGTGGGGGTGGCTCGGCCCCCGTCTGGCCCCCACACTGCCCACCCACCCCATGGGGCTGCCCCGTGCCCAGGGGGTGCAGAGCAACTAGCGCCGCGTGCGTGCGTGTGTGCATGCAAGCACGGGGCCGCGGGGCCCTTGCTGGTGGCCAGGTTTTATGCAGAGCTGTTTGTAAACATGTCCTAAGCCTTTTATAAAACAGCACAGGGTCAATTTAATCTCATGCTGTTCCTTAACGTTAATTGAACCCAAGTGTAAACCAAGGCTCGTACCGAGGCGTCCTCATCTCCTGGCCCGGCGGGGTAAAACCTCCTTTGGCCGATAGCGCTGCTTGTGTTCCTGCTCAGTGCTCTCTCCTCGCGCACGTTTCCAGAGCAGGTTTCAATTACCAGAAATGCCTTTACCCTGCTGAAAGCAAAGGGCGCGCTGTAGCGGGGAGGCGAGTCACGAGCCACAGCGTGGCGATGGCAGGGCCGGTGCCCACCCGTCCCGCACGGTGTTGGGGCACCGGGAGACACAGGCCTCCGACCGTGGTCCTGGGTCTGGTTCCAGTTTTCACAGATTCTGGGGCGTTTGGGTCTGGGATATTGGTTGTTTCTGTCACTGGGGGAAGACGAGGCCTGGGCCAGGGGCAGGATCCTTTAGGAGCTGGGTGTCTGTGCACTGGTGCTCGTCCCACCAGTCACCACCCTGTCCCCTGCTGGACTCGGATGTCATCTGAACCTGTGCGTGTTGCTGAGCTCCTAGCTGAGTTTTTGCCTTCACTGCCAGAATTTCTGCTGCAGGAAATTACAGCAAATCACAGGCAGCCCCATGCAGGTTGAAGGTAGGTCACAGACGTGGGTGTCATCAGCCAGCAGTCCCTGTCCCCTCGTCCTCCTCCCAACACCTCCCCGGGCTGGGCACGGCACAGTGCGGCCACGGCTGCCCACAGCCCTCCCTCCGTGCCCAGCCCTGCCACCTGACCATAAATACTAATTAATAGCAAAGCCCTGGTCTAGATCAAGGGGAAGGCTCTGAATTTTCTTGGGAACTTCGCTGTCTGAAAGGTATCTTAAATATTCCCTAGCACTCAGCCTATCAGTAGGTCAATTATACGGTGAGCAGTCATACGAAGTTAATTTCTAATTTAATACAATGTTAAAAGGTTGTCAGGTTAAAATCTAATCTATAAACAAGACATGAAACGTCTTTTTAAAATGAGTGTCATGAGCCGGTCCTGGCTCAAACCACAGGCTGCTGCTTCTTTTATAGGATGTAATTACTTCCCAGCGAGTATTTACAATATTATTATAGGACCGTAATAAAAGGCCGGTGCCAGCCGTGTCCCGGTGCCAGCCCAGCACCGCTCCCGCTCCCCCCTGCCCTCACGCAGCCGCCGCTGCTGCTGCAGCCCTTATCTGGGGAGGTGAGAAGTGCTGGCGTGTGCGGCCCCGTGCCACGATAAGCGGGATGGGGAACACGGGGCTCGTGCTTTTGCTCCAATACAGGGGATGGAGATGCCCGTGCCATGTCCCTGCACCCCCGATGTGTCACCCAGCCCTGCAAAGCACCGCACCGGGCAGTGCCGGGGGTGCCGGCTGAGCACGTTTGTTCGTGGGAGGACTTTGGCTTGCCACAGGCTGAAGGTTACAGGCTGTGCTCAGCCCAGCAGCTCCGTTCAAGCAGAAAACCAGAGGCAGCACCTGCAGCCCCAGCCTGAGCCTCGGTGTCCCCTCCTTGCCTTTTGCCATGTCCCCATGTCCCCATGGCCATGGAAGGAGCAGCGGGGCATGGGGAGGAGGCCGGGGGCTCCCCTGCCTCTCCTCCAACCCCGGGGCACCCACCCACCTCTCAGGGAACATCGAGGTTTGCTCCCCTCACTGTCAGAAGGGGAAAGTCCAGCAGCCATGCAGCAGCGGTGAGACGTTGTCCCACCCGTGGGGCCGTCAGCACCACGAGGTTCCTGCGTAAATGTTTCACACTGCTGGTGAGTCGTGGTGTTTGTGGGAGCCGTGCAGGATCAGGGCTGCCCTTGCCTGTCCCAGCCGAACATCACCAGGCACCAGCCCTGCCGTAGGTCATGCAGTGAAATCATGTGGGATTTTTTTTTATTTTTTTCAGTAGAAATCGCACTGGCTCCAAAGGTTTGGATCAGACCAGGACATGCCCAAGCTTTCGTCTACACCCACAAAGCCTCACAAGGTGTATTTTTTTAAGGAAGACCATGATTTTGATGGGAGCAGGTGATGGCGGCAGCGAGGCTACCTGGGGTAACGCAGTGCCAGTGCTGAAATGGGGACGGGGAGCTGCTTGGCCCGGGCCCCCGAGGGTGCAAGGCAGGGCCAGGACACTGCGCAGTGCTTGTTTTCATCCGTGTGCTTTCGGGTAAATTCTGCTGCGCTTTGTAATTGAGAAAAGCTGTTGACGAACATCTGCGCAGGCACTGTCCGCTCTCATCCGCTCACCGACTTCGTTAGTGCCTGTGCTGCCCTTTGATGTCTGTGAGTCACCGGCCTGGCCTGGCCGCCCTGCAGCCGCTGCCCCGCTGCCGGTGGGTGGGTGGTGGGCAGCAGCCGGCCCCGTGCGTGCAAACAGAAAAGTCCCCTGGGGCCAGGGAGGTCACCTCTGCTGCTGTGCTTTGTGCGGGTTTTGGGGACGGTGGCTCAGGTGCTCTGCCCTCGCAGGGCTGGAGATGCCCGGGTGTGAAGGAGAAAGAGCCGGGCAGGGGGGCACAGGGTGGGGGGCACTGGGCAGGGGGTGACTCGCAGCAGCCTGTGGCCAGGGAGTGCAATCCGTGGCCTTAATCCTGCCGTGTCCTGCACGCTCTCAAATCCCCTTCACTTCAATGAGCGCTTGTAGTGTCAGGCCTGCGCCGGGCGAGACGGCGCGCGGGGCCGGCGGGGAGGATTTGCTCAAGAGGCACTGTTTTTAAGGTGAGATTTGAAGGATGGAAGACAGATGGCAACTGGAGAGGACAAACGGATCAAGTGAAGGGTTTGTTTTCAGCGTGGAGGGGAAAACACAGGAGGGAATTACCGCCGGCTACAAAATGGGGGCTATTAATACCTGCAGCGTCTCGAGCCCTGCGCGGGGATGCTCAGGGTGCTCCGGGTGGGGGCGGCCCCAGCCCCCTCGCAGCCCAGGAGTGGGGTTTTTCTGCGGAGATGAATTGATCCCTGCGTAGCGCCGAGTGTACCCAGACAAAGCCGGCGGAGGGGTTATTAGCCCCACCATTGTGCCCACTATCTTTTCTTCCCTTTCAGCTTCCCTCCCCGTGGCCCAGGTCTCAAAGCCCGTGTGTCAAGAGCTCAGTGACCTGCGCGAAGGGCAATCGCTTGCTTTGTGCTGGCAGCCCGGCGTCGGGGCGGTTATTTACTTGTTATTCGGGGCTGCCTCCGTTTAGGTATCCTTGGAAAACACGTCTGGAGAGCAAGCTGCCGGCGCTGCACGGCGCACGTGGGCGAGGAGCTGGGAGAGGAGCCGGGCCTGGGGCTCACTGCGAGCCCCTAATGAGCCCCCCGAACAGTGCGGGACAGCCCCTCGACACCCCGGCACCTACAGAAAAGGGGGAAAAAGCTGGGAGTGGGAGACACCAGGGGTGGCTTGGCAGTTTCAATGCGCAGGCTGGTTTTGAAATTAAAATCCAGGCAGCGCCCAGATTAAAATCGGCGGAGCACCTCGGCACAGGGCGCTGCGCTGCCGCCGTGTCCCTGACGGAGTGGCCCAGGGCAGCGCTGCTTTTTTGAGGAAATGTGAATAAAAACGATGAGAGATTGTTTCCATGCGGAGCTGGGTCTGTGTCAGATGTGTCCGTGATTGAACACCAGTGAAAGGGACAGGTGCAGCGAGCACTGAGAAAGCTTTATTCCTGGCCATGGCCAGCACGTTATTTATTTTGGCTGCCTTTATTTTCTCAGCAGTGAATTGAACTCTCCTACAAACATGAGACATTGAATTCTGCAATCCTAAAAGTCAAACCTAGAACAAAAAAAAAAATAATCTCATGTGACAGGAGAGCAGCAGTGTCAGCTCCTGGTGCAGATTTGATTTCAGATACGTTCCCAACCCCTGTCTGAAGCCCGGGACACCGGCCCCACTTAGCCCAGCAGCGTTCACCTCACCCTGCCTTTGATGCCGTGATTTCTGCCGATCTCCTCACCCCACACAATGACCACGGTGAGGGGCCAGGGCCAGCGGGGGTGTGTCACCCCCATCGGGGCTGGGGCTGCTCCCTGCGGGGCCGACTCCCAGCTGCTTCAGAAGAGCAGGAATTGGGGGGGAGAAGCCTGGAGCAGGACCCAGCCGGGACCCCCCCCTTACCCTCGGGACCCCCTTTTCGGGAGGCAACGGCCCCGGAGCGGCTCCTGCTCTTCCCCCTTTGCAAATCTCTGCTCGGTGCTCGGGGCCCTGTCCCCCCCGTCCGGGCCGCGCCGTCGGGGGACGAGCACAGAGCCCAGCGCAGGGCCCCGACGTGGGCGAGCCGCGGCTGTCGGGGGGCTCGCTGGCTCCCTCCCCGCTGTGCCTGCCGCCATCCAGGTCAGACTGCTCAACGGCCCCAAATCCTCACTTTTAATCCCGCAAAGGAAGGGGGCGGGAGCCGTAACAGCATTATTTGATCAAATAACGTCGTTCGCTAATCTCTTTTATTTAAGAGATGAACCAGCCACGCAGCGCCGCGCTGCCTCCTGCTCGCCCCTCCCGGGACCGGATTCTCTCAGGAAACCCGGCTGAAAACCGGGGCCCCGGCACCCCTGAACGGCGATGCCGCCCCCCGAGGCTCCGGGGCTCCACTACCCCGGGACCGGAGCGCGCCCCGTCGGGGCCGAGCCGCCGTCACGCGTGGCGGAGGGGCTGGAGGCGGGGGGGGGGGCTCGGCCGCCGCTCGCCCCCGGCCCCATCCCATTACGGCGATGAGGCGGCGGTAATGCCATTAGCCCGGGGATTACGCGCCCGCGCCGGGATGTGACACACTTTCTCAAATGGAAGTTTTTTAAACAGAGGGATTTGCATGATCCCCCCCCCCACCCCACCCCGCCCGCCCCGTCCGCGCTGCCGCCCGCCCCCCGCGGTGCCAGCTCGGGTTTCACGCCGCGGGATCCCCCCCCCCCCTCACGGGCCCGGTCCGTCACCCTACAAGGGAACGGGATCGGGGCGTGCGAGGCGCCAGACTCCGACGGGGGGAGCGGGGCAGCCCCGACGGGGCGAGCCGGGCAGCCCCGGGGTGCGGGGCCCGGCGGGGGTCACGCCGCCCCCGCGCAGGGAGGGAGCTCCGTAATTAAAAAATAAAATCAACGAGCGGCGGGGCTCGGCTCACAGCAGCGTGGAGGTAACGAGGGCGGGGGGGGCGCGGAGGATGCACCCCCCCCCGAGCCCCCCTTGGGCTGCCCAGCCGGGCCGGGGTCACTCGCCGCCCGCCCTGACAAGCGGGCTGGGAAATGTGTTTATAAGTGGTTCAAACTCTGGATAAACTTCAGCGGCGTTTGTGTCTGCGTCTCCCCGCGTGTTGTTATTTTCCAGAAATCTGGATTACTGGAAATATTTTCTTTAAAGCGGGAGAGAAATCTAAACAGTCTGGGGGCAAAGGAGGGGGGGATTCGGGCAGAGGGGGGGGGCTGCCCGGGGGCTGCCGGGGCTCCGCGGGTTTCCCCTCGCACCGGGGCCGGTGTGGGATAAAAACCCACCGAGAGGGGCCCGGTAACTGCCCGGGATGTGCCGGGCACCGGCCCCTCCCCGACCCACCTGCAGGGTCGCCGCCCCCCGACGGGCACCTGAGCGGGGTGGGGGCCTCTCCCCGTCACCCCCGGGGTTTTCTCTGCCCAGGTGGAACCGGGGAGGCGCGGCCGGAGCAGCTGACGGGGCTCCGAGCCGCCCCTCGCCCCCTCCCCGCTTCCTCCGGCCCTGCTCCCCGCGGCTCCCGTTGGGGTGCAGAGGGGTGAGCAGGATCTGGGGGGACCCGGGGCTGGTGGGGCCGCAGAGTCCCGGGGATGCTGGCACCCGACGGCGCGTTCGCGGCTGGGGCCAAGGGCTCCCCGCGGGGCCGGGGGGTGCAGCTCCCACCCCGCACCTGCGGAGCTGCTCCGGCCCGGCCGGGTGGAGGTGTCGAGAGGCCGCAGGTGTGTCTGAGGGGAGCGCCCAGCCCTGCCATCTGCACCGGGAATTGGGCCCCGACAGCTCGCCCCGGGCACGGGGAGACGGCTTCGTCCCGGGCCGGGCCCCCCTCCCGCGCAGCCCCGTCGGGGGGAGCGAGCCCCGGGGCGCGGGGCCGCGGCGGAGCCGGGAGGAGGGGAAGGCGGAGGCCCGGCTGCTTGTGAGAATTGTTATTTTTCATCAATCACCCGCAATTTGTGTAAGTGCCCCGGACAGGACACCAGCCGTCCTGCTGGCTGGGGTCACGGAGACAACACAGCGATGGAGAAGAGCAAATTGCATTTGCTCACCAGCTCACAGATCCAAATTACGGCCCTCGCATGGCGCGGGGAAGGGAGCGAAAGGTCCATGTGACATGAGGGAAATATGAAGGACTTTGACAGGTCTTAAACGGCCTGGCGCCAAGGCCTAAGTCTACCGGCTAAAAATAGAAAAGGGATGATGAGTGGAGATGGGCAGAGATGAAAGGGAAGAGCGAGCGGGGCCGCGGCGGCGCGGGTGGGGCGTGGGGGCGACCGGGCCGGGCCGATCCCCCCCGAGCTGAGCCGGGCCCGTCCCGTCCCCCCGGGGCGTCCCGGCCGCTTCTGCCCCGGCCCGGGGAGCGCTCGGTGGCGGAGAGCCGGGCAGGGCAGGAGGCCGCGGTTCTCCTTCCCCAGGGCCGTTCATTGCCGAGGCCGCGTTGGGTTTTGCCCGGCCGCATCGCGCCGCCCGTCCATGGGCGCAGGCTCCTGGGGTCCGTCGGGGCCGGGGAAGGGTGCCCGGCCCCCTCAGCCCCCACCCCGTTTTTCCCCCCCGACGGGCGCAGCACAGAGGGTCGGGGAGACGAGGCTGCTCTGCATCGGTTTTTATTCTGCAGGCGAGGGCGTTTGCGGTGTTACAGCGGTGCGGGGGGCGGCGGCGGGGGGCGGCAGGCCCTGTGCCGGCGGAGAGGCGACGTTTCCTGGCGGGGCCGCGGCTGCCGGCAGGGCCCGGTGGGC
This sequence comes from Anas acuta, assembly GCF_963932015.1. NCBI lineage: Eukaryota > Metazoa > Chordata > Aves > Anseriformes > Anatidae > Anas > Anas acuta. The sequence continues at coordinate 2,915,198 of NC_088997.1, forward strand.
TGCGCCCCTCCGTTCCCCTCGGAGGTGGCCGCGGTCGCCGTCGGTGCCGCGGGAGAGTTGCCCCCGGCGTGGGGCAAGGCGAGGCTCCGGGTTCGCTTTGTGAGGGGGAAGGAAAACACAACACAACAAAACAAACAAACAAACAAAACGGGGGGGTGGAGGGGGGGAGGAGGGGACGAAGAAAAAAAGCCCGAGCAAGCCCCATTTTTGCCAAGGCTGCTGTCAGCACATTTCCGCGGTGGCGAGGAAGCAAAGTCCAAAGCAGGTCTAAATTTCAATCCCCGCTCGCCATCTCGCCCTGTTCAATGGTCAGCGGGACCCCCCCCTCACCCCCCGGCCCCACCGCCCCGCACGGCGGCCGGGACCGGCACGGGCAGCCCCGGAGCGGCCGCGCTGTGGCCGCCCCGTCGGGGGCCGGGCGGCGAAGGTGAACCTGCGGCAGGGGGGAGCGGCCCCGGGGACAGCCGGGGCTCTGCTCGGAGCTCTCAGCGGCGCCGGGAGGGCAGCGAACAGGGCTCGCTGTCAGCGGGATGAGCCGTGGTTGGGGGCAGAAAGAGGGGAGAGGAGGCTGCGAGAAGGGGGCACCCGGGGGTCCCCGCGTCCCGCCCTGCTCGGGGAGCAGCGCAGCGCGGCCCCGAGGGGACAGCAGCCGCCGGAGCAGGGACGGGGGCGGCTTCGGCCGCAGCTCGCTGCGCATCCGCGGAGCGGTGGGGCCGGGGGGGGGGGGCGGGCCAGGGGGCAGAGGAGGGGGCCCGCCTCCGCTCCCCCCGTCCCGTCTGGCCGCAGCGCAGGCGGCGGGGGCAGGAGCCTTGTAAGGCTCGCAGGGCGCTTTTTGAAGATTTGGGGGTAAATATGAAGTGACAAGAGACGGGTCTTTATTGTGAGGGCTCAGCCGCCTGGCGCCAGGGCCCTCTTCAGCCACCGCAGCCCTCAGTTAATCAGCGCAGATCTCCAAACGGACCTCTCCGCGGGGACACCCACCGCGCCCGCCGCCCCCCCGGGCCCCGGCGCGGCGGGACCGGCCCTAATCCCTCTGCAAACAGCCCCGGCATTTCCCCCTCCGCCTTATCTGCCTCCCCCCGCCCGGGTAAACAGCCCCTCCGGCCGGCCAGAGCAGCGCCAGCCTCGGGGGCCTCGGCCCCGACGGCTGGGGCGGCCCCGGGGGCCCGGCCTCCCACTGCCCGCCCGGCTCCTCGCGGGGCGCCCCGACGGCGGGGTCCGCGCCTCGTCCGTGCGCTCACGGCTCCTGGCGGGTTCCCCCCCCCACACGCACCCCTCCGTCGGGGCGAGGGGGGAGGCGAGGGCAGGGCGCGAGTGTCCGCCACTCACCCGCGCTGGAGCTCGCCGCTCGGGGCCTCGCCGCCTGCAGCTCTCCCACGGCCCGGCCGCGCCGACGGGGCCGCGCTCCCGACGGCCGCCCCCGAGCCCGGGCCGCCCCGTCGGCGGGGCGCGGAGCGGGGCGGGCCCCACCTTGATCCTCTTTCCAGGATCTGTCGTAAGACGGCAGCAGCCGAGCTCCGGCCCCCCCCTAACCTCCCCCCCACACACCCAACCCGCCGCCCCCGCCCGCCCCCCTCCGCCCCCGCTCGGGGCTGCGCGGCCGCGGAAAGCTTCGGGGCGGCCCCCGGTCCCCCCTGGCCCCCCCGGCCCCGCTCCGCGCTCCGCCGCGGTGGCTCCGCGCTGTCCCCGCACCGGCGGCCGCCGCTCCCCGGCCGCGGCGCAGCCAGGGCTGACCCGGTATGCGGAAAGGAGCCGGGGGTGGGATTTCGAGCACTTTTCTCTGTCATTGGTTAATATTTTATTCTGTTGACATGTTTTCTTACTGCCGATGCTTCCGACACCTTCTTCTTTTTTTTTTTTTTCTTTCTTTTTTTTTTTTTTTTTTCCCTTCTTCCCGTCCTCCCTCCCTCCCTCCTCGCCCCCCCCCCCCCTCCCCGCGCCCGGAGCTTGGCCGGAGCTGTCAAAACCACGCCTATGCAGATCCACAATTGGTCTGAAACGCGTAAAATCAGCAATCAAGGGGGCTTGGCTCATTAGCGGGCGGATCAGAGCAGGAAGGACATGTGAGATAGTCACAGTTTTACAGAGATCACGACAAGATCTAACCGTTTCCACCCGGGCTCCTTGAGCCATGAGCAGCCCTCGCCCGAGCGCCGGCCGCGGGGCGCGCAGCGGTGCCGGGGCGCAGGCCGGGCCCGCGGGGGTGTGAGGGCAGCGCGGCCGCCCCTGCCCGCGCCCCCGCCCCGCTCTCGGTGCCGGTTCAGCGCCGGGAAGGACTTCGCCGGGAGGGCTTTTTGCCCTCGCTCGCTCTCCCTCGCTGCGACAACAACAACAAAAAATAAGGACCTACTGTCTCCCCTCCGCAGACCGGGAGTCCCAGGAGCCGGGAACTGCCTCTCGCTTTTTTTTTTTTTTTGCTTTTTTTTTTTTTTTCCAGATCTAGTTCCGCTGTTTTTCAGCATTTTTTTTTTTTTGTGCGCTTTTTATTTTTGTTGTTGATTTTTCCTTCCTCTTCCAGAGACTCGAGCGAGTTCGCTGGGCAGGAGAGACAAAAAAAATAATATCAATAACAATAATACACACACACGTTTTTGTAAAGGGAATCCCTCTTTTTCTCCTGGATTTGTGGATGCACCGATGAGAGATCCAGCCTTCCCAGGGACTGCCATGGCTTACCACCCCTTCCACGCACCCCGGCCGGCCGACTTCCCCATGTCCGCCTTCCTCGCAGCCGCCCAGCCTTCCTTTTTCCCCGCTCTGGCTCTGCCTCCGGCGGCGCTGGCTAAGCCCATGCCGGACCCCGGGCTGGCCGGGGCGGCCGAGGCCGGGCTGCACGTCTCGGCCCTGGGACACCACCACCAGGCAGCCCATCTGCGCTCGCTCAAGAGCCTGGAGCCCGAGGAGGAGGTAGAGGACGACCCCAAAGTGACGCTGGAAGCCAAAGAGCTTTGGGACCAGTTTCACAAGCTGGGCACCGAGATGGTGATCACCAAGTCGGGAAGGTAAGAGCCGGCCCCGCGCAGCCCCGCGCAACTCGCCCGCACCTGCGGGGCTGCGCAGCGCCCTCGCCCCTCGCCCCCCGCCCCCAGCCCTTCCCCGCTGCTCGCCCAGCTCGCCCCGGGGAATTCACCCCGGGCGAGAGTCGATGGGGTTTCGATGCCGGCAGTTTTTGGAGGAGTTTGGATTTAACCCCCCCTGCCAGCTAATCCTCGCGACTCCCCCCCCCCAGTTATTATTTTTTAAAGTGCGATCCCAAATGAAATTTCTGTGCACTAATTGAGCTCCCGCAATCCCCCGCTGCATTTGTTTACGCCGCTCTCGGCGGCTCCTCGCCGCCCGCAGCTTTTCCTGCCCCTGCCAAACTTTCCCCGCCGCCGGGGTCGGCCCCGGCCCCGCTGCCGGCCCCGGAGGAGGCAAAGGAGAGCAGTGAAAAAGGGCTCGGTCCGGGCACCCCCTTGGGCTCTGCCCCCTATTTCTTGGAAGGGGATTTGGAGCTTTTCCCCCTCTTTCTGCTCCTATGGGCGCAGCCGAGTGGGATGAGAAGGAGCAGGGCCTGCCGGCCGTGCCAAAGGCTGGGAAGACCCGGGGCGAGCTGAAGAACCCCCCCCACACACACCCCGTGGTTTCGGAGGGGCCGGGCGGTGCGGGGCTGCCGGGCCGGGCCGGGGGCCGCGGCCGTCGGGGGTCGCGCACCGGGCGGGAGGGCGCCGCGCCCTGCACCGCTGTGCGTCTCTCCGCAGGAGGATGTTCCCCCCGTTCAAGGTGCGGGTGAGCGGCCTGGACAAGAAGGCCAAGTACATTTTGCTCATGGATATAGTTGCGGCCGACGACTGCCGGTACAAGTTCCACAACTCCCGCTGGATGGTGGCCGGCAAGGCCGACCCGGAGATGCCCAAACGCATGTACATCCACCCCGACAGCCCGGCCACCGGCGAGCAGTGGATGGCCAAGCCCGTCGCCTTTCACAAGCTCAAGCTCACCAACAACATCTCGGACAAGCACGGCTTTGTAAGTGTGGCCGCGGGGACGAGCAGAGCCCCCGGGCGCGGACCCCCCGGGCCAGGTGCTGAGCCCGGCCCCACTGTGACCGGGCAGGGCCGGGGGGAGCCGTGGGGCTTTACCGGCTTCCTCCCCCCGGCAAAAGCACGCCCGGACCCGGGCTGGACGGCGGGGCCTTGCCGGGCCTTGCAGCGGCCGGGCTGTCGCGAAGCCCTCCCTGGTTCTTGCTGCCGGCCGTCCCGGGGACGGCTCCCCCCGGGGGAAACGGGGGCTGGGCTGCGGGGGTGCTCGGGGTCCCCTAGGCTCCCGCATGTCGCCCCCCCGGCCCGTCCTGCCGGCTCTGCCCGGCCGCGGGGCTCGGCGGGGAGCAGGAGCCGGGGAGGCGCAGCCCGGGGGGCGCGGACGGGGCTAACCTGGGGGCAGCGAGGGGAGCCCCGACGGGGCGGCCGGGCTGGGGCGTTGCGGCCGGGCAGGTGCAGCCCCGGACCTCGCTGCGGGCCGGGCCGGGCCGGGCCGAGCCGGGCAGAGGGGTGCTGGAGGCGGCGGCACCTGCGCTGGGGTTGCGCGGCCGGGAGCGGAGCCGGAGCCGTTGGCAGCAGCGGCTCGGCACAGGCTGGGTCTGAAAGGCTCCAAACGGGTCTGTTTATTCCCCTCTTGATCACATTTGTATCACCTCCCGGAGGGGAAAAACAAAAACAAAACAAAAAAAGAAAAGAAAAAAAATCCATCCAAACAAAGAAAAAAAAAGGAGAGGGAGAGAGAAAGAAAGAAAGAAATGGAGGCGTGTTGGCAAGCTGCAGAAAGCAGGGGCAGGGCTGCAGGGGAGCGGGGTCCTGCGTGAAGGCGAGGGGGAAAAAATCACAGCGAACGAGAGAGCTGTCTTAGCGTCTGGGCCAGCATTTGGGGCGATAAAGGGAAAGTTCCTCGGCCCGTCCTTGTGCTCTGGGGACTGGCAGTCCTGAGGCCTCGGTGCTGCTCTGCCCGCAGCGCCCGGAGAGCGGCCAGGTGCGGGGAGCGGCTCCCGAGAAACTTTTTTCCCCTCTCTCTTATTATTTTTCTTCTTTTTTTTTTTTTTTTTTTTTTTTTTTAGGCAGGAAACGGTGTGTTTGTTAAATAATACATTGCGAGGCTATTTATAGGCAGCAAGGTAAATCGATAGCGAGGGAGTCTCATAAATAGCATTTTTTGGTACTGGGGAAAAAGTAGTTTGGTTCAGCGTTTTTAACGGTTCGCCTCCTTCAATTAAAGATTTCTGGTACGTGTCGTTGTCCAAAATCCGGAGTGTGTTAAATCTGGGAGATGAGGGTTTAGCCAGCGCCCATCTGGTCAGAGAGGGATGATTATTTTTTTTAAAGGAATGCAGATTTGCACGCTTGAATGAGACTTTTTTTTTTTTTCTTTTCACCATTTTCATGATAAATCCCGTGTAGATTATATCAATATAATAGCGACCCGACAGTTCATCAGCAGGTGATTATTGCTGGGGTTAGAAAAAGGGGGATTTTTTTTTATTGCCTTCTAAAACGAAATGAAGTGATAATTATTTAGCCATTTGGCCGGCGTTATTTGACAATAATTACTCAAGCTTTCGCCGTTCCCCTACCAATTCCTGGCGGTGAGGGCTGCGTGTCAGCCCGACCACAGCAGGTTAGGGAATTATTCCATCGCTCTCGGGCAGGAAAAACGTTGCCGGGGCGGGCAGCGAGGGCAGGGGCTCGGGAGCAGCCCCGCTCGCGGCTCAGGGGCTCCACAAATCCTCAATGCAACCGCGGTGGGCTCGGGGTGAGCTTTTTAACAAAGGCAGAGGGGAGAGAATCTCTCTGGGTGTTGGCGAAGCTTTTCAAGCACCTGGTTGGAAAAAAAAAAAATGTCTGTTCCTTCTGCAGCGTTGCTCTGAGACATGAATTTAACATGGCTCGTAGTGAAATGCTCCTTTCAGGTCGCAGGAGCTGGCACGGCTTTCTGCTGCGCCCAACTGCAAATCTCGGGTCTTTTTCATTTGTATTTATTTATTTATTTCGGTGGCGAGGCAGAGGAATTTTTTGAAAAGGACGGAACTATTAAAAGCGGCTAGAAATGTGTCGAAAATTCGCCTCGTGTTTTCAGGGTTGCAATAAACCGGGGAGATGCCCGTAGCTGCTCTCCTGCCGTGCCTCCCCCAAGATGTTGCAGTGCCTGCCTTCCCCGTGACCTCCTTATTTGGGGGCAGATCGTGCAATGACATAAACAAAAAAGAAATCTCCCTCTTTGGCATCCGCCGGCATTCCTTCCTCACGCTGAATTATTACTATTATATTTTTATTTTTTTCGGAGAAAAAAAAAAAAAAGCGATTTTTTAGAGAGGTAGCCTGACTCGCGCGTGGCAGCGATGGGGTCCCCGGGGCTGACCGCGGCCGCGGGCTGTGCTCTCTCGCCCCCCCAGACCATCCTGAACTCCATGCACAAGTACCAGCCCCGGTTCCACATCGTGCGGGCCAACGACATCCTCAAGCTGCCCTACAGCACCTTCCGCACCTATGTGTTCCCCGAGACCGATTTCATCGCCGTCACCGCCTACCAGAACGACAAGGTACGGCCGGGCAGCCCCTGCCCCGTCCCTGTCCCCGTCCCTGCCCTGTTCCTGTCCCCCCCATGTCCCCTCCTGGGCTCTTTGTGCGTGCTTCTATCCAAAGCCGAGGGCTGCTGCAGGAGAGCATCGCGGGGAGAGTGGCCAAAAGGCAGCAACAGGAGGATGCTGATACCCCAAGTCCTCAGAGGAGGAGGCACCCGTCACCCTAATATCGTTATTAGTGTTATTAGTGCTATTATTAATTCCCCCCCGGGTTCTGTCGCACCTTTCCTCACTGCGGGAGCCTTTGCCGCAGGCCCAGGCTGAGGGAGCAGCACCCGGCCTGGGCAGCCTCCTGGACAAGGTGCCCTGGGCCCGGCAGGAACCGAAAAATAGGGCCAGAAAAACCGATTTTACTTGCTTTCGTGATTTAGCGAGTGTCGCTGCCGCGAGCAGGGGAGGCAGGAGCTCCCCGTGGGGAGCACGGAGCCTCCGCTGGCCCCTCCAAGAGCTGCGTGCGCGCGTGTGTTTTAACCCAAAAGCTGACCCCCACCTCCACCCCTGGCTGCTGATGCTAATTGACAGCTCTGTCTGAGGGTCCTGGTGGGCTTGTTTCCCTCGTAAAGTTTATGGCGAAGAGTCACAATCGATTAAAGAGCACTTTGTCTGCTCGCCCGCCGCTGGCTGCCGGTGGGCTCCGTCGGGCGGCAGCGGCCGGGGGCCCCGTCGGGCGCGGCCGGGGGGCGGCCGGGGCCGGGCAGACATGCATTTTTAAAGCGCCCCTCTCGGGGCCGTATTTCAGAGACATGCATTATTGAGCGCCCTAATGTCGCCGGCCCCAGAAGCCCGTCGCGGAGAGGGATAAGAATAGCTTTTAACCAGCGCAGCGCGGCTCAGTCGCCATCTTCCCTCCGGGGGGCCGTGAAAAATAACTTCCTATCATTAAGACGCTATTAATAATTCAAGCGAAACCTCAGCATCATTTTTAATAAAGCATGCGGTGTGTTAAACCGGGGACGCTGCGCCTTTCGCAGCGAGCCCGGCCCGGCCGCGACCCGGGCTCTCCTCGACGGCCCCGGGGGAGCGGGGCCGGGGTCCCCGAGGGGGCGGCCAGGGCGTCACGCAGCCCCTCTCCGTGTCCCCGCAGATCACCCAGCTGAAAATCGATAACAACCCCTTCGCCAAGGGCTTTCGGGACACGGGCAATGGCCGGCGGGAGAAGAGGTAAGGGGCGCCCTCCCCCCCCAAATTCGGCGCTTCCCCCCCCCCCCGGTCCCCGCACCTCTCCGCACCCGCGGAGGGCCGGGGCTGAGCGCTGCCTCTCTGCCGCCAGGAAGCAGCTCTCGCTGCCATCCCTGCGGATGTACGAGGAGCCCTGCAAGCCCGACCGCGACGGCGGCGAGTCGGACGCCTCCTCCTGCGAGCCGTCGGCGGTGCGCGACGCCCTGCACTCCCCCGTGGGAGCCCTCCCCAGCCCCCTGCGCCTCAAAGGCAGCGGCAGAGGTAAAGCAGCAGCTCCAATCCCCCCTCTCCAATCCCCATCTTCAATCTCCTTTTTCCAATCTCCCCTCCCCAGTCTCTCTATCCAATCCCCCCCCAATCTCTGCCGTGCCGTCGGGGCTGAGCCCGCACCCTCTCAGCCCCCCGACAGCAGGGCCGCGCATCCCGGAGTGGGGAGGGCTGGGGCAGGCGAGTTCCCCAAAAGGGCCGCGGCTTTCAGCGAGCCCCTGTCTGCTCGGGGTCCCCTTTAGGGCACGAGCAGGGGGCTTCCAAAGCACCCCCCCCCTCGGGGCTTGCAGGTTCCTGCGGGGTAGGAGGCAAACTGCACCCGCAGGGGGAAGGTGCAGATGGGCACGCGGGGAGCCGAAGGGTTGCAAGGACAGGATAGATCCAGCGAGCAAATGCGAATGGCATTTAGGGTTTGCAACATTTTCCTGTTTATACGTTAGTGTAAACAAGAAGGAAAGGCGAGGCAGGCCGTATGCTATATGCGGCTGTCCGGCGCGCCTCGCTGCTGCGTCGCCCTGCCTTTCATGGCTCGCTCAGTGCCCTGCGGGGGGAAAAAAAAAAAAAAAAGAATTAATACGTTTGAAAGGGAAAAAATGTTGTAACTCCAGGGCTTAAAGCTAGTAAATGAAAATAAACTAGCAGTTCCCACGTAGCAGTTTTTAGATGCTGGATTTTGTCTTGCCGCACTATCAATCTGCTGCTCTTTAAACTTTCCACCAACCCAATTCCCTGCAAACCTTCATCAAAACTGCAGCCTCCCCCCCCCCCCCCCCCCGGCCCCAAGCCGGTGGGAGGGTTTATTGCACCCCTCTCCTCTTTCAAAGGCTTCCCAGAATATTCACCCCAGCCTGCAGAGCCTCACCTAGCCGGCACCAAAGGCTTTTTTCCATTGAGCCGGAGCTGGTCGGGCACGGCGTGAGCGGGGTGCAGTGCTGGGGTGCGACGGGGCCCTGCTCCATGGCAGGCTCTGCTCCCCACGTCCTCCCCATCCCCTCACCTCTCTTCCCCCTTCCTCCTGAGAGCTCGGTGCCTTTTTTAAATTAAAGCACTCTTAGCGAAGCCTGCAGCGTACCTCTTTCCTTAAAACTGCCTCCTTAACCTGACTCAACCTGCACATTTGGAATAAATCCACGGCGCGCTGTTGATCAGCTCCATGTAATTAAATATATACAGGACCATTTCCTCCAGCGCTGTCCACCCGCCTGCGCGCTCTTCATCTCCCGCCCCACAACCCGCTTTGAGTTTGCAGCTAACGAGAACGATGCTGTAATATATTTTGGTCCTCCATCCAACATGTTTTTCCTGTTTGGCAGAGCAGCAGCACTGCTGTTGTCAATCCCCTTTCCCCGCGGTGACCGTGGCACGAGGGCCCGTTTCTGCCCTCTCTCCTTACAGCGTTCCTCCTGTTAATGGTGGCGGGAGCCTTAAATCCACTTTAACTCAAGGGTGAAAGACCCGCTCCTCACCTCTCCGGGCTGTTCCTAAACCTCTCCATCCCTTTGCAGAGGAGAAGCTGGGCGCCGACAGCGACGCGGAGGTGGAGAAGGCACCTGAGGAGCGGCCGGTGGCCACCAGCCCCGGCGGGGAGGACGCGACGCCCCGCAGCAGCCCGCGGTGCCCGGACGAGCGGAGCAAGGAGAGGCGCAGCCCGGAGAAGGCCAAGGACGGCGCGTCCCCCAGGGAGGGCCCCGGCGAGGGCCTGTTCGGCACGCGGGGCCTGGAGAAGGACAAGGTGGAAGGGCGGAGGAAAGAGCCGGAGCCTGGCAAGAAGGACGCGGAGGGCGGTGGGCTGGGCAAGGAGGCCTTCGCCCCGCTGATGGTGCACACGGACAGCCCCCCGCACCTGAGCGCCGGGCACCTGCAGAGCCTCGCGCTCTCTGGCCTCCACGGGCAGCAGTTCTTCAGCCCCCTGGGCGCGGGGCAGCCCCTCTTCATCCACCCAGGACAGTTCGCCATGGCCCCCGGCGCCTTCTCGGCCATGGGCATGGGACATTTGCTGGCCTCGGTGACCGGTGGGGGCAGCCTGGAGAATGGAGCCCTCTCATCTGCCCCGGGCACGGCAGGGACGGCCACCCCCTTCCCTTTCCACCTCTCCCAGCACATGCTGGCCTCTCAGGTAAGACTCCCCGCGTCCCTGTCCTGATCCTCGTTGTCCTGCCAGGCCCTGAGCTCTCCTACAATCCTAGGCTCTCCTCCTGCATTCTTCCCCAAAACTCCCTGAACTATCTGAACACTCTGGGGGCATGGGCCTAGCCAGTGTTGCCCCCACTGTGGGGACATCTGAGGTGGTCCCAGTGTGGCTCTCATGGGGTCAGGAGCTGTCAGTGCCCCCTGGCCTCCCCCATGGCCCCTGCAGGCTGTGGGAACAGGGTATGACATCCCCTGGGGCCCCGGATGTGCTGCCTAGTGTGGCACGGGCAGGACATGGGGGGACACTTGGAATGATGGCCCCAGAGCCAGTCTGAGGAAGAATCCTGATCCTTTTGTGGCTGTCATGGGTTCTACCACAGGCAGGGGCAGCACTGGGAGCGGCAGCCCTGGCCCGCTACCCTGGCCTGGCTGTCCCCATCCAGCAGCCCCCATCTCCCCACCAGCCCCAGAACAATTCCCGTGACACCCACACTCGCCTTACCTCTGCCAGTCCCCGTGATGAAATGCATAAGGACATCTTTGAGCACACCTCATTTATCGGACTGACTTACCGACGTGTTTCATGCGGTTAGAGCCCTGTGATGCTGCGCAGCCGGGGATGTGGAGCATGTGGGGACACGGCCAGGCTGTACGGTGCTGTAACCCCAATTTGGGGTTTGTGCCCAATGGTACCAACCCCTTTTGGTGCGGAGTGGATGGGGGACCCCAGCTGAACCCCCTTGTATTCCAGATGACACAAGGGTGCCCCAGCTTTGCCTTGCCTTTCCTGGGTGACCGATACGGCACAGCACAGCTCTCACCCCTCTCTCTCTCTCCGCAGGGAATCCCGATGCCCACCTTCGGCGGACTCTTCCCCTACCCCTACACCTACATGGCAGCAGCAGCGGCGGCCGCCTCGGCCATGCCGGCCACCAGCGCCGCGGCCGCCGGGCCGCTCTCCCGCAACCCCTTCCTGGGCAGCAGCCGGCCCCGTCTGCGCTTCAGCCCCTACCAGCTCCCGGTCACCATCCCGCCCAGCACCAACCTGCTCACCACCGGCCTCCCCGCCAGCCTCAACCCCGGCTCCGAGGGCTCCAAGGCGGGCAGCAGCCGGGAATCCAGCCCCCTCCCCGACGTGCCCCTGCACAAAGGGGGCAGCCAGCGCCCCGCCGCCTCCCCCAAGGGCTCCCTGAAGGAATCCCTCAACGAACTGCAGAACATCCAGAGACTGGTGAGCGGGCTGGAGAGCCAGCGGGAGCTGTCGCCCGGCAGGGAGTCCCCCAAGTGACCGACGGGGCGGGCAGCGAGCCCGCCCCCCCCGCGGGGCTGAGAAGCACTGGTATTTTGTACAGCACAGTATAAATATTTATTAAAGAGCAGGGGGTGGGGGCGGCTGGGGCGAGGGGTGCTGGAGCAGAGGGGAAGGAGCCCTGCGGGCAACGCGGCCCCACCGCCGAGGAGCCAGGAGCAAGAAAAGGAGCGTGGGGCTCACCCCCTCCTTGGGTGAGGGTCTGGGAGTTGCCCTCCCCCTTCTCCTGGTTGCCCCCCACTCCTCTGAGCTCCCCCGAGAGGGGCACAGGGTGGCTCTGGGGGGGCGACGAGCCGATGCGGTGGCACCCGATGGGTGGCAATGGATGGGGTGAGCCTGTGAGCCCCATGGGAGGCGAGCGGGGCCAAAACCTCGTCTGTGCAAGGGGGGGTGGGGGGAGGGAGGAAAAATTGAATAAATAAATAAAAAAAGAACAGAAATAAGGATGAAAACACGGGAAAAAAAGCCGTCTCGGCAGCCGCCGCGGAGCTGCGCAGTCACCGCCACGCAGAGCTGGTACCGGCCGGGGGGGGAGCCCCGTGGGTACCAGGGCAGATATTTATGAAATAAATGGTAATTTGTGTAAATAAGCTATAAGGATCCCAGAATATGCAAATTGGTATTAATTTATTCAGAGTTGTACATTGGTGTGTACATAATATTTAGAGTTTAACTCATCGCATTTAAGTTTTTTTTTTTTTTTTCATTTTACATGAACATATATATTGTAAATGAAAACTATTTAGCTCTTTGTGATTGAAGGAGATATTGGTTTCTTTAACTGTGTTTTAAAATATTGTTTATCCCGCCTGTTCTCTAGGACAATCATGTGCCACCGGTAGAACAATTTTTGGAAAGCAAGAGTTCAATTCTTTAACAGACTTCTGCAAGGGAAAAAAAAAATAAAAAGAAAAAACTTATGAATCCAAAACATACTAAAATCTCTCTACAGTGCGGGGTATAGAGAATGCAGGAATAAACCTCAGGTTTTTATTTTTCACTCCAGAACAAAAATTAAAAAAAGTATAATAAATTTAAATATCACAGGACTGTGCTCTATATTTGTTTTAAAATAAAAAGATACATGATTTGAAACGTGCTGGTTACTCGGGTGTCTGTCTGTTCAGTTTTGATGAAATCTCTCACATCTTTCAATAAAAAAATACTCCGAGAAGCCCTGCCGGCTCCCGCCTCTTTCATTTTCGCCTCTGCGGCGGGAGTGCGCCCAGGGCCGGGCCGCCCCGTCGGGGCCGGCGCCCTCCGCAGGTGCGGGGCTGGGGGGGAGGGATGAAGGACGGGAATGCCCCGACGTGCGCCCGGCCGCCCCAGCGGAAACCTCCGCTGCTGGTTGTTGGTTTCAGGAGGGCCGCCCCTTCGAGCCGTGCCCGTCCCGTCCCGTCCCCCCCCACAGGTACGGAGCGGGACCCTGCCAGTATGGGGCGCACGGAGCGGGGCCGGGGGGCAGGTACCGGCACCATCGGGGGGAGGCGGCACCGCTACCGTCGGGGGGAGCTGCCCCGGTGTAGCCGTCGGGGCTGTGCCCACGGGACGCCGGCCGCTCCCGGAGCCGCTCGGCGGCGTTGCGGGGAGCGAAAGAGGCCGGCCCCGGCAGCCCTTTTCCTCACCAATTACCCTTCTCCCGGGCCGGGGAAGATTTATGGGCCCGGCGGCAGGGCGGGGGCGCGGGCGCGTCCCCGCGGGGTGCGGGCTGCGCAGCGCCGTGCTCAGGGCTCCCTCTGCCGGTGCCGCCGCGCTCCCGCCGCTCACCCGGCCCCGACGGGGCGCGCCGACACCCCGGCTCCTTTCCTGCCTCCCCCAGCCCCTAAAAGCGCTCCGGAGGAGCCGGGGCCGGGTACCCCGACGGGGGGAGAGGAGCTGGAGCCAGGATCCCCGACGGGGGCAGAGGAGCCGCTGTTCTCGGCTGAGCACCGTGGCCGTTTCTGCTGGTGGGGGGGGGAACCGGCAGGGTGGGGGCCTCCTGAACACGAGGAGGGAAATGGAGTTACCAAAAATAGGCTCGCAGGGCTATTTCCGAATAAACACATCTCAGGAGGAGCACCAGCTCGACGGGCTCTGTTTTTAGGGACGCAGGGGATGCGGCTGGTGCCTGTGTGTGGCAGTGTGGGGGCTCCCTGGCCCCCAGCACCCTCCCCACCGCGCTGTGTTCAGGAGGAGCTGCACCGAGGTGAACATAGCAGGGAGGTGGTGGAGATTTGGGGGGCTCAAAGGTGTAGATGGTGCCTCTTCCTAGGGCCCTGGCCTGCTCGTGGGGCATGGGGCTGCTCTTTCCTGGGGAGGGAGAAGTGCTGCCAGCACAGCGGGGCTGGGACGGTGACCTCTGGGGACAAGTGGCCTCTGGGCACGGTGACCTCTGGGGAGGGTCCCCAGCTCTGCCCCCAGGTGGGGAGCAGGGCCAGGCCCCCAGCAGCCATGGGTGGCTGGGCAGGAGCTGAGCCCAAACCCTGCCATGAAAAGCCCCATTCTGGCTGCTTGCCCAGCGGCTCCCATCAGCCACGTGCAGCACTGGGGTCACTGCTGTAGGAGGTGCTGGGAGACCTATGGGGGCACACTGGTGAAGCTAAACCCGGTGGTTTCTGCCCCATTTCGGGACCCACTGGCCAAACTCAGGCAGATCTGGGTGCCCAGTTCTGTGCAGCACCACGACCCCGCTGTCAGGGGGCTGTGCACAGGAACAAGGGCTGGCACCTAAGCAGCTTGCCCAGTGGACACTGCAGCATCTCCCACCTGGGTGCAGGCCCAGCTGTGCTGGCCCCATGCGTTATCCCAGTGCCACCGCACTCCCTGGGCACGTTGGTCGCTGCTGCATGGCAGGACAGAGCACACCTGCAGCCCTGCCTGCCTAAGAAAAAATGGGGGATGTTGCTTTTTGTCACTGTGGTGTGGGGTTTGTAGAGGCTGATCACTTCCACCCCTGAGAGGAAACACAGCTGGGGCAGCAGGGGAGCCCCCAATTATCAGGGGCCTTGCTCCGCCCCGCAGGACCCCTGTGCACCCGCCGCACCTGGGCAGGGTGCAACCCCGACAGCAGCTGCCGGCCCCACACCTGCCCCAATTTATGGGGCACCACTGGGCACCGCCTCCCCTTGTGCTGCTACTGCTCGGCCAGGCCAGGTCAGTGCTTTGCGGCCACGCTGCTTCGGCTCCCTTTTGGCTTCATTTTGGCTCCTCCAGCCCGGTAGTGGGGTTTGTGGGGGCTGAGCCCCGATGGGGCAGCCTCCCTGCCTGTGCTGCAGGCTGCTTGGGGGTCCCCCTGTTCCTCCCGGGGGGGTTCCCAGCGCTGCTTTGATCTGTGTGGGTGCTCAGGGGCTTAGAAACGTTATCAAGGAAAAAAAAAAAAAAGTGGTTGTTTATCGTGCTGCAAAGCTCGCTGCTGGCTGCAGGCACTGCTTGCTCCGTCCCCACTTTAGGGGCAGGGTGGGAAAGAGGAAAGGGCAGCCTCTCGGTTTATTCCCGTTGTTTACAGCGGCGGGTGATGGCAAGGGAAAGCCGGGCCCCCCGCCCTGCAGTGCTCCCCCCGGGCCCTTTCCCAGACCTTCCCAGGAGTAGTCCGGCAGCTCCCGGCTCCGCACACCCGACGGGGCGGGACGGGGCCGCCCCGACCCTACACCGCTCCTGGCTCCTTCCCTCCCCTCCCTTCCGTGTCCCCTCTTCGGGGGGCTGCACGGAGGCAGCGGGCAGGAGCCGGGCCCGGTTCCTCCCGGTGCCTCCGCCAGGTGGTGCCGTCGCTCCGCGCCGCGGGGCGGCCCCGACGGGGCGGCCGGGCCGGGGGTGGCCGCGTTGCCCGCCCAGGGCGCCGCTCCCCGGCTCTGGCCGAGGCCGTGCCCAGGGTCCTCGCCTTGCTCCTACGGCCCCTACCCACGGGGGGATGGCGACAAAGGCTGGCTCGGGGGCGTCTAAGTGTGAGCAAGCTGCTAGAAGCAGCGATGGGCTGCCTTCTGCTTGCTGTTTTTTTTTGTTGCCTGGAGTATTGAGGGGTGAAATCATACAAAAAAGGCTCTTTCTTTCCGTTTGTTCCCCTGTCCGGTTGGTATCACTGTGAGCAGTGCCACAAAGGCAGGTACAGCTGGCCTTGGCCTCCCACTGAATTCTGCAAATGGTCCCTGCCTTCGGCCTCGAGCCTGGCGTGCTCTGTAATTCTTAGGAACCGAGATCTAATTAAAGTGAGACAGTGCTGTCAGGGGACTGCCTAATTGTCTTTGCCAAATGACCTTGTGGGGATCTTGGCTCGGCTCCCAGCACAAAGGTGTTGTCAGCGTAAAATCCTGTACGGTTTGGGGGAATTGGCTGAAGACTTTTGGGAAATAATTCCCCAGGCTGGGAAATAACGAGCTGGGGGTGCTGGTGTGATGCTTCCTGTCCTGCTGCTCTCTGCCCAGTTGATGTGAGGGCACAGGGATGCTTTTGTGGTGGCTTTAAAAGAGAAATTGTGCTCAGTGGGGATCAATCAGGGTGAATACCAACAGGTGTCTGTGGTGCTTCCTCCTGCTCCCTTTAGTGCTAAATACACGCACTACCACACCACATCAGCAGGGAGGGAAGGTGTTTTGGCCATTAAAAGCCTCAAAAAGTGCCTGAGACCCTTGGGTGCTGGAGCCAGCCCTGGGATCACACTCAGCTCCCCGTCAGCAGCCAGGGCTCAGCCCCAGGTTGATGGTCACAGCAGTGTGGAGGACCCAGGCAGCATCACCCCTCGCCCCCACAGAGTCCCCCGGCCTTGGGGCAGTTTTGGGGGCAGGATCTAGTCTGGTCCCTGGGCAGCAGGGAGAGCTGGCCTCCACGAGAGGGAGCGTTTGCAGGGATTTTCATCCCAGCTGCATGTATAGACACGTGTGTGTGTATACATGTATATATATTTGTATTTATTTTCCTTTCCCAGTTGTTATTTGCAAGCAGGGACTCGTCCCTGTGGGCAGCTGGGGTGGCTGGAGCCCCCTGCCTGCATGAAGCCCCCTGTTTCTGTTTTCCTGTGGTGGGGGAGAACTGGGTCAAAACCTCATCTTTTCTGAAAAAAAAAATGTCGTGCTGCTGTGTGTGGCTTGTTGGTGACGCTGTGGGAAGCCCTGCTCCTTCCCGTGGTGGGTGGCAGGGTCCTGTCCCCATATCCCATCACGGGGACATCTTCCTCCTGCTGCCCCATTTGTCAAACTGGGGAGGAAGTCTCTATTACTGGGCTGATTGGTCCCCCATTTTTGGGCTCTACCCATGCCTGTAATGCCCCCCCAGCAAGAGGAAGGGCTGGCTGAGATCTTCCAAATGACTGCCTTGAAAGATGTGGCCCAAAGTCCCCTTCCTGTGGGTGCAGGATCAGGCCCTGCTTGGCTGCGTGGTTTGCAAGGAAGATGCACGAAGGGCCTGAGCCTCCCTGGGGACCTCCCCCCCCCCGTCCCTGGAGCCTCCCAGCCTGCCCTATCTGCAAATTGCAGAGCAGATTATCAGCGAGCGCTGCTGAGATTAGAGCCCCGTATTTCTGTCTGCTTCCCCCAGAGCCAGGGAGGCCCGAGCTGAGGCTGGAGCAGACTCTTTGGCACCACAGGGCTGAGTGCTGGGGTAACCTTGTCCTTTTCTGGGAGCTCCTCGAGGAGGGTTCAGACAATTTTCAATTAAGGAAGAGGGGAAAAAAAAAAAGGAAAGAACACGCCACAACAACGGCTGTGGGAGGGACGTGAGGCGCATCCATGGGATGCTCTGGGCTGAGCCCCACGGGCAGGCAGCGAGGTGCTGCTGGGGTCTGACCAGGGTGCTGTAAATCCTCAGTCTGGGACTGAGTGCAAAGCCCAGAAATGGTGGATTTGTTGTTCCTTTTGTGAGGTGGGATGCAGAAAAGCCGTGAGCTGCTTTGTGTGTGTGGGCGCAGCTTTGGCAGAGCCCAGCACGGCACAGGGAGCGATGCTCGGCTCATCAGGGGAGATTTTCCTGAGGTTGTGCTGGGCGTTTATGTTAAGAGGAATAATGAAGATGTAGCTCTGCAGCCTGGGTTCTCCTGGGCAGAATACATGCTGGGTTCTCTGAGCAAATGTCAGGCTTTGGGGGTGCGCAGATGAGCAGCAGCTTTGCAGGGCCAGGCTGGTGCTGTGGGCTGGTGGGAGCGGGGAGCCCTGATGAGCCCTAATGGCTTAACGGGCTTAGCATGGGGTTGTTCTTCTAAACAATCACGTGCATTAGTGCAAATCTCATTAGATCCCCGTCTCCTGTGCTCCTAATGCCAGAGGGAACTGTCACTGGGTGGGAGTGCAAGGAAGGGCCTGGGGGTGAGGGGGCTCCAGGGAGCCCCCAGCTCCTCCTGGCTGCTCTTGGAGCTGTGCCCATTACACCTAACAGGAGGAGGAACCCAAATCGAAGGGGTAAAAAGCCATTTGAGGTCCTAGGCTGCTTTAAACTTGGTTAAAAGCGTTGCTCACCCTGTTAGCAACCTCACATTGCCCACAGGTGCCCCCATGCCTGCTGCCCTCCCCTGCTCCTGGGGCTGCTGCCGGGTTCAGCAGGGAAGAAAAGGTGGTCAGAGGGTGGGAGAGGCTGTGCTCAGTGCCCAGATAAACCTCAGGTTTAGCCTGGAACATTTTGGAAAGGGAATTTTCTCCTGTTTGTGTTGCGGTGCTGGCAGCAATGACCCCTGGCACCTCGTGGTTCCCCTGAACCACACCGGGAATTGCTGCAGGACCTCCCCTCGGTGCAGGTGTGCAGCTGCTGCCAGCACCAAGCAGAGCCCTGTGAGCACTTGGAGCACAGCCTGGCTCAGGCAGGAAGCACCCCAGCATCTTTATCAACCAAGGCTGGTTTTTCCATCTCTGCTGCAGCCTCACCTCAGAGCTGGGAGCCGCCAAGGACTGGGGCAGGCAGCGGAGCTTGAGAAAGGCGCTCCCTGGGGAGCCGGGGTTCTGGTGGAGCAGCCCGGGAGAAGCGAGCCTGAGAACAGCAGGCTTGGCCCTGCAGTCACCCGTTAGATGCGTTTCCGGCTGCTTTTCATCTCGCTCCGAGTTTAAAAGCCATCTCTTCCAGCACCGATGCTGCCGCCAGCCCCGGCACGGCTTCAAAGCGGGGCTGTCTCGGGGGGGAGAGGCGCCGGCAGGACGGGGAGGCTGCGGCCCCCCAGCCCCTGGGACAGAGTCCTGGGGCACAGTGGGTGCTGGCAGCACCCGGTCCCTGCACCCCCACCCTGTGCCAGCCTGGTGTGGCACCGTGGTGTCCCATGGAGGGCTGTGGGCTGCCCCTGGGGGCATGCTGAAGGCTCATCCTGCTGTCCCCAGGGTGGCTGCAGGCTCTGCTGGTGCTGCTCCTTCTGCACACCCCTCTTGTTCCCTCCCCTGGCTCAGCCCTGGTAGTGTCTGAGCCTGGTCTGGTGACCTCTGGAGTTTTACATCTGCTTTTTACATTCACACCTACGTTTCTTCTTCTCCCCAGCGGTGCTCTGTGACGTGGCTGGGGCACCAGGAGCAGTTGGTGACACCCTCTGCCACGTACCCGGTGCAGGGGGATGTGGGGATATTGCTCAGCGGGTCTGTGGGGTTAGGAATGTAAACCACCTGGCAACAAGGGGATGGCAGGAGCTGTGATGGGGTGGGTGCTGGCGTGGTTCTGCACCTCCCAGCCTGGGTGATGCCTCTTGGGTCCCCTCTGTCACCAGGGGGACACCTCCTGGGTGGACTCCCGCAGCAAGCCAAGGCTCAGGATGTGTGTGCTCCATTCTGGGTCCTGCACAGGGGATTTCTCCCCAGTGGTGCTGCTGTGGGCAGGAGCTGAGGATCCGAACTCCATGTTTTAGCTTGCAGGCAAGACCTGAATCAAGCTGCTGGCAATTCCGGCGGATTTAACGGAAAGACTCGTGGAGTCAGCGGTTGTATTTTCTCTTCCTTTTTGGCTCTTTCTCAAGGAAGAAATACCAGATACGTGGCGCGCTTATGGCATGAGCGGTGTCTGCCCTGTGCGGATGATCTCCCCCAAAACCAAAAATCTGGGGGGGAAAGGGGTATCCCCTGCCCAAGCTGACAGATTAGGCAGCACGGCGAGCGATGCCCACGTGCAAGAGCCGCCTGCTTGAGGATGCTGCGCTGGTTTTTCCCCTCCTGAAGAGGTGGAGGAATGCTCGGAGGATGAGCAGCAAACCTCGGGCCAAAGCTTGCTGCCCAGACTTCTTCCTGGCCTCAATGCGTCTGCTGAGCGCTCGGGTGTGATGCTCTGGTTTTTCCAAGAGCTCCTGCTTCAGCAAATCTGTCAGGAGGAGAGCGCTCGCTGCCCGGTGACAAAACGCATTCTTGAGATGGAAAAAGCTCTTTTCAAGGAAAACATGACATTTCAATGGAAAAGTAACTTTGCATGCTGTTTCTAATTTTAAAGCTCTGCCTTGGAATGCTCCCATGGACTTTGAAATCAGAGCTGGCCCTTATGCTTTCCAGGTTTTATCCACCTTTCCCATATAATTTCGAATTGCTCCCTCTGTTAACGAGACAATATTAATTCTGCCTTGGTGGATTTTGCATAGATTGCTTCCAAAGCACAGCTTTCCTTATCCCATCCCTTACTTTTTTCCAGCTCTCACTATAAATACATTGATGCCCCAACCCAGGAAGTGCACAAAGCCCTGTACCTGGCTGCTGCCTCCCGGACAGATGGATGGATGGATCCTCTTCCCAGTCTTGCTGCTTGCTGAGATTAAATCTTACAGACACATGCTTCAAATTGGCTCGTTTATAAAGCATTTCATCTCTGTTAAGCGTGCCCACACTAATTTCCCCTGTTAATCTGACCTGTGTCATGGGGGAGAAATGCAGGTGGGTTTTTCCCCCAATATTTCGAGTGATCCCAACCCGTCCCTGCTTTGCTGTGCTTGCTCAGAGCCTGGGAGCCGAGCTGGGGCTGCGCCAGGCGCTGCAGCGGGACAGAGCCAGCAGAGGGAAGGCGAGAGCGAGGGATGCAGCTTCCCTGCTCTGCAGTCATCAGGAGAGGGAAAAATGGCCACTGGATGCCTGCTATTATTTTTTTCTAAATAACTGCGATCTAATCAAGCTAACGAGAAATGCAGCCTGTAGCCATCTGCCTGATGGCAGTGTCAGGAAGCAGCTGATGCTGCAGGTGTCTCCCCATCCATAAACCTGGCCGTGGTGCTCCCACCAGCTGGCAGCCGCATTTCTCACCCAGTGCCCGGTGTTATTGCAACCACAGCCCCTCCGGTGCTGATGCCACTGCCTGCTCCTGGCCCTCCTCCACCTTGCTGTGTGAGCAGATGCAGCATTAAACCATTGTGCTGACAGCTGAACCGTCCTGGCTTGCACAGAGCATCCCTGCTGTCCCCTGTGCCACGCTGTGTTTGGCCATGGGGATGTGGAAATTTCAGGGCTGAGAGCCACCAGCAATGTCCTGCAGTGCTCAGCTCCCACTGGTGTCACCATTATGGGACACAGGAGGGGTGACAGGGCCTGGCCCCAGGTGATGGGGTGGTGGCAGAGGGCGCAGTGCCCTGGGCAGTTCTCTCCTGGCCCAGCTTCTGAGTGTCCGGAGCGGCTCCAGGGATGTTCAGGAATATATTTAGGAATATTTACTCTGGAAGATGGGATCATGGTGCTGCTCCAAGCTGTCCTTTTAGGTGAAGCGCAAACAGGTTCGTTTAAACAAGGTCGTCCCTTTAACAGGTTTAAGTGGGCTTCACTGTAAAATAAATTTATTTCAACAAAACCTTTTTTGATAAATTAAACCAGCCCCACTCTGTATATAATTTCTATAAACAATCTTCTCTAATGTTTACCTAACCTGGGCACACAGAAACTCTTACACATTAAATATTAGATGAAAAGGAGCTATGAAAGCTTTACATACTTTTTTTTTTTTTTTTCTTTTAAAGCAAGAAAGCCAGCGTGCCATGGGAAAATACTGAGCTGCTTTTGAGCTAGGGTTCTGCAGGCTCCTGCTGAAGTAGGAGGGCAGCAGCCCCATCCGTGCTGGTGTGTTAGGGGTTGGTTCCTGGGGATGTGGCTTTGGGCAGAGCTGTAGCAGGAGGCTGGGTGGGTTTTGGGTGCACGGTGCTGTGTGCCAGCACCCATCAATATGCATGCCTGGGTGCTCAGAGCCTGGTGTCACAGCGGTTCATTTCCCTCTGTAGGGTTTTGTGGGGTCCTTCCAAGCCCAGGAGCCTCTTCCTGCCTTCACCAGCCTCTTTTTATTTTTATTTTTTTTTTCTTTTCTGTGGATTATTGATGGAGGAGCATCTCTGCGTCCTGGGGAGGGGAGAGCAGAGAAGTGCGTGTGAGGGGAGCGGTGGGGTATTTTGGGCTGTGCTGGTTTACGCACTGAGTAATTTGGATGCTTTCCTTTGATCGCCCTGATACTGAGCGCTGCTGGGAAAAGATGTGCACGATTTTAATGGGGACAAACTGTCCAGCTCATAAAAGATAGCCATGGTGTGTGAAATATCTTTTGCCTGTGACAAGGCTAACATTTTCCTGATAGGGAACGTTGAGCCCTTGCTATCTGGATGGGTGAATTTGGGTGAATTTTTGCTCTTTGCCTCCAGGCAGCAGGAAGGTGTGTGCAGGTCAGGTCTGCTCCTGCAGACAGCCCCAGCTGGGACAGAGCAGCTCTGTTCCTGAGGGCAGATAATTCACCTACTCTGCTCCTTTCTGGGCTGGGTTCTTGGACTTGTAGGATAAAAAGGTTGTCCTGAAGCAAGGCCTCAGGCAGCAGGTTGGCTGGGAAGAGCTCACTGGGGTGGGATGCTGTAACAGCTCCTGCTGTTACATGAAAATAAAGGGCAGGGCTTGGCAATTAAGATACAGCTTAACTGGGTAGGATGGAGGATGGCAGAAATGTTTCTGCTGAATAATTCTGTACTCAGGCTTGCCCTCACAGCGCACATCCCACCAAGCTGTTCCCATCCTTTTCTGGAGCCGGCAAAGCCAGTGAGTGATTTCATTGTGATTTAAATTATTCAGTAGTGCATGGACCAGATCTGGCTCCTCTAAGGCTGCTGGGTGTTGGTGTCATTGTGCTGGGGACGCAGCTGGGGCTTGCGTGGGCTCAAAGTGGCTTTTGTGAAGTGTTTGATGCGAGGGTGTTGAAGCCCTTCCTCCTGCGGGCAGGGCGCATGTGCAGCCACCTCAGACGTGTCCGCAGAGCTTTGGGGATACTGGGATCTGCCTGAAATGTGTGTTGAAAACCAGCTCATCCTCCAAATAGACCCTCCAAATTTCTAGCATCTCCACAATGTGCTTGGAAGCAATTTATTCTTACCACTTTTGGTGTTTCCCTGATGCTTTTCAGCATTATTTTTAATGACAGTGCGTTACCAGAGATCGCTTTTGGTGGATAATGCAGCGTTTATGGAGAAACCAACAGCTCAATCTGGTTATCATTGAAGCTGCTTATAAAATATACATAGCAATCAAGATACTGACCATGGCAGTAAATTGAAAATATATTGAAAACATAAAGCATTTTTTCAATTTATTAGTAATATAAAAAATATTTGGGCATTTTTTTACCCCCCCCCCTTCTTAGAAAGAAAGATAGAGAAGCTGTTGTAAGGAAATCTGCAGTCGTGTTGCTCCAAATTTTGGCAGGGTGCAGCGGGTGAGCTGTGTTTTGTGGGATTTTGGATGGCAAACAGGCTGCTGCGGGCACGCCAAGCCAGAACCTGGTGCTGGGGGCCATGGTCCCTGGGGATCCCAAGCCCACGGAGCCCAGCAAAGGGTCCCCAGGAGCAGGGATGGGGAAAGGCCCTGGGAAGCTGTAGGGGTGCTGGTGGCTCTGCAGCAATGATGGAGAAGTGGGTGCTTTGCCCTGCTCTCTGCAGTGCCTGCTGCTGGCCCCGGGCAGGGGGTAACCATAGCCACTGCTGGCTAAGTGTAAAAATGTTAATGGGGCTGCCGCGGGTCTCCCTAAAATGGGGATTTACGGTGGTAGTCAGAGCTAATGTTTCGGATCAGTGCAACATCCCTTCTCAGAATGAAAAAGTAAATGAAACGGACTGTCATAAGGGGGGTATGTAACCAAATCAATCATAGTTATGGCGTTTAATCAAAACTTGCTTCAGGTAAATTTATTCCATATGATAGCCGCGGGATGCGCACCTAGCTGGAGCTGGGCAGGGTCTGGCTGCTGACCGAGGGGAGGGCTCAGCCCACGAAATTTGGTATCCGTGTGCTTATGATGCTGTGTGTACCCAGGGAAGTGATTGCAGGGGCGTTCCCATGGATAAATACCTGTTCAGTGAGCAGCACCACTCGTGCTCCCTCTGCCGTGCCCCGGTGGCTCACAGCAGGCTGCACTTAGAGGCGAGGTGCGCTGCGTGCCGGCCTGGTGGCAGGTGGGTGCCAGGGGGCAAAACCTGTAAAAATACCCCAAAAGCAGCTGGGACCTGCCCCTGCCCAGCATGGCAGGGCTGCCACCAGCCCTGGCTGCAGGTGGCTGTGCCCTTGGCCAGGGTGGCTGTGGGATGAGGGGTGCTGCGGTCCCGTCCTGGAAGGAGGATCCCATCGCCCCGACCTTTCTTCTCCTCCTGGAAATTGAATATTGGAATTCCTCCTAGCTGCATGTATAATGCGCTACATTAATCTTCCTTAAAACGTGCTCCTGCCACAAAGCCCCTCTGTATTGATCCAACAAAGACAATTATATATTATGGGGGGAGGGCGAAACAGCTGAAATATTTGAGATTGGCCCTTCAGCTGGATTTATGACGTGTCTGAGCTGTGGTGTCTGCCTATTTTTTATTCTAAGCCTCCATGACAGGGGTCATGTCTTCCTCCATATACTGTACGGCGCTGCGCACCCCGATGGGGCTCTATGAAACGCTCGGGCTGATTAATCGCCCTGTATAAATTAAATAATGCACCTCTGTGTTTGGAGGCAGGGACGTCCGTGGTACCTACACCCGTGCAGCTGAAGCAGCGATGTTTGATGCCACCAGGATGAGGTCCCTGCACTGGGTGTCCCCAGAGGTGATGCAGGGCACGAGCCTGGAGCTCGCTGGGTGCCCGGCACCGCTGCTCAGGGCACGGGGCTGCTGCTGGATCGCTCTTTCCCCATCTGTACCCCAAAACCAGCGTGCAAAGCAGACAAGGTAACAGGGCCTGTGAGCCTGACTGTACAGGGAATGAGAAAATAATGAATTACCTGGAGTGGCCGTTTGTAAACGTGCATGAGATTAATGAGCAAAGTCTTCTCCATAACACAGGAGGCATGAAATCAATCCTGCACCCGGAGAATAATGAGGGAATCAATAGGATTATGAGGTTAAGGCCGGAGTAAACCTGAATGACAGCTGCAAAATAAATTTTATTTGGAGGACGTGGCTGGGGTTAAATGAAACATAATAAATAATGTAAAGCATTTAAGGGGTGGGGAAATGGTCCAGAGATGTAAGGAAGAACAGAAGGCCCCACAGTCGCTAAATCTGTCCAGTTTATATTCACCACGTGTTTTTGCAGGCGTGTGACAAACACCATGCCTGCCACTTGGCTGGTGGCACCGTGGGGCTGTCCCTTGCCCCTGGCTGCCTGGGATGGGGACAGGATGGGGACACGGAGGCAGGACAGCGATGTGATCGTGGGAGCGTGAGGCAGACCAGGAGGCAGCACCTCGCTGCTGTGGGTTTGTGGTGTGGCCCTTTCCACATGGCCCTTGTGTCCTCCTCAGTTTGGGACGTGGCTTCTCTCCTGGTGTCCAGGAAAGGGTGATTTCATTAATAATAATAAGAGTCAAAAATCCCACCAGCTGTGGCCATGGGAATGGCTGCTGGAGAGGCTGTGCTTCCCCCTGAACCTTGGTTTGGGGACACAAGCTGCTTGAGTGCAGGGTCTTAGCACCCAACCCACTGATCGCTCCAAGAGCTTGGTGACTTTCAGTGCCTTGGTGGAAACAGAGCTGCTGAGGAGCTGGCCATGATCCCAGACCTGCCCGATGCCTGGGGTCGCAGTGAATTTCCTTATCTGGTTGACTTCTGTCCCTGCTCCTCTCTGACAGGCTCTCTTCTGGTGCTTTCCCTGCTGAGACCTCAGCAGCACCTCAGAAGCCTTCATCCACACTGAGGGTGAGAGAAACCAGGTGGGGACGTGGCAGCGGTGGGCTGTGAAGTGTGCCTGTGCCCTTGGTGGAGCTGCCCGTGTTGCAGCTGACCTTGGAGGTGAGCAGGGTCCCACTGGGGCTTAGATTCCTCTCCACGTGGCCTCCCAAGACCAAGGAGCTACTTGGAGCCTCCTCTGCCTCCCCCAGCCACTTTGGAGGAGCAGCTCTGAGCCGGGCTGGGAGAGCAGAGCTTTTCCTCATGAATCTCAGCATAAAGGCCTCATTTCCTTCTAGGGCCAGTTCCCAAGGGACCCCACGGGTCCCTGCAGGTGCTGCTGGCTCTGGTTGTCACTCTGCAGTGCGAACACTTGCCTGGTCACAGCAGGACCAGGACCACGTGTGGCTGAGCCCTGGCTCCAGCTGCGGTGTGTGCCTGGCAGAGCCATGCTGGCTGCCTGGTGGCAGGGAGCAGAAATAGGGTATTGTGAAGAGAATGGCTTCAGTTTATCCATGGGCTGGTCCCTGTCTTCCCCTGGGGGTGTCACATCCCCACTGGACTCCGCTGGGGAGCTGCCTTCCCATCTGTCCTGGGCCACAGGGCACCAGTGCGGAGCTGCGCAGGGCAGCACGGTGTGATCAAGCCTGGCCTTTTGGCCTGTTGTGAGTAAACCCCATGGGATATTGCTATGTTTTGGGCTGCAGCTGTCCCTGCTGCATTTGGTACAGGCTGTGGTGGCCAGCAGGAGGCTGGCATCCATTCCCCTCCTGAGCTCCTCTTCACACCTCAGGGCAGAGCATCCCTGGGTGCCAGACGGACCAGGGCACCTGGGACTCACCTGGGTGCAATCATCATTAATTTGGGGGTGCAGATCTGTCAGGTTATGTTTTAAGAGGTGCAGCCTCAGTCTGTCTGTTCTCAGGGATGGGTCAGAAGCTTCTGCTCCCACCCCAAAGCCACCAGGCTGCAGCCACGTGGCTGTTTCAGCTGGGGTGCCCCCAGCAGCTCTCCGTCCTGCGGCTGCGCACCGAGGGAGGGTGCAGGGGTCCTGCAGCCCCACCTGCCTCCCACATGAGACCTCTCCACCACAGGATGCAGGAAGATGCCTTTATAAGTTTCCTTTTAATGGCTCCTGTAAATCTTCTTTTATGCTAAGGCTAAAGACATATTTATTATTGTCATAAAGGAGGGGGAACTGGTGCGTCTGTGGGGATTGGGGACCTGGGGCTTTGTGTGCCCGGCACAGGTTTCGCTCCAGCACCTTCCTTGCCAGGGGAAGCTGTGGCTCTCCACCACACTTGGAGGCTGTTTTGCAGTGTGCTTTTCAAATTATTATTTATTTAATATTTTCTGAAATATTGCACTGGCAACCTCTGTCCCAAATCCCAGCCCCAAGGTCAGTGGGGAAGTGGCCCTGCACCTGCAGCCAGCCCCATGCCACGCTGCCAGCTGAGGTTTGGGCCCTTCCTTTCCTTTTTTACTTATTATGAAGCTGTTTTGAAGAGCACAGCCTGGAATGGGAATTTCATACAGTAAACAGAAAAGCTGCTCTGAAGTTATTTATTGGTGCTGTTTTCCAGCACGTGGACTCGTATTGATTTATTTTGCAGCGTCTCTAGAGGCTTCTTCAAGGTTAAAATGTAGACATCGCATGTTAGGCTGGACTAAATACTGGCAGGAAAATGCATCTGGCTCTTTTAATTGGAAAAACATACTCCTTTTATCGCCCCGAGGCCAAGCTGTGCAGTGTGGGGGGACGCACAAGGAGTGAGGTGCTGCAGTGGGGTCCAGGGAGGGTTTGGGGGACCCCGCACACAGCTCTGGGCTCCCGAAAAAGCACTGACCATCCCCTCGGGGTGTTTTCCAGCCCGGTGATGGCATTTGGCTGCTTGTGCCCATTTCTTTGGCAGGTTGAGGGACTCAGCCCAGGCCGTGGCAGGAGGTGGGGTGTGAGGTTGGACAGGGTGGGTGCTGCTGCCCCCTTCTCCCGCTCCCCTTTCCCCGTTGCTCCCGATGCGGCCGGAGGGGAGGTGGGGAGCCGCGCCGGGAAGGTGCGGGCTGAGGTTTAGAAATCATGATGTGTGAATTGAAATGGGAAGCAATGGATCTCGGGAATCACCGCAACTGCTACAAGGTGTTCCTGAAGCTGTCAGCAAGCCATCTGCCTGCTCGCCGGGGGTGAACGCCGCGCCACGGCCGCTGCCCACGGAGGGATGGGGAGCGGAGGAGCCCCGGCAGCAGCGGGGTCCCGTGGTGGGGCCAGGGGGTCCCTGCTGGGGCTGCAGCACAGTTCTGGGTGGAAATGGGAGGAAAAAGGCTCTTCGGAGGGAGCCGTGCCGCCTCCCTCGTGGTGGGGCTCTGGAGCGAAGCCCTGGCCGCGGCGCTCGCTCCTCGTAACTCATCCCAGGGCCGCGGCGGTGGGGAAGCGGGCGGGCGACTGCGCGAGGGCCGCCGCCGGCCCCAACACGCGATTTATGGCTCAGGGGGAAAAAATGCAGCTGGTCTGAGAGCAGAGCAGCGTGCGGGAGGAGCACGCCCAGGGTCAGCCTGCTTCCCGTTTTCCCCCCTCCTGCAGCGTGTCACTCGAGCGTTTCCTCTGCCCGTGGTGCTCCCCAGCTGCAAGGTGGATGCAGCAGGGAAGGCGAGGAGTGGGCACGCAGCAGGCACAAAGTCTGCCCTGCTCCCATCCTGCCACGTGTCCTGGCTCCCGGCACTGCTGGCGAGCTGAAGTTGAACTGGCAGAAAGCTGGGTGACCTGGGGGCAGGCGGTGGTGGCCTGGTGGTGGGTGGCACAGGAGGGACACAGGGCTGGGGTACAGACATTGTGCTCCCTGCAGGTTTGGGGTGCAGCCCCTGTTGGTGTCCCCAGCCCTGCAGCTGCTGCATGGTGCTAACGATGCTGTTTGTCACGCCGTGCCTCAGTTTCCCCACTGCAAAGGGGACAGTGACACTGCTCGGTACCACTAGGGCTGCATACTGAATTTTGGTAAGTTCTGGGGCTGCTTGGACTGGAGAAAAATTGAGAAAGAACAAAACCTTTTACAAATTTGAGTGCCACGGTACCTCTGGGCCTGCTGCAGGGTACATTTTGTTTTCAGGGCTGAGCCCCCTTGCCAAGGGTGCCGTGTCAGCCCCGAGCTCCCTGCAGTGCCAGCCAGCACTTGCAGCCCTCCCTTTCACTCACAATTCAAAATAAATACGGGGAGCGCACATGACCTCCAGTGTATAGTCTAAAGCTTTTAAAACTCTGCTCTAATTCTTTTAACTTCCCACACATCTATTCTCTGCACCAGCCTCCTCATTTCTCTTTCTCTTCCGTAAACTTATACCCTTTCTAAAGTGCCCGGAGAAGACGCCATAGATGAAATGTTGCTTTAGCTTAATTTCCTATTCCTAACATATGCTTTAATTAATGTCATTTTCTTTGATTCGCTGCCAGCATGCCAGTGCAGCACTTCCTTCGTTTCCCAACCTTTACCGTAACCTTGTGGGAATGAGTATCGGGTGTTCACGGCTGATTTCATCTGTTTCAGAGCATTTATCTGAGCCTCGTGGTGTCTGCAGCAGCCATCCACAGCACCGGCACGGCGTCCAAACTGCAGCGTCCCCCCACCGCTGGAGGGCTGGGCAAAGGCTGCAGGGAAGGGGCCGTGCACACAGAGCATTCGTGGAGGTTTCTGACATTTTCTACAGAGGGAGCTTCAATGCAGGATGGCAAACCAGGGGAAATGGGTAAGGGACCCCACGTTTCTGTGGGTCAGGTTGGAGTGACCAAGAAGCCCCTTTGCCATCCCTCGGGTCTTGTCCTGAGGTGGGAGCAGCCAACGTGGCCACATCACCCGATACAGGTGCAGGTTTGTAATGCCCTAGGTCCAGCTGGGACTGCCCTGGCCCGCTCGGAGCTTCTCATTTAATTTAAGGATCTTTTTGCCTCCTTTCTCCCAAAGGAGCCGGCTTGGTCCCCGTCCCATACAGGAAGAGGGCCCTTGTGCTCCTCGTGCCCCTCACATCCCTCTGGCTGGGACGTTTGTTGCAGGAGCCCGGAGGAACGTTCAGCAATTGTCTGTTCTGGCCCCAAATCCCTGGCACTCGCACACAGCAGGCCTGAAATGGCCCCTTTCCCAGACAGCTCTTTAAGCAAGGTTTTCCTGTCTCTCTCTTTAATGACTCTCAGCCATCCTTTCCCCGCTCGCTGGAGCCGGGGCAGATGCAGGGGGGGCGAGCACCCCCTGCTCCCACTCCTGCAGCTCCCTTCCCTCTACCCACAGCATGTTTGGGGTCCCACAGCAAGTCTTGTCCCACAGGGACGAAATTCCCAGCTTCTGGGCCGGACCCCATTTGCTATCATTTCCCTTCTCATTTACTCCTATTTAGACCCCCCCAGGAGTGGGGGCAGTGCCTTTTTGCAGCTCTTTCCCCTCTTACTCCAGGGACAGAAGCACCCCAATGGCTGTGCCCTGCTGGGTGAGGAGGGAAATACCCCAAATGAGTATAGGGGTTTGTCCCAGGCTGGACTGCCCCCGTTGCAGCCCGAGGGCTGTACTCCATCCGTGGTGGCAGCGAGGCAGGAGGGTTGCGGCCCCACAGGGAGCAAGTGGCCATGTCCCACACCAATGTGAGGACCCTTACTGGGAACCAAACCCAGTATGAGGCTTTATGGGAGCAGCCCAGCAGGAAATCCCATCCCGGTGTGCCCTGATGGGGTGCAGCGGTGGCTTTTGACAGGCTCTGTGACCTGCTTGCCGGGAAGGAGCCGCTCACTGCCTTTTACTCCCCCTTTCCTGCCTCCCTTCCACCCTGCAGCCTCCTGGGGCTCCCCCCAGCCCCTCACTGCTCCGTCCTGATGTATGGGGGGAGAAACCCGATGTCACTGCACTGCCCCACGGACCCCTCCCTGGGGTGCTCTCCTCCTGCAGCCCCCATCCCGCTGCCTTCCTCCCCGGCTCCTCTGCCTCACCTCTCTTTCCTCGGGTGCTTTCCGTCCTCCTCTCTGGCAGCTCTGTGTCCGGACGTGTGCCTGTGCCCCCCGTTCCGGCCCGGGAGCTTTTCGTGCTGCGGCTGGCAGCCTCCACAGGCACTGCTTCTGCCTCTTCCCTCCCCCCTTTTTGATCCACACCGGCCTTCCCGAGCCCCCAGAGCCTCCCGCTGCTTCAATCTGCCCCGCGGTGATTTGGCAAGGACTTGGGACAGGACAGATCCCTCTCCCGTAGGCACCTGGCAAATGTTTACATCCCCCCATTCCCTGTTTGTCCCCAGCTCGGTGTGTCCCCTGAGCCCCAAAGCTGGGATGTCCCCCCCGTAGGCAGCGAGAGCGCCGAGCTTTGACATGTGGCCGTGCTGCGTGTGGGGCTGCTGGCGCTGGCAGGGTCTGGCCCTGCTCCAGAGAGGAGGAGGAGGAGGAGGAGGAGGAGGTTTCCCCGTGGGCAGCACTGCAGTGTTTCCACTGGACTGGCTGAAAAGAGCCACAGGATCCGGCCGGGAGCGGGGGCCTTGCGTGCGCCCGCCTGGGAGGTGGCGGCGTTGCAGATGGCTGAGGATGCTTTTGCCTAAATAGCAACAGGACGCTAAGGTAAACACGAGAGCGTGGGCTGAAGGCTCGTCCCGAAGCACGGAGGTGCTCAGCAGGCACTACCAACAGGCACCCGCACGCTGCTCTGCTGCCTGGCTCCAGCACATGCTGGGATCTGTCCCGGGGGAGAGGGCCCACGGTGGCCGTGGTGTTTAAATGTGGCCACTTGGATGTCCCTGGTTATTGCTGCGGGGCTGCGTCAGGGCTGGCGCTGGGTCTTTGCCCAGTGTTTAGTCAGCTGCCTTCATCCCTCGTGCTGGGAATTTCCACCCAGACCAGCATCGCCCTGCAGGACAGAGGTTTCCCATAGCAAAAACCCCCTTGTTCCCTGCACAGCCCCAGGGTTGTCCCAGCCCCTGTGCAGGATGTGTGCGCGATGCCAAGCGCGCCGTGCTGAGCAGCGGTGCTCTGAGCCTGCCCCGCTCCGCGTGCAGTGCCGTGAGGATGTTCCCTGCTCCAATGTGAGATTCTCAAGACAATCCTCTCTTTTCTTCCTGCCTGGTGAGAGGTGACTCACGGTGTTGTCACTCGTGGGATTTATGCACTCGATTTTGCTCCAAGCCCATGTGCTCGTGAGCAGCCTAACTGCGGGGCTGCGGGCGTCCTCCTCCAGCTCCACCATGGGTGCTGAGAGGCCCTGGGGCTGCACACCCTGCCCTGCTCCCACCCCCAGCCCTGCCACCCGTGGGTCTTGGTCACGGGCACCCCTGGGTGCTGGTGGTGCTGACCCCCTGACTTGCTGTAAATGGTGGCCACGAGGGATGTGGTGGTGATGGCAGGGCCTGCTTGGCCCCGTGATGGCTTCGTGCAGGAACAAAGTAAAACAAAGCTGAGCAAAGCTGATCAAAGCTGAACAAAGCCACCCTTGCGCCTGCAGCTAGGCTGCATAAAAATCCTAAAGCGCCGAGCTGGGCACTCGGTTTGGCTGTTGTGCTTTAAGCCCCTATTTCCATTTCAGTGTGGCCCCGTTGGCCTGCTCCTCTGCTCCAGCATGCTGCAACCCCAAGGTTTTTTCATTAAAATAAAATAAAAGCAATTGCAGAGTAGATGGGGTATTTTTTTTTAGTAAATTTTGAAGTGAAATCAGACCTTCAGCTAGGAAAAAACAGTGGAAAGGCTAGTGCGGTGTGATTTTTACCAGGGCACTGATCTCTGCACTATTCTTTCTTTTCCAAGCTCACAGAAAAGTCTTTTCCATACAAAACATGCAACAGACTTGAAATGTTATTTTTCTCAATGCTATTTTAAAGAATAACAAGACAACATTTTGAAAAATATAAATCCAGAGCAGTCAGACAAAATTAGCCGGTTTTTAAAATTAAAAGAGTTCTACAATTGTTTATTTTAATTTGCAAAATGCTTAAACTTTAAAAAATATTGTAGATAGATGAATATTCGTTCAAAGTTTAATTTTACTGGCTGCATAACGAACCATCGCATCCTGCACAGTGTACCTTGAATTTCCAGGAGGGTAAGCACTCTTGGTCCACTGTTACAAAATTATCGAATCCCCCCCGAATATTTAAAACCCGGTCGGATGTGGTCGTTCCGTTCAGTTACCCCGTTTCGGTAGAGATCGGTGCGAGTCTGAGTGAGGCACCGCTTTACAACGTTTTAAAACATTCGTTAAAATATTTACTTAATGGGCTAAAACACAGCCAGAGAGCCTGCGAATGTGCCCAGGTCAGGCAAACACATGCAAATAATTCGCTCGAACGATTTAGAAGCAGAGCATCACTTGCATTTAAAGACGTGCATATTTCCAATACCCCCTCAGCGCATCTATTTTAGGCAGATGCTTAAGATTAAAGGGCCGCATGTCAGAGCGTATCTTACCCTTGCTTCTTGTCATCGTTTCTCTGCAATTTGGTTTTGTGTTTCCCTTTCAGCCTAGAAGTGTTTGGTACCAGTCTCTTGGCAAAGGAGCCTGAGGAATGGAAGGATAAAGAAATATGACCCAGCTGCTATGCACAATGAGGTTTGTAAGTCCTTGTATGGTATAAATAAGCATATTACACAGTTATTAGAAATTTGGCACTGTCCCTGTTTAGAAGCCCGACTCTGATGCTCTGTAGTTCCTCCCGCGTACGCGCACAATTCAGGGTTACACTCCGTGCCTTCGGCGGTTTTACGGGCCAAATTCGGCAAGTTTCTCTCAGTCCTCAGCCACTCAAACCCTCAGCAGCGGTGTGAACCGGTGAGTTTCCGCTCCAGCCAAGAAATCTGTGCCAACCTACGCGGCCGAGGCTCGGTCCTGCCTTCGCCGGGAATTGGGGCCGGGGCCGCGGTGTCCCCCCGCCGTCGGGGCCGGCTGCGGCCGCGGGGCTCGGGGCTTGCTTCTGCCCTCGTCTCCTCGTGCGTAGGATTATTATTTTTTTTTTTTATGGGGAGGGGGGGGGAAAGAAGCAAGAGCGAGGGAGCCGCGGGGGCCGGGCGGCAGGTAGCGCAGCCCGCAGCCTTTCCTTTTCCCGGCCCGCAGCCTGCGCGCGAGTGTAATTAGTGGAGAAAAGCGACAGGGAGCTTTTATTAATCGCCGGTGTTCAGGGCCAAGGCATGAGCAAGCCCGGTGACAGTGATGAGTGGGTTGGAGCGCCGGGCCCTGAAAGCAGGGCTTATCCTCCCCCTCGCCTGCTCCTTTGACTCGGCGGTGATGAGCCACGAATCGGAGCCACCCTGCCGTCGGGGATCCGGCCGTTTATCTGCCGGGTGATGACAGTCGGGCTGGGTTTGAGCCTCGCCGTGAATTGCCGGAGCCTCTTGCAAGCGGCCGGCGTTGCTGCGGCTGGGGGGGCTCCGTCGCGGAACGGACGAGGTCCCCACCCCACCCCCCCTCCAGCCCCGACGGCACCGGCCCCGGGGCTCGAGGTGCGGCCGGGGGAGCCTCGGGGAAGCCCAGCCCGCTGCGGGCAGGTGCCGCGGCTCTCTGCCACCTTCTCCGGGCTCACGGCACGGCGGGGCCGTCCCGGTCCCGCAGAGCGCGGACAGCCCCGGCCCGGGGTGGAAAGGGCCCGAAACCGCCGCTCCGCAGCCCCGTCGGCACGGACGGGGAGGGCCGGGGCTGGCGGGGAGGAGGGGGGCTTTGGCTTTGTTTTAATTAAATCCTCCTCACTCGGGGATCGCCCTCCCCCCAGCCTTTTTTTTTTTTTTTTTTTTCTCCGAGAGGGAAAAAATGCATTTAACGTAGGAAAGCGCAGGAAACGCCCGTGATTCCCATTGCCCCTTTCCGCGGCTGCAGGAGGAAGGGATGGTGGGAGAGAAAACCCAAACAAAGCCGAGCGACCGGCACCAGCCAAAGTGCCGAAATTCCCCCCTGCCCTGCCCTGGGCCCCGAAGCCCGCGGGGAGAGCCCGGCCCCGAGGTGGGAACGGCGGCGGGGCAGAGCTGGGGCTGCGGCGGTGTCCGGCTGAGCCTCCACCGCCGCTTCGGCCCGGGCCTGGCCCGTTCCATCCCGGGCAGCCCCTCCGGGACGGCTGCTCAGCCCCGGGCCCTCTTGCCCCAGCCCCGCGGGCTCACGTCGGGGCTCACCGCCAGCCCGGTCTCACCTGCGACGGCTCCGGCCCGGCCCTGCACGGCTCCTCCGGGAGCAGCGTGCGGCTGCCTCGCCCGCATCCCCCGGCCTGCCCGGGCCTGTTTTTTTTTCTTTCTTTTTTTTTTTTTCTTTCTTTTTTTTCCTTTTCTGTAGGAATGGGAAAAAGGTTCATTAAGAGGTTGACCCCAGTTTACTTTTTATTCTGCTCCTGTTCCCAATTTCGGCATCACGTGACGGTGGGAGTGAGTTCGGGTTTAAATTCACTTTCAAGAAAACCCCGATTTAAAAAATCCTGAAATCCTGCCCCGTGAAGCCCCGGCGGCTCAGGGCGCTGTCCCAGGGCACCTTTTGCCCTCCCCGGCACCGCCGGCTCCCGCGGGCACGGAGCGAGGTGCGGCCTGGTGGAGGGGCTAATAGGGCTGCTATCGCGATATAGGGCGCTGCACGGCAGCGGGGCTGTCGGGACACGGGGCAACACTTCGGCCGCGTGTGAGGGGCAGCTCAGAACCGACGGCAGCGCTGCGGGGTTGGGGGCTGCTCAGTTTCGGCAACCGCGACAGAAGAGCTGCTGTGGCCCGTTGAGTCGCGACAGAGCTCGGGAACTCTCCCGAGGGGTTTCTCCCCCTGATCGCTGGGTTTCTCTTGGCTCTGGGCACCCCGAGCAGGCCGCGCCGGTGGCCGAAGGGTGCCAGGGCTCCTGCCCGGGGCTGAGCGGCACCGGCAGCGCATCCCCGCCCCCGCCGCGCTCACCTCGGGGCGGCCCCGCCGGGGGCGGCCCGGGCCTCGCCGCCGCTTTGTCTGCGCCCGCCCCGCTCCTGCCCGCCTCGGGACGGGGCGCGGAGCTTCCTGCCGGCTCCGGCTGAGGAGGGGGCGCCGTGTCCCCCCACCTCACCTCCGCTGTCGGTCGGGGGGGACGTCCGCACCCGAAAAGCAGCCGGCATCCCCCGGCCCGGCCGGCGGGACACGTTGCAGCACAGCTCCCGCTGCGGCAGCACCGGGGAGGCCGCCCGAGGCCGCCGACCTCTCCCCAAGCGCAGCCCCCCCCCAGACCGGGCCGAGTCGGGCCGGGCCGGGCCGTGCTTCCCAAAGCCTCTCCGGGCGGCCCCGGTTCCTCCGGGGGTCCCGCAGCTCCCGGCCCGCTCCTCCGGGCTCTCGAAGCGCGGCCTGCGGCCTCCGCGGCCCTCCCGGTTCGGCCGCCGGGCTGCAGCCCCCGGCCCGTTC
This sequence comes from Anas acuta, assembly GCF_963932015.1. Classification (NCBI taxonomy): domain Eukaryota; kingdom Metazoa; phylum Chordata; class Aves; order Anseriformes; family Anatidae; genus Anas; species Anas acuta. Next base: position 2,951,023 of record NC_088997.1, read on the forward strand.
CCGGTTCCCCCGGCAGCCGGGGAGCGCCGGGCCCGTCGGGGCCGGGAGGAGGGGGCGCGGCGGGGCCGGGGGTGTCCCCCTCCCCTGGGGCCTCCTCGCCACAGGCGGCCCCGCTCTCTGCCGGGCTCCGAGCAGGCCGGGCAGGCCGCGAGAAGGGCCCGGGGCTCGGGGGCCGGGCGGCCGCTGCCCCGGGCCGGTGCCGAGCTTGGGGCCGGGCCGTCGGTGGGCGCGGGGCCGGGGCCGGGGCGAGCGGGCCGGGCCCGGCGGAGCGGGCCAGAGCTGGTCTGTGGGGCCGTGATTGACAGCGGCAACGTCAGCAACAGGAGGGGAAGGGAAAAGGGAGGGGGGAGACAAAGAGGGAGGGAGTCGAAAGGCCCCAAACTGGATCTTTATGGAACATTTTTCGCGAAGATCAAGGGAAAGTGAATCCGCGCAGTGGGGGATGCCCCGCACGCCGCTGCCATCGGGGGCCGCCGAGCCGCGCCCGGCCTGAGCGCCCCGCGGCTGCCCTTCATGCCGCAGCCGCCCCGAGGCGACGCCAGGAGCCCCCAGCTGCGCCTCCTGCCCCCCGGCCGGCCGTGTAAGTCCCGGGGCGGGGGGAAGGAGCGCGGAGTCCCGCGGGGTGGGAGCCCCGCAACCCGCCGGGCCCCGGCCTCCGCCTCGGCGGCCCGGCCCGGGGCAGCCGCCGCCAGCTCGCCCCGCTGCCCCCGCGGCCTGCGCCGCTCCGGAGCCGGCTCCGTTCCCCGAGCTCCCGGCCTCGGGCAGCGGCAGGGCCCTCGGGGTCGCCGGCTCCCACCTGCGCTCGCCCGGGTTGGGGCCGCCCCGTCCAGCCCCGTCCCGTCCCGTCCCCCCGGAGCGGGGCTCTCGGGGCCGGTGGGTGCCGGGCTCTCGCCGTGCCTTGGCGGCTGCGGAGCCGAGCCGTCCGTCCGTCCGTCTGCACGGTCAGGGTTCGCCGCGAAGCTCGGCTGTGGCTGGAGCGGGGTCAGCCCTTCGGGCAGGACCGACGGGACCAGGGAGCAGAGCGCTCCGTCGGGGCCCGCACGTCCCGGTGCTGTCAGCCGGCCCCGCCGCCGTTCCCCGAGGGCAGCGCCGGTATCGGGGCGAGCAGGGCCGGGGCTGGGAAGCCGCAGCCTCCCCTGGAGCGGGGAGAGGGGCGAGCGGCCGCGTCCCTCCGCGCAGTAAAAGTCGGGCTTGATGCGCGGCAGCCCCGGCAGAGCTGTCAGGCCTTATCTTTATTGGCTTTTCCCAGTCTCCGTCCAAGTTTAAGAGGGGCCCTTTTATCTCGGAGCCCTGCACTCCCTCGTGTTTATGCCACAGCGCTTCGCCCGCGGCCCCGAGCGCCGTCTCGGAGCCCCGCAGCTGCGGCCGCCCGACGGGACGGGACGGGACGGGGCACAGCGAGCGGCCCGGGCCGCCCTCCCCGACGGGTACCGGGCCCCGCACGGCAGCGAACAGCGGGGAGGGGAGAGGAGGAAGGGTCACGGCGGGGAGGCTGCGGCCGCTTCTGAGCTGCCGGGCTCCAGGCGGGAGCGCAGCCACGAATTGGCGGCTCCCCGGGGAGGGCAGGCGGGCTCGACCCGGCTCGGCTCGGCTCGGCCCGGACGGGCACAGAGGCTTTCCCCCGGGGCCGGGGCCGTCCCGTGGCAGTGTCGCCGACCGCAGCTGAGGATGCTCCGCCGAGCCTGACCCGGGGCGGGGGGTGCGGGCTGGAAGTGACCCCCGGTGCCGCGAGCTAATTGTGCGCCTCTCTCCCCCCAAGGAAATGCTCCAGGAGAAAAGCCTGTCTGAAACCGAGGAAGGGTTTCCAACAGCCCCCGCGCCCGGCCATGCGGACTCCTCCGCGGGCTCCCCCGTCCTCGGCGTAGCCGGGGGGAGCAGCACGCCGCTCAGCAGCCCGCAGGTCCCCGACCCCGAGCAGGTACGCACCGCCCGGCCCGCGCCGTCGGGCAAACGGGCACCGCCGCTCCCCGCGTCCCGCCAGGACGGGCAGAGGCTGCTTGAAGCCCCGGAGCCCCGGGTGGCGGTGCCGGAGCATCCCTCGGCCGCGCATCTTCCTTGGCTACGGGTCGGGGTGCGGGGAAATCGCCAGGGAATCGCGCTGTTTTTCTTTTTCTTTTTTTTTTCTTCCTTTTTTTTTTTTTTTCTTTTTCCTTCGTTTATTTATTTTGCTCTCGTGCGAACAGGCCGCTTTGCCGACCGTCGGGTGCGCGCCTGCTGGCAGGGCGAGCCCGGGCGCTGCCCCGCGGCACCCGGCGCCTCCCGAGCAGGATCCGGCCCCGCGGTGGCTGTCGTTGGTTTCTTTTGGTTGATTTTTTTTTTTTTTAATGATTTTTTTGTTGTTGTTGTTAAATCAAACTTCGCGTCGCCTGCAGCCCCTCGGGCCATCGCGGTTTCTCTGCCTTCAGCCCCACATTACCCCTAAATCCTGCGGAAAGTAACGCAGAAATCGCGGCTCAGCTGAGCCGGGAGGAGCCGCGGATGTCCCCGGGATGTCCCCGCGGCTGCTCCCGGCCCCGCTTTTAGGGAGCCCCTGGGCGCCATCGGGGACCGTCTGCGCCATGCGGGCACAGAAACCCCTACGAAAAAAAAAATAAAATAAGAATCCTTCTGGCCTCAACGCCTGGCCTGGACGGAAAGCTGCAGCTAGAGCCGGGCTGCGTTGGTTTCTCTCCTTTTTGGCAGCGATCGGTGCAAGTTTCGGGCCCCGGCCCTCCCGCCGCGGCTGGGGCTTCGCGGCCGCCTCCAGCCCCTCTCTAACGCCCCGCGCCCTGTGCTGCTCTCCTCACTATCTTTATTTTTCCAGACCATAGAAAATATCAAAGTCTATCTCCATGAGAAGGAACTATGGAAGAAATTTCATGAAGCCGGCACCGAAATGATCATAACCAAGGCAGGCAGGTTAGTGGCAATTCCCCGCGACCACGGGTTGGTTCCAAGCCGTACGAAATGGTCCTGCTCGAACCCTTCGGAGACTGCAGAGCTGCTGCGGTCGGTGGCATTTTACAAAATTGTTATCGTGGTTGCACATTTCAGGAAGGCAATTTTTCTGCGTAAACTGTGCGTGTGTTCGAGTGGGGCAGCAATGAGACTGTGGGTGCTGGAAAGAGTTGCGGAGTCGTTTGATAAATTTAGCCTCGATTCTCTGTGGTACCGCTTCGTTGGTTTTTATTTATTTATTTATATATATATTTTTTAAGAATTTGTCACGATAGTGGTTCCACTTCTATATTTTTTTCCAAAGCAAACCCCACTCCCCTTCTTTGCACAATGCGGTAAGAGCTGTGTTGGGATACTTTGCACCAAACTGTTCGCAAGATGAAGGCTTAGGGTATGGTTTGGTTTAATCTCAAAACTAGAAGAGTGTGAGGTACTGCTTTTTGGTCAGTTAGGTGTGGAAAAGTTCTGCATTTTCTTGAGAGCAAACAAACGTTCATGATTTTTACCAACTCAGAGCATCTTCAGCTTGCGAAGCCGGGCTGGGAACCGTCCCTGCGCCTGCTCCGAGCTCCCTGCCCACCCCGCGCTGCTCTGAGCAGGGATCGCAGAATTAACACACAAACCTCAGAAAATCACCAGCCCAGGAATCAGGCCGGTCCCAACAAAAATAGCCAGCTGCCACTGCGGGCACCGAAACATCTGCCCTTGGCTTCTGCGGCAGCCAGCTCGCATCAGTACTGCTGGAAAATAAAAAATGCCAGAATTGGGTGTTAAAACGCATTTAATTCTCACCCAACCGTGCCCTGTAATTGCTGATTTTACACCATGTGGAGGAGGGCACTCGAATAATGAGGAGCAAGTAGGGAAAAAAAGCCCAACGTTCACGCACGCTGTCGGTTCTCCTGCGGTCCTCATACTCTGAGCGTGGCAGTCGGAGTGCAGGGGGATTCTCCTCCTCGGGATGGGGGCTGTGTCCCGGTGCCCCCCCAGACCCCCAACTGGCTGGGGGGCGATGAGCGGCTCCTTTGCCTGCCCCCTGCTCGGGGCAGCCGGGCAGGGCAGGGATACTTTCGGTAACATCCCCGGTAGTCCCCCCCCCCCCCGGAGAGGAGGGGATGCTCGATTTGTTTGTTATTTGGCCTGCGTATGAAGTGCTTGCTCAGGTAACTCTGTTCTCATCATGCTGTGTTTTGGTGTGTAAAATCTTAGGGCTTGGTCTGTTCCCTGCGCTTCTAGCGCTGGGAAGAGCCGGATTCATTTTGATAGGTCTGCTACCTAAGTCAGCTAAGACGAGGGGATCAAGACCTCAGATATTTTACCCTTAATTTATAGTATCTGAGTGTGTCTGTGCGGGACATGTAATATCTTTACCAAATTCTAGACCCTAAGCATCCCAAATGTGCATGTTATCTCTTTGTAAGTCTTAACGTGGATTGTTTAAACAAATCCATATGTATAGGGCTCAGTCCCGCATTCTTTGTCCGCCGGAGCTGGTAGTGCACACGTAGTCACCTTCCCGAGCGTGTGGATGGGACGGAGCAGGCGGGGGATTGGACCCAAGATGCACAATTTTTTTTTATTTTATTTTTTTTAAGCTAGCAAACCAAATTCTCTTTTGGTGAAAATCAGGGCGGCGCAGTCAAGCTGAAACCATTTTAAATTTGTACCGGGAAAAAAAAATAATATTAAAAAATATATATATTCTGGGGCTGAAATGCCGACGAATAACATGAAACAAAGCAGTCACTTCGTTTCTTCTCCCCGTGCTCAGCTGCAAAAGGTGCCAAAAAAAGGCAGCAGCGAGGCCGGGGCCACGCGCGAAGTGGGGCGCGGGGTGGGGGAGTAAATGACGAAATGAAAATCAGTTCTTGGTGCAGATTTTATTTTGTCCGAGTCATTTAAAAAAAAAAAAAAAAAAAGGAGCAATAGTAAGTCTCCCTTCGACCCAATTAAAAAATGACGGTTAATGGAGATTTGTACGTACTCGCATTTAGCATTGAGAGGGGAGGGAAAGCGGCTAATTGCAGGCACTAATTAGGACTCTAATCCCCCTCCCAGCAGGCAGAGAGATGCCCCTGAATGCCGTTAGTTGAAATCGCCGGAGTGTCGGTCTGTCTGACCTCAAGGGGCACAAACGAAACGAAATCGAAGCCTGATTTTTAAATTTCGAACAACAAAACAGTGACTTTAATGACAAGCTCACTCAGTGGAGAGGAAATGTAAAGCTTGGCGGAAGCGTTAATTCCAAGGCAATGGTGTAAAATAGCCTTTCTGTATAAACAAGGCAAATATTGATAACTTGGGGGAAGGGGAGGGGGGGGCATTCGTTTCGTTCTTCGTAGAGTTCCTCAGAACGAGCCAACTATAAATTATCGAGAATTTAGGGCTGAGAATTACTTTGGGGGATTATTACTCCCTCTTAGGACTGATCTGTAGGAGACATTAGGAGAACACAGCAAGCTCAGCATTGCAATAGAAATCGTGTTGTTGCCAAGAAAGCTTGATTTATAAAGTGGAAACATCTTTAAAATGCGCTTGCTATCTTTTTAATGTTCGGCTGCTTCATTGTGGGAGGGAGAAAAAAAAAAGAGATTATTTTATATTAAAAGGATCGTCAAAAGATAAAAAGTTTATGTTAGCAAAGTTCCCTGAACTTTGCGTAAAACCGCTCGCCTCCTCCGTACATAAAACCCTGCACCTCGCGGAGCCCCGAGGATGGGACGCTGCGGCCCATAAATCAGCCCTTTGTCTTGTTCCCCCTGCTTGAGGTTTGCTCTAATTACGAATTTGCACTCGGGAGAAATTTTCCTTCGCTGTTTTTAAAGGCCGGGTGCGGCGCGGAGCTCGCTCCGGCTGCGCTGCTGCCCGCGGCCGGGGGCACCCCGGGGCTGCCCCGAGGGGTTGGGAACAGCCTCTGGGTGCTGTGGGGGGAGGCAGAGGGGGCACCGAGCACCGGGCAGGGGGCTCCGGGCCCCGCGGAGCTCCGCCCGCCCCCGCCCCGACGGGGCGGCCGCAGCCGCTGCCCCCGCACCGCTGCGGGGGGACCGCGGTGTGGGCATCGCCCCAGCGCTCCTGTCGAGGTTTCCAGCCCCCAGAAAGCCCCCTCCCCCCCGTTTGCCAGGCAGCGAGGTGCCGCTGGATGAAATGAATAAAATCGACGGGAAGGTAAATGTGAAGGTAATAAGGGGACAGCGGAGCTGAGGGTGCGCAGCCACCCCCGCCCAGCAGCCCTGCGGGCAGCAGCTCAGGGACCTCAGTATCACTCTGCTTGTCCAACGTGATGGCATTTAGCTGAACAATTGCGATTATTATTATTTTTTTTAACCTTGTGGCAAAACCCATTTTGTCTTTCGTAATTCTTTGTTAAATCCCAGCTTCCAAACCCTGTTTCTGCAGGAATTTTAGTTTCACGAACACGCTCTCCCTGGCTCAGGACTTCTTGCCTCCTTCTAGCCTTGCTTTAGATTTCAGTCTTCGTTTGTTTTTCCAAGGTGCCAGTCTTTGCAGCATTGCAGTTTCTCTCCAGATACTGCCAGGGACAAAAAAAAATTGATGCAGTCTATGGCAAATCGGTAAAAAAATAGCAGTTCACGGGATTCCCAGTGACATTTTCCTGAGCAGTCACTGAAGAGAAAAAGGAGTTCCTCTGTGGCAGCACAACCTTCCTGGGATGTGAACGGGAGGCTTGAGGTACCGAAACTGAGCTTTAACCGGACTGAAGGATGTGCACAGGTACAAAGATAGCCTCAGTCTTCGTGGTAGCAGGTTTTAGGAAGCATATGTAGGAAAATATTGCGCAGAAAAAAAAAATCAATAAAGCAGCTTGCATGTGTGGAAAAGACGCAACCCCCCTTTAGATGTTCAAGTTTCATTTTAAGAGTGGCTTATTTAAGTTTAAAAAAAAAAAAATCTGTTCTTAATCAACTTTAGTAAACCAAAATAAAACTAGTTTTTAGGACATCAAGGTTTGAAGAAGTATAAATGCTTTGGCTAAGCCTGGTGCAGCTTTCCTCTGTGAATAATCCTTTAAAAGTTAAATTTTCCATGGCTCCGTAGGGCATATGGATGCCCAGTTCTCATTGCAATTAAAGGGAAATATTTGTCCAGAATCTTTTGAGGCAGTTACAAGAATCTCTGCTCAAGGTTTTTGATCCAAAAGCAAACCTTAATATCCTAGATCAGCAGAGGAATGTGAGCCATCAATTTAAAACTTGGAAATAAAATAGATATTTAAGGAATGTTTGATCTGCTTAGTCCTAAATTCGGGGTCCTGGAATTACCCTGTTAGGGCAAACTCCCGCTTTGAGAGAAAGGAGCAGGAGCAAACTGCGATGGCTCTTGGCCGTGCTGCTAACGATGTCGACAGCTTTGGCAGGGAAGACAGAGCTCTTCCACGCCGAGCAGGGCAGGGATGGGATTTTAGGTTTTCATATGCTTCTGTCTCCAACAACAACCTTCGCTGTTAGTCTCCTAAAGGCATGGGATGCTCACGGTTAAGTGTGTTCCCAAAGCCTTCCACGCTCATCCTTAGGCTGCAGGAAGGGTTTGGTCAAACCCAGAGCAGAGGAAGAAGATCCCCACCACCGCCCAGGCTTCAGCTTTGCCTCGAAGCCTGCAGTGAGCCTATGGCTCCTCTGAAAGCTCACGGGGACCTGCGTGGCTGAAGGAGTTGGGCTGACAATGGGGCAGCCTGCCCTGAATTGTGCAGTGCTGGGACATTGGCCATGCTCTTGTGTGGTTTCTTCCTGCGGTGAAGCTGCCTGCACCACTGCTTCCCGTCCTCCTGCACGCTGGGACCTTCCTTGCCGAATGTCGGTGTGGCGAAATGAAAGCAGCAAGGCAAGGAGCCCTTCCACGCTTCAAGTTACCGTGGGGCAAAGAGAGGAAATGTTTCTAGACCGTGAAACCAGCCATGTAGTTAACCAAGTTCTCAAGTATGTGAGAAACAATGTTTTATTTAAAAATTAGATGTGCTAGCCAGAAAAAAAAAATACAACCTCGCCATTCCAAAATATAAAAATCCTTTAACTGTCTGACCTTCTCATCACTAGGTCATGGTCCTGCCACCAGATAAATCTCTCCTATCTGTCCATAGACTGAGAGTTCAATGTTGCTTGTGTTAGTGACAGTGAATTTGGGGCTGAAAAATGAACTACTGATGAGAACTCCTGTTGAACCTGTATTGTTTGTTATTCTGAGGCAAGGATCTGGCATGGGCTAATCCAGCACTTCAAAGTTAACTGCTCTTACTTTGTATACAGAGCGTCATAGCGGAGTGGCGTGGGTGATAAGAGAAATAAGGGACTGAGGGTTAGGATACACTGGGAAAATGGGACCCTGTTGAAAAACCCTTTGATCTCTTTAAAGTATTTTCTGAAAGCAAGAATCTATCAAAAAGGAAATGCCATTTAAAAGGCTAAAAGAAACAGCTGACATCCCCAAATTTGTTTTAATTTGCCCCGGAGAATATTATATTTAGAGATGCGTTAAGTCAATGGAAGAAATATTTGTCAAAAGAAGGGAAATTAGGAAAAAGAGGAAAGGTCATTAGAATGAGAACGTGGTTCCTGAAGCTCTACCATTCCATTCCTTTCTCTTCCCTCCTAAGAATGAAGACAAGCAATAGCATCCTTAAGCAGCCATGACCAATTCTCATGAGGAATTTGGGGCTATGCTATTTATTATTGGCATTTTAGGTGTGATCTGCTGTGCTGCTTAGGGAACATCACTGGAGACATCTCCATATGTCCAGCAACTTCTGAGAAGTTGGTCCTTCAGCCGTGACGTGGCATATTGGCCAAGATGTCGAATGATTTTTTATTATATTTTTTTTGTCCTGATTGTTTCATGACCTGAAGCACCATAGGCATCACCATCCCAGACAGTGCTGTGCTGGAGCTCCTGACCTGCCAGCCCCTTAAAGGCCACTTTACTTGGCCACCCCAGGGTTGTAAAATCTTTGTTCCGTTGAAAGCCCTGCAGAAAACAGGACTTCAGCTTCTGAATGTCTGACAGCCTGTGGGACATTTTTACACCCAAGAGGAGAGAAGAAAGCCCTTGGTAATATGAGAACTACCATCCACACTGCGGGACACGGTGGGCTCGTCTGCTTCAGAGAGCACTGATTCAACCTCTGGTGAGGACGTGACTTGGGCTGCTCCAGCAGGACTCACGAGCCTTGTTTCCAAGCAGTTTTCCCCATGGGAACACCAGGCAAGTTCCTGACTTACTGTGGGTGGGCCAGAAGAAGGTCCCTTCCTCAGCAGGAGCATCGGCAATATCTGCATCTGAGCAGGACCAGACCCTCGGGAGCAGAAGGGGGTGAGGACCGAGGGGCATGTGGAGGCCGCCTCATTGCCCAGCAGTGCTGAGACATGTCCTTGGGACATGCATGTCCTGGCGAGCAGCGTGGTGTGGGCTGGTTGGTGCTCAGATGAGTGTTTCCAGCCCTTTGATCAGCCCTGATGCTCTGGGCTTTGCTGGCTGCTGTCCCCTGTCCCCAAGGCCATGTAGGACCCGGGAGCACCGCGGGCACCCTGTACCCACTAAGATACTCACAATGGGACCGAGACATGGGTCAGATGCCCACAGAGTGACCAGGCCTGGAGAGCCTGAAGGGCTGGGAACTGCTGCCCCAAATGAAAGCAAAGCCTTGCTCTTATCGCTCTGTCCCAAACCCAACCAACCAATTACACATTAATTAAACTTTGTTTGAACATAATAGGAGCTTTGGCTCCATGTCAGTAACTGCTCCATGGTTGAGGGGATTGGATAGTAATAGAATAAATAAATAAACAAGAGATGCTTATTCTAACAGTTCATTTTAAAACAATTTGTGAATATCATGTAGAGATAAAATGTGCCTAGCATAAACTTAGCTAAGCAATGACTGCTTCATTATCAGAACAAATAATTCACTAGCACATCATCTTTGAAGCTTGGGAGGGCTACAGAATTGTGCTGCTTGTTTATTTTCCTGGCTTTTACTGTTTTTGCTACATTTCATCTGCACCGAGCGGTGGGGACGGTTTTAGCCGGGGCTGTGGCCGGGCGGCGCCGGCCCCGCTCATCCCCTTTGCTCTTCCCAAGGCACCAGCCCCTGCCCCAGCCCGCTGCCACTGGGGCCAGCCCGACTGCTTTCACCTCAGGGCAGATGTGTAGAGTGAGGCAGAGCAGCCTTTATCCTGTGGTCGCCTTCTTTGAGGGCAGCTCTGTTGGGGGAGCATTAAAATGTCTTTGCGCTGAGGTGGGAGCTGGCACCATTGCTGTGCCCTGCCACTGCTGGCGCCTCGGGGCGTAGAAATGTCCCCGTCCCCCACTCTAACATCCAGCAGAGGGTTGTGAGGGGTTTAGGAGGCCATTAAGATGCTTTTGAGGAGTCTGTGTGGTCCCGTCTTCACTGGCAGAAGGGGGTGGTGGACGTGTCCAAAATCAGGGCCTGCTGGTGTTTGGCTGCTCACGCGGTGTCCGCCTGTGAGGGGCGGTCACCCAGTGCTCCGCAGGGCCACGGCCACAGCCATTGCCCCGAGTGTGTGCGTGGGTTGGACAGGACACATCGTACGGGGCCTTCTGGAAACTGGGCGGAAAGGGGGAGATACAGGCCGTGGGACGGTGGCGGCATTTACGTGCTCAGGGAGCTGTCTGCAGCCCCAGGACACCGTGTCTGACCAAGCTTTGGGTCTGAACCAAAGCCGGAGAGGCCAGTGGTTACTGCTTCCAATCTCCTGGTTTCTGGTGGCTTAAGCTCTGCTGATGGTTACCCTGCTCCCCGTGTGTGTGCCGAGCTAAACCCCAGTGAGCTTCCCCACTGCAGAGCAGCAGTGTGGCTGCTGTCACCTGGGCGAGTCCCAGATTCACCATTTCTCTGACCAGTTTCCACACAGGGAAGCTCTGGCCAGGTTCGGGTGGTGCATGGTGGCAGGACCAATGCGAAACACTGCGCTGAGGCCTGGTGGCACCTGGCGAGGTGCTGCCGAGCCTTCGTCGTGGCAAAGGAGCTCCCCAGCCGCTGCCGGTCTCTGCGCGGGGCTGTGGGCGATGGATGCTGAAGCAAGCTATTGTCAGGGAAATCTGGCACCGCGGAGCAGGCGAGCGCTCCTCATCCTCTGCGGAGCACGCCCATCCGCAGGAGAGTTCCTGCCTGCAGAGCCTTGGCAGAGCACTGCTGCGCCTCCAGCCCGCTGCCGCACGGCTCCGTTGACCCGCCGTAAATTTGGGGAAGCAGGCAGGTTTTTGGCCACTTCCCAGGGCTCGCTGGGAGCTGCACGGTCCCACGGTGGGCACGGCTGCGCTGCTGCAGCCCTGCGGCTCCGCTGGGGTTTCTGTTCCCCTCTTCTGCAAGGAGCAGGATGCGGTGTTAGGTGCTCATGCACCCTTTTTATTTTATTTTATTTTTCAATTGAAACTCGATGACTGCATTTTGTTGGACCCAGCTCTTCAATTTGTCATGCCTTCCCACCAGAAATGCACAACCCGTGTTTGTATCGTATTGCAAAGAGATATTTACTAAACGACTCCCTGCCAAGGGGTTGAGAAATATGTTTTCATTAAGAAAATTAAACTGACAAGTCCCTGGACAGCACATTAGTCGCATATTTTTTTTTTAAAGGCCAAAATGCAGCAGCTAATAATAATGATGAAATGTCCTGCACAGCCAAATTACTAAAACCTACCCCATGTTTTCCTGGAAAAGAATGCGGGGAGTTGGCAAACGTGGCCGAAGCTCGGCTGTTGACTGCTGAGCCCAACGCTACCACCGCGAGATACCGAGCGGTTTGCAAGTTAAGCAACACCTTCAATCAGATGCGAGTCCCCATTTGTTATCCTTAAAGAATTTCTGCTGTATATATTATAGTAGTACTTTGGCTCTTTGTATTTATTTTAGAGGGCTATACTAAAGAACATTATAAACTCAGGCATGTCCATGCTGTATGAAGTCCATATGCTGAAGCTTAATTTTAAATGCCATTAAAAAAGCACTTAACATTTACAATATATCAGTCCGGCTACTTTAGCAGCTTGGATGTACTACAGTAAATGAAATGATTGAGGGAAAAAAAAGAAATTCAGAAGCTCGATGTTATAAAAATCCCCGATGCAGGATGTTCTCTGGGTACAATGCAGCAACTGTCAAATTGCATCAATCTCCTTTCTGATTTTCAATCTATTTTTCCTCTTTTTGGTTTCATTTTCAAATGTAATTTTGAGGCCTATTTTTTTTTTTTTTTTTTTTTTAAAGTCTTGGCATTCAGATTGGATTCCTTATGCAATTTTTTTCAACGTGTGAATTGGGCTATGTATTCGCAAATTGAAATGTCCTACTGTATTTATACAGGTGCTTACCTGTATGAGGACAAGGTTAAGAGGAGTGCAGAGTTTATGAATGAAAATCAAATACGGACATTGGTAAACCACCCCTTTTTAGTCCCAGCTAATTACATGGTAAACATCTGGAATTTATGCAGGGCGGGTAAAAGAGTCGGTTGAGATGATTTCTAACAGGGCCCATTTTGTTGCCTTCTCCCCAAGCAGCAACAAAATGGTGCTGCCGAGCCGGGGCATCCCGGCTGCAGGAGGGGATGGCAGAACGGCCTGGGCGTCTCATGGAGCAGTGACATCAGGGTTGGGCCCCTTGTTAATTACGGCAATTACAGTGACTGCAGGATGGAGCCATTTTCATCCTCCATCCCCTTGTGCTGATGACAAGGAGACTTCACAGCGGGTTGCTGCCTTGGCTCCCAGCTTGCTCAACTGACTTGATCATTATTATTTATTTTATTTTATGTTTTTTTCCACTGGATGAGGAGGATGTTGGGAAGATGGAGCCAAGAAAATACTGCTCAGAGAATGTAAAGTGCCTGCTCCTGCAAATCCTGGCTCCTGGCACTTTCAAGAGCTCAGGAAGCTCGTGCAGGTGACTGTCCCAGTCTCCATCAGACCACGTATATACTGTTTTCATGGCCATAGCTTTATTAAAAATATATTCTTTAATATTTCATAGATTCCTTAGGAATGTAAGATGTGCATACACAGCCTTTCACGATACACTGTTTGTTTTTCCCCATTTTTGCCGTAGCCCTTTGCACAGCCTGTGGTCTGGAAGGGCTGAGTTTAATTCAGGTGATGTGTAAGTAGCAGTAATGTTTTGCAGATCATTTGTCCTAGCATGAATTTCTCACGTGCTGGTGGTGGAGCTGCCTTTTGGGGCACTGCTCCAAGCTTTCCATCAGTCCGAGCTGTTTTGGCTTGCTCTCTAATGTGTTAACCCTTTGCTTTTCCCAAGGAGGATGTTTCCTAGTTACAAGGTCAAAGTGACTGGAATGAACCCCAAGACCAAATACATACTGTTGATCGACATCGTCCCAGCCGATGACCACCGGTATAAATTCTGTGACAACAAATGGTAAGAGAACTTCTCTGCATTTGCTTTCCTTTCTGTAAGTTAAATGTTCTGAACAGGCTGGGTGATCACCTGCTGGAGCAAACTGCTAACACAGCTGGTGGATCTCCAGAGTGCTTGAGATTGGAGGTAGTTTCAGAGGAGATGCTTTAGGTCAAGCATAGGCTGTTTGGCCTTGTGCAGGCATCAGGGGGTGAAGCCACATCCTGTGCCAGAGCCTGGACTGGGTGATCTAACGGTCCATTTGGGCCTTAAAATTATGTATCTATGTCTTAAATTCCTTCTCCTATAGCAGCATTTTGCATTTAGGAGGTCAGCCACAAAGTAAAATGTGGGGTCATTTGCTCCAAGCCCTGTTCAATCACGCTTGCTTCAGCAGAAGGGAGCAGCTCTTCCGCCTACCGCAGTCCGGCTCTGGACCCAGCTTTTTTCTTTTAATTTATTATTCTTTCTCTAGAGTTCCTTTCTCTTCTCTAATTCTTCCCTTCCTTGTGTTTTTGATAGTAAAGTTACTTACCACAGAGGCAGATGGGCTTTTTGCTTTCTGACAAAGGAAGCGTGTTTTTTTCTCTCTTGGTTTTTACCCAAAAATATGCCTAGCAGTCTCCCTGACTGAGACTAGGCTGTGCTTTTTCCCCAAACCTTACGCCTATTGCTGCATGGTGAAAAGACGAGCAATGGAAAACTTCGTAGTCATTTTAATGGGAACAAGCCCAGTGACATCCTATAAAACTGCAATAATTTACTTGCACATTAGGGCTGCTCTAGTTTTTAAAAATTCCTTTTCTACTCGCTTTTGTCCCGGAGTGCCGCTGGGTAAGAGGAGTGGACTGAGGGCCTCTGCAGCGCCCAGTCCACTTTGTGTTTTAACCATTAAGCCCTAGATGATGGATAGTTATTAACTCTGTTTAATTTAGCTTTTGCCAGCCCTTGAGCTGTTTCCCCTTTTCATTTTATTGCTGCTGGAAACTCTCTGTTGTTTTTGGTAATATTGCTTTTATTGGTGTTTTATAAGAGGAGAACAATACACAGTAATGGGGCAGTTGCCATTAAGGGATGCATCAGAGCGAGATTTCACATCCGTGAATGTTAGTGGTGGGTTTGATGTGTGGGCAAGGGCAGCTGGCAGAAGGGATGTGAGGGCAGAGCGGGGCCAGCACCCAGCTCCTGGGGGCAGCCCCATCCCATGGGAGCCACAGCCTATGCCTGCTGCTGGGAACCTTCTCCTGGAGAAGTGTGTGGGATCATCTTCATCTGCAGGATGGCCTTGGAAGGCTTCTTCCATGGCCAGGCCTCTCCAAAAATTGAGGCGAGATGTCCTCCTTCACCCATGTCAACACGGTGACACCACCCCAAGGAAATGCCACGTGGAGTGGCAGAGAGCTGCGGAGATCCCAAACCCCACGAGCACTGGGAGCCTCTTGGGGCCTGACACATCCCCCTGGACAGGGCTGTTCCGGGGCTCACAGGTTGTGGTGTGGGTTCAATGGCAAAACGCTGTGACGTGGGCTGTGCCCGGGTGATGCAGTTTGTACCCTCTGTTTGCAGGATGGTGGCTGGCAAGGCAGAGCCGGCCATGCCGGGACGGCTCTACGTCCACCCCGACTCGCCTGCCACGGGCGCGCACTGGATGCGGCAGCTGGTGTCCTTCCAGAAGCTGAAACTCACCAACAACCACCTGGATCCCTTCGGGCATGTAAGAGATAAGTCCTGCGAGGGTGCTGGCCTGAGGGGGGCTGCGGTACCAAACGTGTGAGGATGGGGGTGCCGGTGGGGGTGACCCGGTTGGTTTAACCACGGGTAGCGGTACCTGTTCTGACATGGTTGGGTGTGGGGGTGCTGAACGTGATGAGCAGGGTGACTGCTGGCTTCCCCTTGCCAAAAGGCAGCTTCTGCCAGATGCCACCGACCTTTTATTTTCTGCCTGGGAAGTTTCCAGGCAGCGCTGCAGGATTTTCAGCCTGGCCATTGCTGCGCAAAGCGCACACGGCTCGCACAAACAGGTTGCATAAACTCATTATTTTCCAAGCTGGCTTCAGCAGCCCTATAAAAAATCAAGTATTTTATTTGGAAAATCTTAATTCATGTGTGTTGCAAATGCAGAAGATGGAGGTGCACGGCTATCTACCCCAGTGCATGTAATAACTGAGACCAAGGGCCCCTCCAGACTGCCAGGCAAGTGGATGCTTATATAAGGCATATAAAAACAGGGACCCGTCTGGTTTTCACTGCCTGAGCTGAAAGTCACGTAAAAATAAACAAACCTCACTGGCTACAGAAAGGGAAGGCAGGCTTCTAAATCCCTTTACATTTAGTGCCATCAGCTCCTTCTAGAAACACAGGTAAGAGAGTCTACTTTTATCCTCGTATCTGGGTTTTAACCTGCCATGCGTTTAGGCAGCAGCACTTTGCAGGGTGGGGGACTGTGAAAAGGTCCTGAATGAGGGTACAAAGGGTGACTGCTGTGCTCAGGAGGACCGTGCCTCCAGCCACCGAAGGGCTTATTTTCACGTGGAGTAAATTGTCACGGTGCCACTGAACAGCCAGGCAGGAAGAGTGAAATTCTCCCACAGCTGAACTGGAGGCAGGATAACCCTGGCAGTTCAAAAAAGTTGTTAAGGAGCCAGAATTTTTTGCCGCACTCATAATTTTCTGCAAATTTCACACTCTACAAAGCATGCGCACGCGTCCCGGTGCCGCGGCAGAGCCTGGCCTGGCAGCAGCACGGGGCTGACCCTGCCCCAGCCCGCTGACCCCAGGGGAGCATGTGCGAGCTTCAAAGGCACCTTGGCAACATTTCATGCTGACATTATTAATCACAGGCCACCTCTCCCCTTCACTCATCTCTAAGGGGAAAAGCACCAAGGAAATGAAAGGAAAACAGCTACGCCGGGGTCGCACAGTAGAAATTACGCAGAGTCCGCATATGGCAGAGCTCAGGTGGCTGTAGCTGCACCAACCTGCTTGCTTTGCACGTGTTATTTCTGTACTCTTGTTTTTTTCCTCTTGGTTAGTTGTGTAGCTTAATATATTGCTGTTTATGTTGTAAAATATAAACCATAAAACATACAGGATGTTCGATGTGGCCGTAAAACAAACAGGATGTGCAGTGTTGTTTTTGCAACTTTCAACGCTTGCTTTTCCCAACTTTGTCATTTTTTAACTGCCATTTTAACACTGCATTTTCACTGAGAAGGGCTTTTTCCCTTTCTGACAAGTGCTCTGCCCTCCCGTGGAGCTTCACTGGTGACACAGAGGGGTCTCTGTTTTGCAGCATGGTGCAGTGGCCCCTCTGTCCCCTGGTGCCACAGGAGCTGTCCTGCTCCGTAGCACAGCCCAGCAGTGTTGGGCTGACACCGCTGGGAAAATGCCTGGAATAAATCGTCCTAAGTGCCTGGGTCACCGTGTGGTTCAGGCATTGAAAACCTGCCTCGCCATGTGGGATTTAGCCACTTCTCTGACAATTCCTCTTTGGGCTTCTAAATTAATGGTCTGCTTTTGAGAAACCCGGACTCAGGACTAGGTTAGGTTAGAGTGAATTTTCATAGCAGGAAATCCTGAAAACCATCCTGCTCGTGTTGCAGCCGCGGCTGATGTCCCTGGGACAGAGGCAGAGCCTGCCCGGTGCGGCACGGCCCGCCCAGCCCTGCCTGCCGCTCGGCAGCGAGGGCATTAAATTACGAAAAATAACAGCTTCTCATTTCTAGGAATTTGTTCCCAGCGATCTCAAACCCTCTCTTAAAGCTGCCTAAAACAAACAAGTCAGAAAAGCCGCACGGCTTGTTTGCCTTCTCGTGCTCCAGCGAAGCTTGCCTGCCATTTCCTTTTGTCTTTGATTTTCTCCAAACCTCAAAACCACGCCGGGAGATTTCTCCGGGCTGCTGCCGGTGCTTGCTTTGGGTGCGTGGGCAGCTGCTAGCCAGCCACCGGCCCCCAGACCCCCCCTGCCCGACACCCCTCAGTGTACTACCATGGGGAGCAGAGGCAGCGTCCAGCTCGGGGTGGCACAAGGCTCCCAGGAGCTCGGTGCTGGAGCATCGAGGGCTGCCAGGCTCTGTCCTCGTGCTGGGTGCCTGGGCCTCTCCTCAGGGCAGGCAGCAATTCTGCATCATTCTGGTGAATTTGTTGAAAATCAGACCCTTGCCCTGACTCTGGGTGCCGTGATAGCTGCTTAATGTCACAGACGAGTGGCTCGGTGCAGTTCATAAAGAGAAGTGTAGCTACAATTGAGGCTTAAATTAAGTAAGTTAAACAGATTAATTAATAAGCCATGGAGCTGAAGCCCGTGCTGCAACCCATGGAATTAGACTGAAGATTATTTACATGGGTTGTCGGAGGAGATGCCTTACAAGCTGTGCTGGAAAGCCTTGTTTTCTGACACTGATCCCGAAAAACCCAGCTGCCAACTGCTCCTCTGGGCGCCGGTCTCCAAAACCACCCTCCGGCTTCTTTCCCCGGCCAGTTATCTTTTGTGGTAAATGATTAGAGTTACAGGCAGAGGCATGGGAGGCATTTTTCAATGCAGACAAATAAAAATTTACAGATTTTAAATACGAAGAAATTAAGTGCAGAGCTCTGTAATCTGCGCTCAAAACCCTCCGGGTGAGCTCCAGCGAGCGGGTTTTGCGGCAGGGAGGCTCGTGCCCGCTCGCACACCGCTGGCCGAGTGCGGGCTGTATATGTTCCTCTTGGGGGATTTTTCGACCATGAAAGGCTTCTTTCACATCGGGCTTAACAAGCGAGAAACGCTCATGTTGAGAACGGATTAAGAAATCGGCTGTCGCTGTAACGTTCAGCTACGGAGAGGGCGATCAGATCCTGAAGCGAGCATTGTGAGCCACCTACGCTTAGAGAAAAATTGAGATGAATGCGTTTTTTTTAAACCTCCACGTGTGGAGGTGATCGGCTGGGTAGGGCCTTGGGTACCCCCGTGTGGCTGCCCGTGGCTGTGGGGCCGAATTTTGTCCCCTTGTGCTGTGCCTGTGGGGACAAGGATGGGGACGGGGGTGGCTCCGTGGTGTTGGCGGTGCCACCTCCCGCACAAAGCCTGCTGTGCATTCATTGCCTAGGGAGCAGCTCCCTGTGTTTCCCGATGAAAAATGAGAATCGCTCCTTCATCAGGAACCAGGTTATGTCACAACACGTGCTAACGGAGCAGTTAGCTAGCACCAGCTGTAGTTAAATGCACAAAAATAACCTTTCGGTTGGAAAGGACAGCAGGACGCTCGTATTTCTTTCGGGAGGTTAGCTCAGGGCGTGTGGGGAAAAATTGAGCGAGTCCTGACAAACACTTCCGTAGTGATAAATGCTCATGAATGGAATTCCACTTTCTTCAGAGGTTTCAAGTATGTAAACAGCGGGGTGGAGGGCGCCCGTGAGACAGTCCTTATGGACCCGGGCCCTCCGTGAGCTTAGGACGCCGGCGCTGCGGGGAGGTGGCAGTCCCGTGGGACTCGCTGAAGCAATCTGGCTTTTTTGCTGTTGTTTCTCTTTGGGCTTTTCTCTGTCTCCTGCCACAAGGTGTTATTGAAGCTGCTGAAACTGGCAGCTCTCTGAAGAGAAAATCATCTTTTTCTTTCCTTTCTCGTGCAGTGCTGAGCATATGGCAGCGGTGCCCGGGGCACAGGTGTCACCAATAACTCGGGGCACTCGCATGGCCCCAGCCCTGGCTCCTCAGAACCCTGCAGCAGTGCCCGGAGCTTGCGATGCTGCTGAGTGCACAGGGAGGTGTGCTGCTGCCAGCATCGGGCACCGGGGGGACAGGACGAGCAGCAGGGGTTAAGCACATGGGGGCTGCTGGAAAACTGCAGCGGAGCGAGTGCAGCGCATCTTGTTTTTTTTTTTTAATTATTATTTTTTTTGTTTTTATTTTCTCTTGTTGTTGTTGTTAATGACTCTGCTGAAATCCAGTCCCTGCCAGAGGGATCAGCCTTTCTCGTGGGCTGCTGCAGGCAGGCCAGCTTGGAAAGACCGATAGCATCGCATCAGTATTTCTGGCAGGCTTCCGCTGGGGCCGGATCAATTGGAAATTATTTTCATTTTACAGAATACATAAAAATATTCCTGCGGAAAAAAAGACAAGTAAGTGGAGATTCGAAGTGGAGAATGGGACAAATGACGGTGGAGATTAATTTAATCCCCCCCCCCCCCCAAGAACTGAGCTGCTGCACATGGCCATGGTGCGCACGCTGCACCTGCCTCTGGTCAGTGCAGCTCTGTACCTGCTGCCAGCAGGCAGGGCCACTTCAGTTCCTGAGCAGTTACAGGTGGTCTGTCACTTCTGCTAACATTTTCAGTGACATTCCTCGGTTTTCTTGACACAAATTTGTTATTTACTGGCTTTATTCTCTACTACTGACGAGTTTGTTATTTCTCTCCATATTTCTTGGTTTGATGTGATCATCACTGAAAGATATTTTTCCCCTACACTTGGGGTTTCCCTCTCACTTTCTGATCAATTTAATTTCAGCACTTTTCTCTCTTTGCTTGCCAGGCACACTTTAATTAGGTTCACGTCCTCTTACTCTCACAAAACCCCAAATTCAATTTAGGGTTCTTTGTGTTCATTTGCTTCACGCCTTGTGGCCGTGTCTGCATGGGGATGACACCACGGACCAAACCCAATTAACTGGGAAGGTTCCAGATGAAGTTTTGTGTCAGCTGCTGTGCCCCTGTGAGAAAGGAGCAGGGTTACGTGTGGCAGGGCCCGGCACGAGTTGCACAGGGACAAGCAGATCTGCAAATGTCATTTAAAGATCTGGGCAAGAATGGGCCGGGGGTGCTGGGCTGGAAGGGAGACTTGCATCTCTTGTGTTAAATCTTTTTGTTCTTCCATTGCTGGTCTGTATCAGCCAACTGCAGTGGATTTTTGCAGTTTAACTGGAATCGGACTCTGAAATCTTCTTCCAGCCTTGGGTGGGGAGCTGGCCTGGAGAAGGAGAACGTGACAAGGTCACGGCGGGTGAAGGAGCTTTGGTGTCAGGGGGTGGGGGTGGCTCGGGGGGGCTCTAGCAGGTGATGTGCCTGGCACCTGCCAAGCCCTCTCCATGTGGAAATTAGGAGCTAGTGTGGAAGCAAAGTTCTCCACCACATCACTGTATTGAGAGCTTGGGAATCACCACCACGAATTTCAGCTGACATTAGACAAAAAGGGACCGGGAAAGAAAGAAAAGAAAACTAAAAAATAAAAAAATAAAAAAAATCACAGCTTTGGCCCTCACGCAAGGAACAATTCGTGTGAGCTCATGTTGACTCTTTTCCCAGGATTTTCCAGCCTTTCCCTCTTCTCCCCATTGTGCATTTTGCCAGGATGAGTGCTCGGCGTGGGGCGGCTCCTCCTGCGCACCGGGGCCGTGCGGGGAGAGCGCACTCGTGGTGTGGGCACAGCTCTCGGCTCTGTGCACGGAGCCAGCTCAGGAGAGTCCTGAAGCTGACTGGAAACAGACAGGACAAGGGTCAGGAGACTTCGGAGCTGCTGTAGAGGTTGCCCAAAGGCAGGGGTTTGTTTCTGCTGCTTGCGCTGGGGTCCCAGCATGCAGCAGAGGCGCAGGGAGCAGGCAGGTGGGATGTGATTTCAGGTTCTCCATCCCTACCAGCGGGGACAAGGCACCTCCAGGCCTGCCTCGAGGAGAAGCTGTGGCTTCGTGGCTCCTCGTCCTCCTCTTCCAGGGCTGTTTTTGTGGCTGTTTTCCAGGCGGGACCGCAGAGCCCCAGGTCTGGGGCTGGGCCTTTGTGCCGCCGCGCCGCGTCCCGCCTCAGCTCAAAGCCTTCTTCAGTTTAAAAAGAATAGAGGGAAGGAAGAAAGAAGCAGAAAAATGTATTAAAATGAGAGATTTTATATTAGTTATGTGATCCCCTGGGAGCGACCATAAAATTATGTGGCTTTTTCGTAGCCATTTACTATTCAATATAAAAAGGGCAGTTGCCATAACAACCACTGCATCATATGACATCCGATACCTTGGAGAAACAGGGAGCGCTCTTAAATCAACTCCCCAAATTTCATATGAAAGTAAATACATTTTACTGGTGAGTTCAAGGATTGCGACAGGCAAGGCAGGGCCGTACCCAGCTTCTGGCCTTTGGGCCCCATCCTGCAAACTGGCAAACGCCTTCAGGCCCCGAAGCCGACATTACTCAGCAGTGCACAAGACGAGATGCTCGCAGAGTGTTTTCCTCAGTAGCACTAAATGGAAGGAGCAAATGACACCATTTCTTTGACATTTGCTGCTGACCGGGGAATGCCAGAAAAAACAACAATAATTAAAAAAAACACCCTTTAAGTTCCAGCTGCCAACTGTGTGATCAGCAGAAAGGAGTGAGATGGGGGGATAAAAAGCCCCACCGTGTGTGTAAAGTTAGCCTGGGCTTTGGAGGCTGTCTGTCATGATCTGGTGGGCATATGTGATGTGGGGATCCCAAGGACGTCGCCCTCCAGATCCCAAATTTGGCTTTAACCATCTGATTCGAGGAGCCCGGCTGGGATCTCTTTTTGATTGACCTTCTTCTTTAAAACACCTCTCTAGTAGCTACCGTTCTTCGAACTGTCCGCACTTGGTATTGAAAATGGTTCCAAAAGGCCTGACCCCGAACCAGTCCCCCACGGCCTCACGACGCAGGGACGTGTAACGCCAGCATCCCCACGTGGCCCAGCTCTGGCCCGTCAATTAAAATACTTCTCATTTTTTGTCACAATTCTTTAAGTTAATCTTTCCACTGATGTTCGTCACCGGAGTGGAATTTACATTTGTTTTGCGTATTTTTAGCCAACGACCGGTTTTCCACAGCAGCCTTTAAAACTATTTATCCCGGATTTTTGGCATTTCACTTTGCACAGGCGCAGGGGCTTGCAGCTAGGGTTTGGGAGGCTTTTTGGAAGTATTCACAAGGGTTTTGGATGCACGGTCTTTAAGCCAAGCATAAATAAGGGGGCTGTGTGTGCAGGCACCGCCTCCACGCACAATTCCTTATTTTCCAGCGTGTGAAACATCAGCTGTGGGAGCGTGTGCCCCCCACGGAGCTGTGCCCTCGCCACCTTTGCCTGTGCCCTGTCCCCAGCTGTGGGTTCATGCCTGGATCCAAGGAAGGGGCTGTGGCAGGTTGGTTGGAGCAAGATGGGCACTAAAGCACGCCCTGGCAGATAACGCTGCTGCCATTCTGCAGCAGGAAGGCCAAGGGCTGTGAAGCACCTCGGCCAGGTTTGTGCTTTCACAGGGCACCTTCAGATGTAGCATCATAGATAATTACATATTATATAATATATAACATTTATATATTATATAATTATATATATAATTTAGATATTTTTTTTGCTCACAAATATCAAGCGGCTCAAAATGAACCTCGAGGCGGATTTGCAGTCACAGCTGTAACCATGAACATCTGTCAGAAACCCTTTCCTGGAGGCTTCTTTCAGGTTCCAAGAAGTCGTCTTGTTAATTCTGGAAACTGTTTGGACTCCTTGGGCTTCGAGATGGTTATCAAAAATTAAAAGAAAAAAACAAAAAAGGATTTTTAGAGGGGTCATTATGGCCCTGTGGGTACTCTGGAGGGGGAGCTGGGAGAGAAGCTGTTCATCCATCCCTTTGGACGTCACAGGTTAAGATGGTTTTTTTGGACTTCTGGAGATTTGCTCTGACTTGGGGGACCCAAGTCACCTTGCCAAGCCTGGGTAGCGAGGGACAGGAGCTGAGCAAAGCATAGCCTAGCCTCTGCCCTGTACAATCCATAGTTATCGGCCTCAGTGCTTAGTTACTGAGATTTGAGAGTTTCAATGCCCCTTCCCATGAAAGCCCGAGCCCTCTGGTGCTGCTCATCTCGGCGGTTTTACGAGAGGCTGATACATGAAAGCGCAGGGACGGCTGCAACCCAGAACCTGAGCCGACCCTCCGCTCTCCAGCCCGCATATCAACAGCTGCAAAGTGGTTCGGAGACGTGATGCAAAGCTGATAAAATGCCAAAAATTCCTCCTTCTCTCTCTTGGGGAGCAAGGAGGGCTGTCTGGAAAATGTCAACAATAAAAATTGCGTTTAAGTGGTATATAACGCAGCCGGCTACCGTGGGCAGCTCCGTGCAGGCAGGCGGAGGGCGTTACGGCCCCACGCGGCACCTCCGCTCGGCTGAGCACGGGGTTTGCTAACTCCACAGATGGGCTTGGAGCAGACGGCTTCTGTTTCTTAGCAATCCTCATTTATTATCGGCTAAACCCACCATTTGTGTAACCAGTGGAGCTCTGCTGCTCTGTGGCTTTCCCTGCCCGTCCATCCACTCGTCCGTCCATCCACATCCGTGCGCCTGCCGTCATCTGCCTGTTTCTCCGTCAGCCCTTGAAGACCCGACCTGTGCTGGAGTTCCCTGCTGGATCCTCTGCCCTGTCCCCATGGGCTGGATGTGTCCTGCAGCCGCTCCGGGTGCTGGGTGCCGGCTGGGCTGGGGACAAGCTTGCTCCAGGAGCGGCTCCTTGAGACATTTGGAGAGAAGGGAGAAAAGTTTGAAGCGTGGTGTGCTGAGGAAACGAGAAGCACGCAAAGAATCTTCTTTGCCCAGAGAGAGGAATAACGGCTTTTCCTAAAACCGTTCCATTCCTTAGAAGAAATTCCATTTCTTTTTCTGGGACGCGCGGGCGCTTCCATTCTTTGTGGCAGAACAATGCCGCAGTGGCCCCTCCGTGCTTTGGCAGCCCCGCGCTCACCCCTCCTGCGGCAAACCCCAGCGAGGGCACCCTGGGACCTCGGTGCTCCCTCTCCTCCCCTCGCCCCTGTGCGCCCGTCCCCGTGTCCCACCTGCAGAGCTGCGGGGGGCTGCGGGGTGCCCGGCCCCAGCCACCCGCGTGGTCAGCTCCACAGCCAGGAGGGAAAAACCCTGCTGCTTTGTAGCTTTCTTTTAGCGGCAGATAAAAGATTCTTTTTTTCTTTCTCCCCCCCGTGGTTTCTGTGAATTTTTAATTTATTTTTTTTTTTCCTTTGCTAAACTGTGTATTTTTCAGCTCAGTAAAGTATTTATTAGGAAACTTTATGGACCAGTCTGCTGGTGAATTATATATATTGTGCAGCTTCAACGTGAGCTGGGAAAAAAATTTATGGCTTTTTTTCCACCCAGGCTGACTCTGTCCAATAGCAATAAGAAAATGAGAATTTAGTAGAAAAGCCCTAAGCTGAGTACAACAGCTCTCGCCAGAGCAGCAGATACCTTCTCTGCCTTGGTTCGTACACATTTATGTAACATAATTTTCCCCAACAATTTGAAAGCAAAGCTGGAACTTAGCCCACGAGTGGGCTTTTGTGCCCTGCTAGCAAAGCCTGTCAAGTAGCCAAGGCTTGTCTTTTTTTTTTTTTTCTTTTTCTTTTTTTTTTTTTTTATAACATTCAATTGCTCACTTTAGCATCAATTGTTTTCCAGATCATTCTTAATTCAATGCATAAATACCAGCCGCGGCTGCACATTGTGAAGGCGGATGAGAACAACGCTTTCGGTTCGAAGAACACGGCCTTCTGCACCCATGTGTTCCCGGAGACCTCCTTTATCTCGGTGACCTCCTACCAGAATCACAAGGTACGGCGCGTCTGGGTCTGAAGGTGCATGGGTTGGGGCTGCGTGATCCCACAGCTTCAGCCCTCCGCGGGTGCCCAGCGGGGTTTGTGCTTGGCTGGAGCCGGCCGAGGAGGGCAGCTGCGGTCTGTAACGCTACTGAAAGCTCCTGCTTTAAAAGACCAGCTCCCAGCCCAGCCCTGCAAGCATTAAGCACAACCAAAGATTTGGGAGGATGCAGCTAAGGAGAAGCATGAAAAAGAGTTGGGTAACAACATCCTGGCGAGCCCGGCTCGTCCAGGGACTAATGAATCGGGGCGCTCATAAACTCCAAGATGTCATTCAAAACAGCAAGCAAATCTAATAATGACTGGTAAAGCTTGCTCATAAATCTACAGCGAAAAGTAATTATAGCATGTGTGTTTAGTGAGACACACAAGGAATGTAACCGTAAAAAAACAGCTACGAGCCTGCGCTGTGGTTAGGACATGAAGGCAGGAGGGGCTTTGGGTGTCTTTTGGGTGTTTTGTTTTGGGGGGGATAGAAAACACAAAGGGCTTGGTCCTGCCCTTTCTGCCTGGTTCTGGATGCCCACTAACAGCAGGGTTCGTTTTTTCTATTTATTTTCCATGTGGTGTGGTAGGGGCAGCACCGGGTTTTGCTCCCGTATGAGCCGCAGGAGGTGCTGGCGGTGGGCTGAGGGGTGAGGGAGGAGCAGAGAGCTTGGGCAGTGGGACTGGGAAAAGCGGTGTTTGTGTCTCCTGGTGCCTCCTTCCCTCCTACATCAGCCCGGGGAGCTGAGGCCGCCCAGCTGAGAGCAGGCAGGTTCCCACAGCATGGCCCTACAGCGAGGCAGTGCCGGCGGGTTCGGTTCTCAGCATCCTGTGAGCGAGGTTTTCTTGTGGGGTGCGTGGTGGAGAGGGGGCATGAGCATCGTGCCCTGCCAGGCTGATCAGGCAGAGTTTTTGAAGCACGTTGGGACTGGTAAAGAAAGGGACAGGGTGTGCAGCATCGCCAGAGCCCTCCTGGTGCCCCATCTGCCACTTGTTACAGCACCAGCTCTTCTTCTAGGCATTCATAGGAAAATCCTCCAGGAGCAGGAACAGATGTGAAATTTTTCCTGCCCAATAACCCGACCAGACCTTTTCCTCCCAAGCAGGATGCCTGTATGCCCTTTGATGCTCGAAGCACGGAGTCCTTGCAAGCGTTTGCAATTAGTGAGCCAGTTAAAGGACTCGGAGCACAGCCCTGAATGTGACAGAGAAAAGGGGTCCCTATTTGGACACCAAAGTGAATCCTGTTAGAAAGTTGTAGTTGTTGGTGTAAAATGACCGGTTGCCCAAACATGGTTAACCAGAAAAGGCTCGAAAGAGCTTATTTAATACCCCCTTAAAACGTCTCGCAGGTCAATAGGGCCTTTCATCCCTAGGGTTCCCGAAGTGCTTCATAAACTTAATATTTCCACTGTCCCTGCCACACGAAAACCCCTGGGCTGGTGGCGGGGCAGCCCTGCAGGTGTGGCTGGACACGAGGGACGGGCTCAGCGCCCTCCCCACAAATCACAGGCACCGAGGAACAGCAGAACGGGTTTGCTTATTCCCTCGGGCATCAACGATTGAAATGCCAGTCTGGGCATCTTTTAGAAAAAAAAAAAAAAAAAAAACACACAGAATTATTTTTAGCTGAGGAATGCCCAGCCAGCAGGATGTGTCCCTGCAAGTGGCCGGCAACCTGAGAGCCTCCGTGGCAGGAGGGACTGCGAGGCTCTGGGATCGGAGGGCCAGCAAGCCCAGGTTGCCCAAAGCTCCCTCCTGGGCCACATGAAGCCAGGGGACAGCTGTGGCAAGGATGGATGACACCCTGATGCTGCTCACATTAGTGGAAACTCCCAACCCCTCGGTGTCCACAGGGCCAGGATTACACCTCCAAACTCACTGTACAGACATTGGAGCTCTGATGTCACCCAGCCTAACAGCAACCGCAAATTACTTAAAAAAAAAAAAAAAAAAAAAAAAAAAAAAAAAAAAAGGAGGGAGAGAGAAAGAAAAACGTGAAGTAATGGAAAAAACGTATTTTTTCAGCAGGAACAAACTTGTTAAAATGTGTCGTGTCTGAACGGGGCTGCTGGGAGCAGCCCGGCTGGGCGCTAGGGTCACCACGTAGCAGAACGCCGTGACGCCGTGCACCTGAGGTTGGTCGGGAGCCAGGAAGGCCCCACGCACCTCATGGCCCATCAGCTGGGGGGAAGCTGCCCCCAGCCCTGCTGGCAGCACAGGAACGGCCCCAACTGGGCCAGATGGGGCCAGAAGCACCCGTGCTGGGCCCTGGCTGCAGCCCGTGCCCCACAGACCCCCCCAGTGCTGATAGGAGCAGCGCTCACGGCCGCCTAAATTCACATGTCAACACGTTCCTCCCCCGTCACCGAGAGCAGCCAGCTCTTTTCTGGGGAGTGTTTTGGTGCTGGTTATTTTTCAGCGTTGCTAAACGTGTGGTCATTAGCTATAGCAGCTCTCTTGGCAAGTCATCTGAGCACAGAACCTGCTTGTCACCCTCACCCCTAAAATCGGATGCAGGCTGGCATAAGGTCACCCCCTCAGGTGGTCGTTGTTGCTGCCTATTGACCTATGCAAAAATCCTTTGTTAAAGAGATGCTCGATTTAATTTTTTATTAGTGGACACTGGACACGTACTTACCTCTGCCCAGTGTTCTTGACAGTTGTAAGGTTTTGGTTTGTGCTCGCCTTACAAAGGGAAGGGACAGGGTTGGCAAGGGAAGGCTGTATTTACTGGGGCTGTTGGCCAGGTGAACTGTTTGGGTTTTTTTAAAGGGAAATTTCATGTCAGCCCAGAGATTTTTTTTTCCAGCATTTTCACGAAGTGGCAGATCTTTCACAGTTCCATTACAAAAGCTGAGCTCCACCAATACTAAGCCTATTCTATTTTAAGGTATTTTGACCATTTTGCTCTGTATCTCTTGGGGGAAAAGGCGGCTCTTGCAAAAGGCAGACCCCTTCCCTTGCCCAAAGGCAAAGCACCGTTTGAGTTACGATTCTTCTCACGGAGGAAAAATACCGAGTGATCTCTTTTCAAACGCTTTCTGCTTGATTTCCTTCTCTCGAAGATAACGCAGCTGAAAATTGAGAACAACCCCTTTGCTAAGGGATTCAGGGGCAGCGACGACAGCGACCTGCGCGTGGCACGACTGCAAAGGTACCGTGGGGCCATGGGAGGATGGGCAGGTGGACAGGAGGGATGGACAGACAGGAGGGATGGACGGACAGGAGGGACAGACTGACAGGAGGGACAGAAGGACAGGATGGGCTCCACGGGGCTTCTTCCTGCCCGACTGGCAGTGGCCGGAGAGCCTTCCATCGCGTGTGTATCTGTGTATGGTGTGAATACATCCATGTGCTGCATTTTGAAGAAATTTTTCAAATGCCACGGGGACACCCAATTTTCTTGTATTTGAGGGCATTGGGGCACTCAATGCCCTTATACCTCTGAAATGCTCTTCCTCTAGCTCAGTGACACACTCTGTGTTGTCGTCATGCCTGCCCACACCCAGAGGAGCGTGGTGAGGCTGAGCTCATCGTGCTTGGCACAGGGCGTTGCAGTCGTTGGATGGGGATGCTCCAGGGAAGCCAAACTAATATTTCACCCTCCTGTTAATGCTGATTGCTGTCTAACCGGTAATAATTTTTCTCACTTCCTTTAGCAAAGAATATCCAGTAATTTCCAAAAGCATCATGAGGCAGAGGTTGGTGTCCAGTCACGGCCAGCTTTCAACAAAGCCAGATGTTAACCCACTTCACGGGAGTCACCAGACCCTTCAGCATTATCAGTATGAGAATGGTGCTCACATGCAGTTTGCAGCCTCGGATACTCAAGATCTGCCACTCAACACCTTCACAGCACAGAGAGATTCAGGGCTCTTCTATCATTGCCTAAAAAGAAGAGGTAACTAGAGTTTATAACTGGGAAAATATTAGAGCAAATAATAGACCTAAAAGCATGGGCATTGAAAGCTTACCATTAATTCCAGTTTGTTTTCTGACTCTTAGGCCTTAATCTGCAAAGTGACCAACGTGCTTTGGAGCTGAGTTTTTGGGCAATTGTTTGTCAGTGGTTTTGTCCCATAGAAGGCAAATTCAGCCTCTGGAATCAGAGCTGAAAAACAAAACAAAACAAAACAAAAAAACAATCAGAATGCGTAATTCAAATGGAATGAAGCTACACTGGAAAATTATCGCTTGCTAGAATCAGCTGAATTAATAATATTTGTTTGGAGGGGCCCTTATCTATCCTGAAATGTCCTGACACTGCCATTAGCATTAACGAAGTTGCACACATTGAGCACTTTCCAGGATGAAGCCATTAGCAGTTATCTCGATGTCTGCAGACTAGTGGGACTGCGGTGGCTGTGTGTAAGCATCCCTTCCTCCTTATCAACTCGTTCTGAAGTTTAAGCGGACTGTAGCTCCACTCTCTTCCTTTTAATCCAGCTTCAGATGAGATCATGGCATGTTTTAAGTTAAACGGAAAATTTCTGCCCAGCAAAATCCTTCTATTTGCATGTCTCATTGGCTGCTAATTTATTTAAGCTGTGAGAATCCTCTGATCGCGGGCAAATGAGGAATCTAGCAGCACCAGTAACGAGGACTGCAAGGCAAATGTGTAATTTTAGCAGATGTTTAATCTGCAGATGAGTTCACAAATTCATCCGGAGAGTGTTCCTAACAGCTAACAGAAGGCGGCCGGCGAACGCCGCCGTGGCCATCGCAGGAATGGGGCTGCTGCTTCTGAGCTTGAGGCCTAGGGGAGGGCCGGGCGGTTGGCAAAGGTCTCTTTTATCTCAAGATATTTCTGCAGCTTTTGACGTGAATCTCTGGGGAATGTATGGTGATTTTTGCAATGACAGGAAGAAAGGCTGTGATAAGGCCCTCTAAGAGACTTCTTGAATTTGTCAGGGGTAACGCTGCAGCAGTGTCAGGGACCTCTGTTATCTGGGGGAACGTGAAGTAATCTCTGATGTGAGAGGAGTAGGCCAAGTCACTTACTTAACCTGATAAATGTCATCAGAGCGCTTTGAGGCTGATGGGATTACTCCAACGTTTGCAGCACGATGTTGTGACATTGTACATTGTCTTCCCAAAGCAAAACGGTTTAAGCGAATTAGTCTGAAAAAAGAGCACCGGTAACGTAGCGGGATAATCCCAGATTGCCTGCTCGGATTCTGAGGGGACTTCATAAAAACCCCAGCGGCTCTTTCTGGGTTGTGTCTGAGAGCCACCACCCCGGGAGCTGCTCCTGAGCATTGGTTTCTCTGTTCACAGAAAGCGCTCGGCACCTGGACCTGCCCTGCAAGCGCTCCTACCTGGAGGCCTCCTCGTCCGTGGGAGACGATCACTACTTTCGTTCCCCGCCGCCGTACGACCAGCAGATGCTGAGCCCTTCCTACTGCAGCGAGGTGACTCCGCGGGACGCCTGTATGTACTCTGGGTCTGGGGCCGAGATCGCCGGTGTGCCGGCCGTGGACGACTTGCCGCCTCCGCCTCCCCCCTTGAGCTGCAATATGTGGACTTCTGTCGCACCTTACACCAGCTACAGTGTTCAGACAATGGAAACTGTGCCTTACCAGCCCTTCCCCGCCCACTTCACTGCCACCACCATGATGCCGCGGCTCCCATCCATCGCGGGGCAGGGCTCGCAGCCCCCAGGGAACAGCCACTTCAGCGTCTACAACCAGCTGTCCCAGTCTCAGGTCCGGGAGCGCGTCCCTCCTTCCTCCTTCCCTCGGGAACGGGTGCACCCGTCCGTGTGCGAGAGAAAGCCCCCCTCTCCGCACCTAAACGCGGCCAACGAGTTCCTCTACTCCCAAAGCTTCTCCTTGTCGAGGGAGTCGTCGCTGCAGTACCATTCAGGAATGGGGACTGTGGAGAACTGGACTGACGGATGACTCCGCGGGCCCAGGGGTGCCACAGCTCGCGTTACTGCTCCCGGACGGTGTTAAGCCAGCGTTGATACCTGTGGGTAACTTGCACTTCGGTGAGACGAGTGTGCCTTTCCAGAGGGGTTTGTGTGCGTGCAGAGCTCGTATCTCCAGGCACACGGAGCATTCCGACTCCTGTCTCGGAGGGCTGGATTCATCAGCCTCTCACTGACTTCCAAATAAATTAATTCTCGCGTCTTCGTTACTGATCCAGTAGACACCATCTTCATGACTAACAAGCGAAGTAACTAGTCATTTGCTTTCGCCTATAACATTAAACATCCGTAAGCAAATTTTGGCTACTGGGGAAAAATACGAGCTTCACTTTTACGGTACTTGGTTCGAGAAGTCACAGAATCCCCCAAATCAAAGGAAATCGCCATTTGTTCAGCCGCGTAGCTCCAGGACTGCTGTAGCAGCACTTCCCAGGCTCTTTCCGTCTGCAGAAATTCCCTTTCCCCTGAAATGGGGGAGCCTGAGCGGGTGCCGGGTGCGGGGCAGCGGGCTCAGGGAGCTGCAGTGCCGCGCCGGTGGCTCCCCGGTGCAGCTGGAGCATGGCGTGGAGAAGAGCAGGCCCCGATGCACAAGCGTCTCCTCTTCCCCCCACAGCACCATCTTTCGTGGCTGTGGGAGACCGAGAAGCGAAGCGCTAAGCCCCAGGCCAAACGGCAAATTAATTGCAGCGTTAGGAACAGACCCAGTGTCTTCAGACTCTCATCCATTGATTGAATCACACTTGCTTATTGCAATATATTTATGAAGTTTAAGCTTAAAAGTCGCTAATACTTTCCAGAAACAATTTCTGTATTTGCTGGTCCTTGATTTCTTTCGTATTCAGCTGAAATGTGCCTTTTGTGCTATGTTTTTTTTTTTTTTTTCTTTTGCAGCTAACTCAGAAAGAATTGTGTTCAGCATAAAGGAGGCATAGAGAAGTGGTTTTTAATTGGGGGGTGGGAGTGGAAAGAGTTCCCATTACCTGTCAGGCTTTACAGTGTACAAATATTTGTAGAACAGGTAAAAAATCTGTAACCAGTGTATACATTGCTACTATTGTTTACCGTGGAAGTATCTTGAACTGACTCCAGTGCTGGCTTTACCTACAGTGCCGAGAGAATCACTGAGCCGACTCACATGGCAGTGAAAGCTGTGCTCCTTATGGACCCAAACTCCCATTTACTTTACCCAAAAAGCTCTGGAGCTCCGGTCTGTAGTGTGCAGCACAAGCAGCATCCGTCTCGCCAAGCATCCTGGCGCTGCCGTGGTGTACCCAGAGATGAGAGCACAGAAATGGTGCTAGGAGTCTGGTTCCACTAAAGAGCGCAGCATTTAAGCCTTAGTCGTGAACAGCGGGTTGGTGGAAGCTTTTTGCCCCTGCTTCCCACCTGGGCAAAGACAAAAAGCTGAAATGCAAATTTGGAAGTCGGGAGGTGCTTCTGCGTTTGGATGGATCCATTCCAATGAGGAGAGGCTGGTGAACGAGGGCAGCTGCTCGCAGTCAGACAACCCTGAGGCCACTAAGGTGGAGGTCGTGCTTCAACCCGGACAGTCCTAAACCAAATCAGCAAACCATGTGTGTGACTGGTGTGGATTTTGTAATCGGATTTTGGAAATCACTACAATTTTTGCATGCTGAATAGCTATTTATATACATATATATATTATATATATATATAAAAATATATATATATATATCACAAATGCAGGCCACGTGTCCAATTCAGCTTTGCTTTTTACGAATGAAATACTTAATAAAAATGAATGTTGCAAGTTTTTTTTTTGAAAGACATCTATTTAAGATTTTTTTTTATTACACACCTTTGATGTAAAAACTAAGAATTGGTTAGATAAAAAACATATATACTACAGATAAATCTTTATTAGAAACCACATTAGATACAGGTGGTGTGGAATTTTTAAATGTTTGTTACATAGCATGGACATTTTATTTTACATATCAGAACATAAAGTCATTTTACTACTATAAACTGTCTCTGGGTGCATTTCAATAATTAGTATAAAAACGTTCTGTGGTGAATTACTGGCTGCCGTGTCTGTCTTCTGTTTCCTACTGTCTGATTATACCAATTAACACTTGCCCAAAATTAACACTTGACCCTTTATAACCGTGCCATAGCGACACCAGCAAACTTTAACTGCCTGCTGCAAGACTAAGGGGTTTTTTGTTTGTTTTCAGTATTTTGTGTTTCTTTTCCTTTTTTATTTTTTATTTTATTTTATTTATTTTTAGTGGACCACAAGCACTGCTAGACTGAAGTTAAAAGCAGCTTGTAACAGGAGCAGCAAAATGATGCTCCCATACTTACCCGTGGACTGGTTGCATGTACAGTGGTAAAGAACTACAGGGCTGGGGGGCCGCAGGGGTCTGAGGGTATCGGCAGCCATAAGGTGAAAGGCTCGGGTCATTCCTCACTGTGACACTGAATCAACACCACGAGACGAGCACTGCCACCGTAGCCTACAATTTATGGGGTCATGAGCCCAGAGTCCACATGCCAAGCTGGACTGGCTCTTTTGCCTGTTTTACAAATATGACTAACAATAATAATGGCCTTTTCCATGAATAATCACCGCCGCTATTTTGCACCATTTTTCCTCTGCTTCTCTTGATTAATGCAATATTTATTGGTTTAAGGCAGCTTTGAAAGTAACTCCTACCAGAATTGTTCCGACAGCTTTCTGCTCATGCAGGGAAGGCAGAGGAGCCTTGAACCCGTAGCTAATGCAGGGTTTAACGTTCAGATGGAAGCAGACGAGGGCACACGCGGCCGTCAGGCTTTTTGTAAAGCTCACGGCCGAGGTTCGGTGCTGTGCAGGCGCTCTGTGAACCCCCGTGGCACACCGCGAGCTCCAAGTTTTAAAAACAGGCCATGGTATGGCCACTACAGGGCCTGGTTGTAAAAGGCTGAGTTAGCACAGAAATACCCAAAATTTGGGTATATGCTAATCTGGTCAGCTGGGCTCCTTTTATAGTCAATGGAGAGAGATCAGACACTTAGATTAAAAGGGGATGAATCA
Source organism: Anas acuta (assembly GCF_963932015.1). Classification (NCBI taxonomy): domain Eukaryota; kingdom Metazoa; phylum Chordata; class Aves; order Anseriformes; family Anatidae; genus Anas; species Anas acuta. The sequence goes on from NC_088997.1 coordinate 2,984,910, forward strand.
TGCTATGGCGATGATATTTTCCACTCATAGAGGAATCCAGCTCAGCCAGGCTAGATTTCCCATTTCTAAATGGCTGAAGTTAAGTTAGGGGGATCCCACTCCTACTCGGCCTTTACAAAAGCATTTAGCAAGCACTAAATAGCATCCAGCTCACACACCACATCTGAACCGAACACAGACCCGCAGCCAGCACACCCCCGCAGCGCATTCTGGCTGCGTTCAGTTAAGGAATGGAAGGGTGGCGTCTGTTTGCTTTTGTTTCGTTTTCGTTGCAAAATTTCAAACTCGCTTTCTGTATCTGATCCCAAAGAGAGCTCAGAGGCAAGGGGGGAGGCACCCAGGTCCTGCTTCGGTTCTGTGTTTCACATCTGGGTGGGTTTGGTGGCTGTGTGATCGGCACCAAGCTCCCCACCAGCCCACGGGGCAGCTCTCTGCCAAGCTGCTGGGCCTCCAGAAGCAGAGCCCGGCAGTATCCGAGCCTCCTGGAGGAGCCGGAGGTGGGAGGTTAATGCTCTATTTGTTTTTCGAATTAGAAACGGTAAACTGCAGCCACCGCTAAAACAAACCCAGCAACCTGCACAGCATTAAAACGTTACCGCGCCCAGGTTCGGTGTGCGGCAGCAGGAACACATTTTGCTTCTCAGGAATGTGGAGGGCTCGGTGTGTGCGGAGGCCCTTCCAGCTCCAGCTCTGCCTAGGTGGCTCGCCGCATCGTAACAGCGAGCGGCAGCCCGCGTGCAGAAAAACTAGGCCCATTTCAACTCAGATTCAGGCAAAAATTAGCAAGCGAGGAAAACTTGGCTACGCGCAAGGGCTGTTTTCCATTGATGTATTCTAATCTGTACCTAAAAGGCTGTTTTTCTTTAAGGTAGATGTCCAAATTTAATATTGGCACGAGAAAGATAGTTCCACCGAGTCCAGCAGCGCTGATGCCAGCACTGCCTTTGGACCTCACTCTAAATAGAACAAATATTTGTATCAGTTTGCTGAGTATGTGAGTAATACGAATATTTGCCAAAATTTAAACAAGCTAAACTTTAGCCATGCCAAAAACCCCACCGTTCAATTTGGTATCGTTGGCAGCTCGCAGGCTCAAGAGAGGCCTAAGTCTGGAAGAGCTGGGGTGTTTTTGGCAAACGCTAATTTTTTTTTCCTCTCTCTCCACATTTTGGAAAATTTGTGCCTCTCTGTATTAATTTATGATGTCATTAAATAATTCTTTTTGCAGCTTGTATAGAAGGAATGTTTCTTTTGAAGATGAGAACTCCCCTGAGGATGGTTATAGTGAAAAATTCCAGCAGGAGGAAAAAGTCTCCTCCCTCCCTGGCCACGAGTGTTTCTGCAGTATTGCTTGAACAGCAAAAAATTTACAATATTTTAATTCAAGGGTCTGCTCCAAGGAGGTGCCATGCACTTGACTGTGACAAGAGGCAGCCTAAATTCAATGTGATTTGAGGGCTTTTACTGCTTTGATAGTAGGATGTAACGGAAATCATGAGACTGTGACTTGCTGGTGGGGAAAGCAAGGTTTTGAACAGATTTCCTTTCCACAAATACAGGATCAATATTAAAAATAAAAGCAAAGAAAACGTTGGGAACCGTACAACAAAAGCAAAAAGCCGTGTCCAACATGAGATGTACTTTAACACAAAAACACTGCCACATGAGAAACTGCCCCAGGCTCTGTCACTTGGTCACAGTAGGCATTAAGAGTTCAGATCGGTTTCATGAGGGGATTCACAGCCACTCCTTGCACCAGCACCGTGAGGTATAGGCCAGCCTAGGTTGCATTTCAACTGAAGTGTAAAATTAAACTCGGCAGGGGCTGCCTGGCCCAGCAGAGAAGCTGCCCAGGTGGTGATGGCAGCCAAGCAAGGCCGCAGGCTTGCCTTCTGTCAGGGAACTTGTTATGGCGGTTGTGACCAGGAGGCCTACCTGGCTGATTAATTCTGAGAATGAGCTTCTAACGTTGTGGTAGATTTCAAGTAAAAGGCTTTCAACAATTAAAATATATTAATTTTGCTTTGTGGTTTTAAGTAGCAAAGACTGAGTATAAAGTGGGAAGGAAGATGGGGAATCAAAATGTAATGAAGGGATAAAGCACCTGTGGCAGCAGGAAGCCTCTGAACCCCAGCCATAGACCTCCAGACCTGTTCATTGATTAGGGAGTTTCACACCATGAGGGGTTGACCATGGTATAGGTAAAGAAGGCACGGCAGCAGCTCCTCAGGTTTCCTTCTAGAAGAAACGCACCCCCAGGAGAGGGCTTATGGCTGCAGGGGCTGGTGCTGGTGACTCCTGAGGCTGTTTGATCCGAATCCTCCTTTCTGCTCTGCCCTCACATCCCTCATACCCCGAGCAGCTTAGAGGTCCCTGGGCAGGCACCAAGGTGCCCCCAGGCTGGGACTGCAGCCCCGAGTCTGCCCTTGGAACCTGGCCCTAGGAGAGAGGGAACAAAGAGTATATAAATTAGTGCAAAGTGCTGATTACGCTAGTTCAATTAAAATTAGGCTTTGATTTATGTTAATTAGAAACTTGTTTAGGCAAAAGAGAAACAAAACACACTGGAATGAGAACAGGAGGAATGGGTCAAAAGGCTCTTGTTCCACAGAAAAATAATAAAGGGTAAGAGGTCCGAACAAGTACTGTGCAAGTGCCAGCAAGCTTTCATCTGGTATTCTTTTTGTTGCCATTTTCCTTAGTTTTCAGCTAATACTAATCTTTGGCTTTTAGCCATGCATTGTTACAGTTCTGATGAATATTTTCAGTGGGGTTGTATTCACAAAGTGGAGGAAGGGTGCTTTTTTTTTTTTTTTTTTTTTTTTTAAGACAATTTCATCAAATGGCCATCTTTGTCACCACAATCTACTTGGCCAAGGCCGATTTTAACAATTTCAAAGATAAAACTTGACAAATGCAGCTTCTAGCTGGGAAGTTTACACTGATAGCAGGAAATAAGGCCAAATTTGTACAAAGCCTCAGACTCAGCCAGCAGGAATGGATGCATCCTTTGACAAACATTTACTAGAGAACAGCATGTGCAGAGAACAGTATGTGCAAAACTACTATTTTTCCTTAACAGCCTCTATCTTACGTAAGGCAGTCAACAATGTATGCTGGAGTGCAGCATTCAGCAGAGAGATGAAAAGGAATATTCATAGATTTTCCTGCCAAAATCGTACGGCTTAGTCCTGTTTTTGTTGAGGTCGGTAGGAAAACTTTTATAGATTTCAGTATGGCAAGGCCAGGGCCCTGGTCTTCTTTTCAGGGCTGTCAGCCTTGGCTTTGCTGTGTGCAGGCTAGGTATGAAGCACAGCCTATTTGTGTTTGATGGATGACGCAGCCACACTCTGCAAATTATGGTTTAGTCATGCCCAGTGCCTCTGAGCAGCTACTGAGAGAATAATAAAACTTTGAATTTAATACTTGATATTGTATTTAATATCAGCTGTGTATCTAATGCACAGATGAATTGCTCAAAATGTAAGAAGAATAAGTCTTAAACCATTGATTACCCACACTAAATCCAAGCACTCATTTTACCCTGAAACTTTAGAGCAGATTTCCCTAGACATGAGGAATCAATCAGGAGACATCCTGGAAAGGTGATGAACTTGCTTTGTGCTTCAGAAGTAATATGAAACAGTCAGCACGCAATGGATACCTAGACTGAAAGCAAAGGTGACAGCTACCGAGCAGCTACGTGCCAGACAAAATGGAAGTGAGGATAGGTAATCAATTCAATTTAAAGTCAAAAATAAAAGTAGACACAACATCTTACCTGGTTAGACATCTTCGGGTAAGAATTTAGTCTAAGACTTACTTATGAGAACACTAAAGATGACCAAAATGAGAAAAATATCCAAGATTTCAGCCATATAAAAGTTCTGTTTTAAATGAATCTGCATTCTTCTTTCCCATCCTTCTTAAAACACGATCAATTCAAAGCTTAGAAAGCTCCACCCTTCCCTCCCTCAGGCTTTCCCTCTCAGCATTCATCATTATGAAAGAAAGTAGACAGGTTAGAGGCAGGAAAAACTTCCACTGGGATTTCTGCCCAGTGTCACAGAGAAGGACTGGATTTACACTCAGTGTTAAAACTGAGCACATGCCTGTTACACAAATGTTTGGATGTCAAGCAGTTTTTCTACATTGCTTCATCGGGAACATGCAAGGAGCGAGGGGTTTAACTCTGTATAAACGTCACCCAAGCACCACAAGACTGGATGGAAGGTGTTGGTGCAAGCTGACTGCAGTGCATGAAAAAGCAAGACGGCAAATCTCAAACAATACAAACGCCAGACATTTAGAGTGAGACAAGTGAACACTGGAATATTGATGCCTTGATGGATTCCCTGACTGTTCTCCCCTGTGTGGCACAGCTCAGCAGCAGCAGAGGCTGCTGCAGCACCAGCCACAACACAACACTGACTCCAAGAGAATGAGGGATGCTTCCCATGGAGAAGTGCAAGGAAGAGCCAGTCCTGCGAGCTGTGCTATTGGATCAGGATTCTACTTAAATCTGCTTAGAAAAAAACAGGGTGAAGTCACCCAAAGGTGACATATGTTCAGTGATCACAGACTACAGAGTGCTGTTTCTCTTCAAAAGGGAAAACAAGCCTGCTGTAACCTCATCTGAAAATGTGGAGGCTGGAAACATTAAATCAAGAACCTGGAAATATAAATACCCTGCCGCTCTTTGAACCCCAAGAAACGAGGACCACACCTGCATGTCCCATTCTAGGGCATGCCCCCTAAAGCACAGAGGGACCAAGTGTGTTTTTGCTAGCTCATTCTCCTCTTCACAAATGCTAATCTGAGTTACAGACGCAAAGAAGCCACTATTAAATCCTTGTTCAGACCAGCTACTAAGGCAAATCAACATACGTAAAGCAAAAAATCCTTATTTACTTGTATTCTTACTCTTACCTGTGGTTTTAAAAAGGGCTGCAGTCTAAGAAATCCAGGAAAGTTCAGGATTTACAAATGCAAATGCACTCAGGAATGATTCAGTCTACAGCCATTGATAGATGACTTAATTTTTGCTTTGCTTCTCTCATGCACAACATGAAAATAATATTTACTCACCTCTAGGAAGCGGTTAATTAGATCGCCTGAAAATCAATGTTCATCCTATAAACAGCAAGAGAACAGGAAGCAGGAAGTCAGCAGCCAGGAACGAAATGCAAGGAAAAATGTGAACTTGAAAACCAAAAAGAGAAGAGAAAGGCAGAAAATTAAAAAATAAAACAAAAACCTTCTTGCCAAAGAGCAAAAGCAACTGGCAACGTGGATACAAGCTGTCTGAGGATCAGAGTTTTGATGCAGAACACATGCACTGCTCTCTGCATGCTAAGCAACGCGGCCAACCTGTGTGGAGATGTGCACAGGGCACAAATGAGTGAGAGATGATGAACTCTATACAGGGAGACACCGCTCAGTGTGCGTTCAGCGACTTTGCTGTTATGTACAGAGGTTTAGGTTGTTCCCCAACTTCATTTGTTTTAACCACCATCTGTTCTCATCATATTTAAAGAAATACAGGTAACACAGCGCTGCATTATATAGCTTGAACAAAAGGTCTCTGGAAAGGTTGAAAAAAGGAGAAAAGAAGCTGTTACCCTATTTAGGATGGACTAAACATCCCCTTCCTCCAGGATCTCTCAGTACTTCTTTGGTTATGTTTGAATTTTAGATCTGTGGGCCAGTCATTATCATCACGTTGATGCTAATAAAAAAATTTCCTATGAATTTCAAAATGACAGAGTATTCTCCTACCACATACGCTGCATGCCCCTTTCCTGAAAGGCTAATACAGCAGTAATTCCTTACTTGGCTCCAGTGCTATGATCAGATGTTTCCTTGGAAATATTTTCTTCCTTTGTGCTGTTTCTGCGCACAGATTGAGATTCGCTGTGTGGCAATGGTTTTCCACAGCCCAGCTTTTTTGTGTCCTTCCCAGTTTTCCTTTGCACAGATCCGAAGCTCACCAACTCAATGAATCATGCTTTCTTCTAATAAAATATTATCTCAATTCAATGGTAAAGGTCAGGTTTCTGTAAAAGAGATTCAGAATGAGTAATAACTACAGTAAAAGATTTTTTGTTGTTATTATTCTGCATTTTCTTTCCCCTTATTTTTGGGGGATCAGAGACTCCTTAGAGGACCAGCAGCATTGGACAAACTGAGCAATTAATTGCATCGGCAGTATTTTATAACTTTATTCTCATTTAAGGGGTACCTGTCTCTGCTGGAGTCCATTAGCTCAGCAGGGCGAGGGATTGCTTTCTGCTGCCTCCTGGGCAGGGCCATCAAGAGCTGGCGCAGCTCTTGGGTCAACAAAATACCTGTCCCTCTTACTCCTCTGACCTTTCCCACCCCTGTTCCTAAAGCATACTGACAGGGAGCCCCGAGGCAGCTGCGAAGGGTCAGAGCAGACGGAAAGGAGCAGGGGGCCCCTGGGGGCACCGACTTTCCCTGAGCACCGGCCGGGGGGGAGTCCAGGTTGTTTCCCCCCTCTGAACCAGAGATCTTTGCACCAGAGCTCACACGGTTAGCAAGCAGCGCACTGTTGAGCCTGCTGTTCTGGCAGGCACATGCGGAGGCTTGGAGTCAGGGTTTCTGGCTGCCAGTACAGATGCCCTGGTTGCCTGTGCAATAAGCTTTGCCTATCTCGCTGCCGAAACAGGCAAGACCTGAAGATCTTCAGGGTATCGATGATGTCTTTCGTGTGCTGGTGTGATGCCTCACACAGAGGAACCGCTGGGAATTACCAGTGTGAAGTGATAATAATGGCTGTCCGCACATTTCATTTAATAGGGCACATTCCTTTTGCAGCGTTACTGAAAATCAGTAAAGTATAAATGAAATAAAAACCTGTTCTTTTACTTACTGCTAATAGCAGCCAGTCATACTATCCTTGATAGCCACATATAATAACATTCGAGAAATGTTTTAAAATGGCTTGCACTATGGCAAAATACCACACTATAAATGAGACTTCTGGAGATGTTACCTAAATTAGTCTTGTTCGAATGCCTTTGTGATATTTAATCATAATAATAAAAGTCAGAGTGCTTTTACCTTTCCGTCAGAAACTGGTCTTATGTGTTTTGCTAGCCCCAGCCTATACTGGCAATGTGGTGTCGTGGTGTATAATTTCATAGACACAAAGACACTTCACTACCATAGCTCTCATTATTAAACAATATATTTTAATTGTCACCACCTTTCTCATATAGACATGGGCCAAATCTATCCTTATTGGCTTCAACTGAGCTACACAAGGGATGAATTTGGCTCAATATATATAAAAATACAGCAAGTCAAGTAATAAAAAGAAATGTTTGGGTTTCTTTTTTTATAGCAGTCAATGCTTTTTGCCATAAGAACACATATGCCTGGCCAGTAAAATCCTGTGATAAAGGACTAAAGTGTTTAAGACTTCATATGCAGAATAGCCCATGGTGTTTAATTACAATAGCAAAAGATGCCATGTTATAAAAGCATTTCTTACCTGGAGAAGGGATCCATGCTCTCCAATGAAGCTTAATTACCCAGGGCATGCTGAGTTTTTCCCTCCTGGCAATAACCTCTAACACCAATAACTCTGCTATTTCTTTTGACATCTGACTAGCTGAATATTGTTAATTTTTGTTCTAATTTCCTTATTTGGATTATAGCCTTCCAGTGTTTTACTTCCGATGAAAGTTTTGAACATGGTAAGAGCTTCATTCCTGGGACATTCCTCTTTCTTTCTCCCACTTTTCCCCTTGGAATTTCGCGCTCTCAGCCCTGTTCTGGCACTCCTGCTCCCCCATCTCTTTATGCCTTCCCAGCATACTTGGCTCCAGATGTAGATTTATGCATTTCCCCTCTTCTGATTCTTTCCTGCTCCACTAGAAAGGTTTCAGCTTCATCACAGGCCCAGAATATCCAAATTTCTGCGGCATTAATTTACTTTAAAGCATTAAAGACATTGCCTTGCCAGCCTGTAAGTCCCATGCACTCTGGAGTCCTTTGTTTTACAGCTCGCACACAAACACACAAATCCACACACGGGGCGGTAACGCTCGGAGACAGGCAGTGGAGCTTATGAGGAGTCATTTTTTACTTCTGCAAAAAAACATCCAACTGATATTATTTGGGGGAAACTGAGTCTTCATTATTTATTAAGTTATATTAGATTTATAGCTCAGATTTGTGCTGAACTTTTATTAATTCATAAAGAGAAGGTTCGATTTTTATATAGAAAACCTGCTTTTTTTGAGGCAGGGAGGAAACCTCTCCTTGGAAAGCGATGTGATATTGAGCCATGATTTAGAATCATCACCTGCGTTATCCTCCTCATCCTCACGCCTGCATCCTCAGCTTTTGATGAAGTCAATTTCCTGAGTGCATGTGAAAGCCTGTGGCTGCAGCCTGGAACAATCCTACCTCAGTGCTTCCCTTGTGTTGTTGATCCTTTAATTTCCTCCAGCCGACTCCTGCAGGGGACTAGTTCGAAGTTTTATGCTACTCTTTTGGACTAATCATTTACGACTGACTTAAATAAAAAAAAAAAAATCACTTGCATACAGCTACTGCTAGATAGGAGGGTCACTAATTGGGATGTACTTCTAGCCAAATGGCAACACAGGTTTAACAGTAATTCATGGGAACCTAAAAATTGCGCCCAAAGCTTTATAACCAGACCAGTTATTTAGAATCTTATTCAGAAATTATAGTTGCAATCTATAAAATACCTCTGTAGTGCAAGTTTTCACACCTTTAAAAACTCGGCTAGCAGAAAGTCATATAAAAAACGATTAATAGAAGAAATCACAATATCAAGGGAAAGATCTCCTATTCTGCCGGGTTATGAAAGTTACACCCAGGACTCTCATCATGTGACCCAGTTCTATGTTAAAAACACAAGATCTGAGAGTTTCTGATATTACAGATCTGAAAGAAAGATTTGGAGTTTAAAAATATGCGCCTTGGGGGTTAACTGTTGACTAATGACAGAACAGGAAACAAGATGAAAATACAGAAGGGACATACATTAATTTATCCAGGATTATTGACTTTAATTTGCAGTAAAATGGAGATCAAAACAGTAAATTTATTACATGAGAAAAGTAATACTCATTAAATACTACTTTTGTGATAAAATTATTAAATTCCAACTTTAAGTCGAGAGTCTGATGTTCATTTCTTAGATAACTGTTACTTTGTTTTGTAATGTTAACTCCATTATCACAGATGCACAGCCTTCCAAATACATTCTTTGTAATTAGTGAGGCTTTATTGAGCTATGCAAACGAGGACTACCAAGACAGCAGTGACCCAGGCTCAAATACACAGATATGAATGGTCAACTATACTTCTTATTTTTGTATTTGCATACATTATAGGTGACAAAGTTGTTCCTGAAGTTGCTTTTTTTATTACATTAAAGGATAAATTTATAAAATTTTGATTTACTATACACAACAGCTATCGCTAATAACTATTATTATTTCTTAAAATCAATACAAGTACATAACTTCAAGTGAAAGCAAAGTCATACTACGTTTTTGAGAACAGAAATGGATTCTGTTGCTATTTCTGGCTGCATCTGTTAGCCTGGCTCAGATTCACTCATACAGTGTGAGTAAAAGCTAGTAATTAACCATTTCACACGCTCATGATAAAAACCTGAGATTCAATTAAAAAATTATTCTGGCATACTAAGTTAAATGTCTTCCAAACTACTCTAGGAAACAGAAAGAAGGAGATAGAAAGTCTGAAGCGATCATTTATATGAATGGTTACGTATGGCAGAAACAAAAATCTCAAGCAGCAGCCGATTTATACGCTGCTAATTCCTTCCTTAGACGATCAGACTTAGACTGGTCTGATTTCAGCAGGAAAATCTCTGCATAGAGATCAACACTGGTCTCAAGCATAAGATCCTAATTATTTGAAAGGCATTTGTTTTCATAGCTTTTTTTTTTTATGTGTCCAAGTCGATGGCATTTTAATGCCTTATTAAATGGTTGTTTTACAGCAGCCCGTCTGTTCAGTCTCTGTGCCCATGTCTGTACTTTGTGCTGCAGGATTTTACCTTTCATGCTAGCCAAAAAATATTTTCCAAATTCCCTATAAAAGTTTTCGATATTTCCTAAGACAAATAGAGTGGGGTTTTTTACGTACTCTAAAATGACATTGATATGGTAGATATGACATGTATGTCTCTCCAGTTACGTTGTGCTTGCAAAAAAGGTGAAGGTTTGTGTTCATTAAAGGGGTATACTCAGCTACCTTGGGCCCAGCTTTATATGATTTTTTTTTAATTACATAAACAAATGCAAATGTTTTCATTTCTGTTTTTCTTTAATTCAGTTTAAAACCCAGCAATACAAAATATGTGACCATTCTCCTACCATGTTTTTAGCCCAGATGTTGCCATGTGGGTTCTCTAAATGCACAAGAAGTAAAAAATGAACCAATTCAAAACCAACCTGAAATAAAACGAAATCGAAGATAAATTTTTGTATCAAATTACTGTGAAGTGCATGAAAGGTAAACAAACATTCAAACGTGAAAAGGAAGGTAGATTTAAAAATTATATATTTACTAGCACTCTGACAACAGTCCCAGTGAAATATTTCTGTTAAACGTAACGGTGAAACCTTTGTTTTGTTGAAGGCAAATGGCAGAACCCCCACTGACTTCAGTGGGGCCAGAATTTGTAACCAGGTAGCTCTTTCCCTCCACTCATACACAAAGATTGTCCTGCTTCGCCACTTACACCAGAGTATTTTTATGCAGTTAGCATTAAATATCAAAATACTTATCTGTCTTATTAGTCCTGATGAATACGTGGTATGGATCAGCAAAATCTTTTAAGGTAAAGTATAATCTAAATTGCCTGGTTTCAGTTCTTAGGGTTCTGTAGCAATAAGCAATAACGAACAGATGATGGAAGCAGCCAGACCTACAAAAGAAATAGTATTTTAAAAGTACTCTACTTAGGGGGGAAAAGGGTTGCCTTTGTACATAAAGAGCTCTATTCATTAAAAGAAGTTTTTACAAATGTGGTTATTTCAAATAGTCAAAAAGTGTGAAACGCACTTAAAATGAGTAAAATTTGTGGGTTTTCCTATGGGTTAAATATGTGCCATACTAATAAAGCTCTCCTCACACCTCTTCCTAACTCATAGTCTTTGGCCTCATTCTGCAAGATGTTTTGAATTGAGGGAGCTCAGCACTTTGCTGGAATTGACCATGGGCTGCTGAAGTCCCAGCTCTGCAAAGATTAACAGATTTTAAAAGGATCCAGAAGAAATCATCTATATTTGACGTTCAGCATGGCACACATCACCGTGTCTTGCAGCAAGCCCATGAAGAACAAGCATGAGTGAGCTCCATGTGCTTACCTGGGACCTAGCGATTCCACCCCGAGGAACCCATGGAGGACAGGACACACTAAGGGACTGCTATACTGAGTAGCTAAGCAGGCACGATAAAGGTGACAAGAGAACAGAGACTGAGTCAACAAAACAGAAACACCAACAAACCTCAAACCTTCTCCCTTACAGTTGCCATCAGGTCAAGTTTTAAGGTGCAAATTACTTTGAATTCTGCCTAGGTGCCCAGAGCATCCTGAAATCCTCCTTGCTTCTGCAGGAGGCTTTCCCATAGCCAGAGTCAGTTTTCTGTCACTGTCCTTCCCACTCTCGTTTTTAAAAAGTATCTGGCACTCAGGGTGCATACGAAGCAGAGATCAACAGCTTACAGACAGAGGACAATCTGCTTTATGCTTCATGAAAGGTTTCCTATGCTGATACAGGTCAGTATTACTGGATATCCTATAGTAACATAGCAGTACTGCTGACTTAGATTCAAGCTCATTCAACAGAGGTTTAACAAAGTGATGAAAATCTTTACAGAACTGATTTTCCAGTGTTTGATCCCTCCTGCTGCTTGAAGAAAGCTTTAAACAGCTTTCAAATAAAACAACTCCATTAAAAAGAGATTATTCATAAGAACCCACTTTGCTAGCTTTTGTCCTTTCAGTTTTTAGCTCCCTATTATGTGCAGCAGTGCAGATATCTGTGTTTAAAATAAATGCTCTCGAAACCATGTCCTTATTTGCCTTTACTGCTGTAACTGCTGTCACGGTCTGTTGCTGCACGTCAGGGAGATGCTAGGAATGGAACATGACAGCTCCACGATGGTTCAAGCATGGAAAAACAAGACATGCTTTGGAAAGCATGGCTTTATGTGCAGTAACTTTAACACTGAACCAGTTCGCTGTAGGAAAAAAAGCCCTCGACATTTCACAGTGATTGTTTAATCACAGCAAAAAAATTATCAGTCCATTGCTTAGTTGACACAGGTAGGCCCAAGAAACCGTAGTGATATTTTATAGACAGGTAAGTATAAGAATACATATATTTCAGCCATGTGATATTGTATTTCTTTTACCTAGGTACAGATTTTCTTTACTTATGTCTAACAGTAGAGAAGGAGAATTTAATGGCAAAATGCCTCCTTAACACTAACAAATTAACAAAAGTCAAATTATTCCCACATATTTCTGTCAGGAGAAAATAACGAACGACAAAGCCGTGCATTTCTTCACTACAGCTCTGTTTATTTACTAACAAAAAGTCTGTTACTGCCACATAACAGGAGAGGACATCCTTGCCCCTGGCTCCAGCTCCCTGGCCGGGGGAAGGCAGACTTTGAGGACAGCCCCTGTGACAATGGGGCACTGCGCTGCTTGTCCCTGCCACCTGCTCCTCCTGCCCTGCCCAGGCAGTGTCAGTAGTGACCCTGGGCAGTGTCAGTAGTGGCCCTGGGACGTTGTTCTCCAGACAAAACCATGCACCAGCCCGTTTCAGCCCGTGCGAGCTCAACGTGCCTGCTCCCTGCGCTCAGGAGGCAGTGCGGCCTTCAGGGCCCCGGCAGCCCGGGGGGGCTTTGTCCAAACCATTTATCCCTTTCCAGAGAAACAGCAGTGAAAATGTTCTATAGATTTAACCACTGTCAGATGTTCTCTGAGCAGAATATTAATTTCTCTCCTGAGAACATAAACTTTTTGTTGTAATAAGCCACCATGCTCTCAAGCCCTTTGATTTCCTCTCTGTCAGTGCTGCCCCCCAGCCCGTAAGTGCCAGCATCTGGGCGCAGCCTGAAAGGTGTCTGAAACGTGGGGAGGCGAAAAGGGGAGCAGTTACATGCACTTTTTTTAAAAAACTGAAAATGTTAAATCACAGCAGACTGGCCACTGAAATGGTTTCCTTCTCACCAAACTTATGCAGTGGTTTTACAATATTAGCAAAGCCACAAATAAACTGTCTGAAATAGCAGGAGCAGTAATCCTTAAGAAAACCAAAACCTTTTACCTGGCTGCCATTGTCTGGAGAGCTGGTCAGGGCTGTCCTGCCTCCATTTTCTTTTTGTCTGTGAAAACCATTCCCTGGCTGGCTGCAGACTCATAATTAATTACTTCTGCTTGCAATGATTCACTTGTCTTTGGATTTGATCTCAGGTTGCTGACTTTCAGCATATTACAGACCATTTGCAACTACATCAGTTCCTGTTCAAGTGTTTTACTTCGTACCGAGATATCATCTAGAGATAATGTGGAACAGGCATGCCGTGCGATACCTTCTCCCCATCCTCTGCAGTACAGCAGGTGTTGTGCCAAAAGACATCTCTTTAAATTGCAGTAGGTCTCGTCCTGCTCTGAAAGCTGCTCCCTCCCCCTTTTCCTGTTACTTGGCTCCACGGGCTCTGGTTGGGCCACCATTTGACTTTAATCAGAATGTGAGTAAGGTCCAAAAATTGTTGAAAGCTCACTTATCCCATCCCAGTTCATTTCCTTGATGCCCAGTAGCACTTCTTACCGCTTTGCTTTTGCTAAACAGAGAGGTGCGGGGTAATGGGTTGGTTTCCCTCAGAATCAATCTGTGGTAGACCACTGCGTGCAGGCTGTATATTTATTGGATCTAGAGAACTGATTTTTAACTGCAAAAAAACTTTTAGGGAATCTGAACAGTATGCCAAAGCTGTGATCGTGGCACAGCCGTGCTTTCTTTATCCTTGTTAACACCAGTACTAACAGCAGCGGTGACTCTGACCTCAGCAGAGGCTCGCGGTCCCAGCCGAGTCGAGAGGTACGGAGCCGACCTTTGTACCTGGCATCCATCTCCCAGCCGTTGTATTTTCACAGTGAGTTCCTTGTGCTAGACGGGATAAAGCTAGAGCAAGTATACCTACCTATGCCTCTACAGGCTGCGAGGAAATCCCCTGAGAACACGCTGCTGCTCTGCATTTAAATTAATTCAGAATTTAAATTTCTTAGTGCCAGAGAAAATTAACCTCTTCTTCAAACCTGCAAGGGCACTAGCAGCTAAGACTTCTGCAAAGGCCTGACCCTTAAACTAAGATTTCCATCACTTTTACTTTACTTGGGTGAAAATGTACTGCAACAAGTAACTGCTGTACTAGTTTGCTGCCGTATCAGGAAAATCTGCACGCTGCAAATCAGTTATCTGCAGATGCTATGCTTCAGCCGGGCCACATAACTCAAGAAAATTTCCAGAGATTTAATTCATAAGACAATATTTCCAGCAGGTATTACTCTGTTACTAGCCATAATGAAATCTAAATCCTTTCTTAGCTTATCCATCATTTTAGTCACATTTCTTGCTCTGAAGCAGAGGACTAATTTTCAAAACCAATTTTCCCACTTTTTGGACGCGTCATGTCTCCCAGCAGTCACTGTCTCTGCCTGCCGCTAATTTATCCTTTTTCAGCCTGCCTAGTCCAATAACTTCAGTTTAAGAAACGGTGCTTTATTCTATTCATTTCACAGATCCTAATACACATTCAAAAAGTAAACTGACCAAATCTAGAGAAAAGCTATAAGCTTTATCCTCATTCCTGTGGAGCTCAGCACTTTCAGCTTCATGTCTTCACATTTCCTGAACTGATTGAAGAACTTTCCCTAGACATTTCTGAGGCTCTGTCCTGGCCAGCCTCAGAGCAGCTTTTATGGCCAATTTTTACATAAGTCTAATATTTAACTGAACTACTTCCTTTAATTTTTCCACAGCTGCCAATTTTCCTTGTTTTACAAACCAAGATTATCACTTTTCCTAATTGTACAGTAAGGCCAGGGATCAGATTAGGATCGCCCCTTTTCATCATTCATTTTATAAACAGTACTTGAGTTACAGGATTTGGCTGCTAGGAGCCCCCGTTTCTGTCCATCTTTCCAGTCATTCACCAGGACTGTGATTTGAACAGACCAGATGTGCTCCTTATGAAACCCATAGTTCAGAAGAAGAGGTTTTTATATTTTCTGAGCTGATCTGTAAATTTCAAATCACAAGTCTTTTTTCCTCCTAATTTGCCATTCATTGGCTGACAATCTTTTTGTTAAGCTATGGATTTCAAATGTAACCTACGGACTTCAAATATGACCTAAGATTCTGTCATTCCATTCTTTCATTTCTTTCAAAAACTGGTATTTTAGTTTCATATGAGCAGGTAAGTTCCAGGCTGGTCAAAACTTTTCTGCTTTCTACTGTCTTCTGGTAAACTTTCCAGGTGAGAGCAGCCAGATTGCTGGTCAAGTCAGTGACCTTGTCAATTCGTTCTTGGAGCTTTGCATCCAGCCTTACCATCTGGCCAGAGAGTTGTGTAGGTGGCCCTCGTTTCTGAAGAGGACTTCCAGACATTTCAGACTCTTGTTGTAGCTACATCTGCCCATCTTTGATTTCTGCAAGCCCTACATAAAACAAAATACTTGTGGAGAAAAAAGAAAAAAAAAAAGAAAGAAAAGAAAAAATAAAATAATAATAAAAAAAAGAAGCACCAATGTTTCAGATACTGGTGTTTAAAAACACTGTCTGGATGTTCTGAATTAATATTGTGTTAGAAGTCGCCAAATGGCCGTATGCCAAGATTCAGCCCAAGGTGTATTTTTATGGCAAAGCTATAAACCCACAAAATAAGTGGTTTATAATGGAAATTCTGACACACTTTTAATATTAAGAGCAGAAATACACTGGATGTGGCAAGTAAGTATTTGACAGCTGCGGTACTCACTTGTCGGCTGTTCTGCCCTAACAAGTCCCTTTTGATGGTGGGATTCCTGCTTTATCTCGTTCTGTTTCAGCCACGTGGTTTTGGGGCAGATGGGCTGAGCCATGCTTTGTGTTCATTCCGGAGCCTCTCGGTACCCTCTTTCTGGGCGATTACAGTGAAAAGCAACAGCTGGGATTCACCAAGTACTGATGTCTGCAGTGTTCTGAAGCTCATGGCAAGGACTCAGCTTCGCACAGAGAGCAGCTTTCATTAGCCAAGGGACGGGAAGTTTCCTCTGCCATTGATCCCTTCGAGTGGCACTTCTCACGCGGTGACAAGGTATTGTGGCTGGGAAGAGCTGTAAGACTGAGCACATGGGCACTGCTTTCAACTTGAAACCCACAGACAAAAACCATCCTTGGAAGCCTGTTGATGCTACGGTTATGGATCAGCCCATGCACAGCTGGAGAAAGGAGTGACCTTGAGCAATATTTTGGACAATCTACCAGTTTACACAGGCACAAAAAGTATCCATCTACTGTGAATGCAATAACAACGAAATGGCAGTCGAGGGGGTAAAGGACTAAAAGTAATTTCAGAAGGCTGAAACATCATACAAATAAATCCTATACCTAACTTGAGATATTATAACCCTGATTTGGAGGGGAAAAAAAAAGAACAGTTTTACTCACAGGTGAATGCTCTAACTAGTCACCTACATTAGAAGCCTCCCACTGACATCATTTACAACACACATATATTTATCCAGGGAAAGTAGGAGGGGAAAGTGTGAAAAAACAGAACCATTTTTTATCAGAAACATCTAAGATGAGAGTGTTCAAAACAGCCATCCAAATGGTACGCGCTGGCTCTGTATCTGATCTGTCCGTATGGCATGTTTTAAACCTGAGATTTCCAAATACAGATAGGGGGTTATGGATCTTTCCCATCCCAAGCTTCTTGATTTGCAGTCACGTTCTTCAGGAAACCCAAGGAAGAAATTAACTAATCTGTGACTGCCAGAATAGAGCTTGAAACACACGCACACACACACATATACACATCTTGAACTTATTTTGTACTTCACACACAAGTTGGAGAGAAAAGATTTTGACTCAAAGTGAATGAAACCTAAACAGCTGACAAACAAACAAAGGATGATAGATTAAACTTTCCAAGTAGCATGCAAGCCTCCTCCACTGTAAAATTAAGTTTTCCTACTCCTAATGTGTAGATTAACTGCAACAGCAAATACTAATGCAGAAAGCTTTTTCTTTTAAATAAAAAATGAGAGGAAATGAAAACCAAATTACACATTACTTAAAAATAATCTATCTGGAGATGAAATAAAACATTTGTGACTATGAACCAAGATTCATACCCCTATTTCCAACATCTTCCATTAACACCCCTAGGAAATTTAACACAATTAAATTAATGTCCTAAAGGGTACACTGGATTGAGGGAAGCAGAGCCTGGGGCATACTAACTGGCTGCAGTCTTTGAAAGGGTCTAACAGCTTAAAGACACAAGACAATTTTACTTGCATCTTGAGATTCTGAGAGCATTCTGAGAGGTAGATTCTGAGAGCGTTTATACATGTAAAATGCCTAGAAATTAAAGCTCAAAAAAGGGCATTGTTTTGTTTCAAATCACAAGCAGGCTGCTTGTCTCAGGTTTGAAAGCCTCTGTGATTCTCTACAGAACTTCCTGTAAAAACAAAATTCCGCATAATGATTTAAGACAGGAGTGAAATCCTATTGATCAAAACACAAAGTTGAATACAAGTCAAGAATTGGATGGAAGCTGATGGCAACACAGTATATGAACACTTCTTAAAAAGGATATATCTGGACGCATCAATAATCATGCAATTTGAAGTTCTTTAAGGGCTGCACATTCAGAAGAAAGTCAATGCTTACACAACCTTGTGCTTTTCATGCTGGACAAATTGGTAGAGTTAGCTAAACTGCCTACGGTCTACAACAGACAAGAAACATCTCAGCAGTTATGTGCTCCAGCGTTTCTCTGTGGAATTGCATCTGGTATGTGAGACAAATGCACTGGCTGCAACTTGAATTAGATCATTAGTACACACCTTTCACCAGGTATGACTGATACTGTTTTTAAATGCAGTACAAACTCTTAATTGCTACTCAATTAAGTCTACTTAGTCCACACGTCTTTCAAGTCTGCATATCCACATACCTTTTGAGCTAATCCTTTCAGTGCCTCGTTTCACGCTGATAGGTAGATAAATAGACAGTCAGACAGATAAGAGAAAGATAAGGGCAAGAACTGCTGTATTTTTAATATTCTGGTAACGGAGGTTATGTTCAGGCAAACTTTTGTCATGCAATGGGACTGCAAGGTCCTGACTCCCGCCTTTGTATCTTTTCTGAACAAATGGTACCCATTATATTTTTGGCTATTTACTTCAGTAAGCTTTTTGGGTGCTCTAAGCACATACACACATCCATGATTAAACATGAACATTCATTTTTTTAATATAAAATCAGTTCTGATGCAACCTGATGAGCTGAAGGAAAGTATCAATGTGTGGGGAAAGAGCCTTTGGCAAGACAGTTTATTTTTCTTTCTGTGGAGATCAGACTTTTCTTTATGATTAGTCTCATATGTTTCTTGCCGGTTACTTAGGCTAATTTTGTAAAATATAAATTAATGTTTATGTTAGTCAAATCTCTCTATTTAGATGCTATTGAAATGGAGCCCTAGCACGGGTACATGCCCAGCTGTGCCTTGCAAATGAGGAAAAGGAAGGAGATTGACAGCAGCTCTTGTTGCTCCACAGACCAGCTCTGCAAATCTACATCAGCCACAGTGCTTTCTTTGGACCAAGCCTTCCTCCTTTTATTAGCTTTTTGCTGCTTTTCTGGGTAAGAAAATCAATGGAAATTTGATTTATTTATTTTTTTATTAATATATTTTTTTTGGTGTAAAGGAAAGATAACCCAGGAAAAGTACTTCAGGCAGAACTCTCACGACTGAAAAATAAGACTGGTAAGATTTTCAAACCAAATTAAGTGTTAAGGATTTTGTTGGTTGTACTTTCTGTGGAAGAACTAGAAACTAACAAGCCCCTTTCTGGGTGCAAGGATGCTGAGGAGCCTTGAAGGTCTAAGTATTTACTTCTGACACTATTTAAGTGAACACATTTTTCTTAAATAGTGTTAACTATTAGACTATTAGATTTAAAGAAAGGTATGCAATTTTCACCATCAAGATGTAAAAGGCTTAACAACCTAGCAGACCCCCTACAGTCCAAGCAACACAAGAGCCAGAGTATTTCTGCTACGATATGGGAGCAGGATGTGGAAAATTGGAAGGTCACTGGAAAAAACATGTGCCATAGGACCTGCATTTTGGAATCATCAGGGAAAATTTGAGGGATGCAGACCGTGAATCCTAAAAATCACTCAGAAAAAGATGAATCTGTTTCTCAGGTCCTGTCTAGACTGTGAAAAGATGGGTTCTGTTCCGCACTGCCAGGGCTGGAGAGGATGTGGTCAGCTGGGTGCATTTGATCATGTATGTGGTTGGACTGCACCAAACTGAAATCGTTTTGCAGAACGAGGTTCTCTGAAAATATTACTCTAACCCTAGCAGCAGTCTTGCTGGGCAGACAATGTCAACCTGCCAAATATAAAAAATGAGGTTTTGTTAAGCTACTTGTTATTAACTGCTCAAACCTCAACTGCAGCTGAAGGAAGAAACCCCAGCATTCCCACGACGAACACATGGCTTAACCAAAATATGGGAGGTCCTTTCCTCGGAGAAGATCACCAGCCTAGGAATAATTGTTAAAATAAATACTTGAAAACTTGGCTCTCTTGCTTCACCTACACAAGAAGGAACAGCTAAGTCCATAAGCCAAAAATTCTGACTAACTTTTAAAAAGTATTTATCCTTTGAAACAGCTAAGCAGCATACTTTGATCTTTCTGTGTGAAACACTTCATCTTTTGGAGTAATCATCGTCAATGTCCAGTCTCATTTTAAAGTATAATTTGTGGCTTGAATACTTACAAGGTTATTTTGAGGAAATGTGAAAAATATAATTAATTTAGTATTGTTTAGCTCTGGTTTGAAGTCACAGATGTTATAAA
Organism: Anas acuta; assembly: GCF_963932015.1. Lineage (NCBI taxonomy): Eukaryota > Metazoa > Chordata > Aves > Anseriformes > Anatidae > Anas > Anas acuta. The sequence goes on from NC_088997.1 coordinate 3,005,104, forward strand.
TTGAAGATAAGATACTCAAATTTTGAAATCTTTTGAAATTTTAAGTTGTGCGTATGGGACCAAATTTCTTTGCTTGTGAGGCTCCAGTGTTCCCAGACTGAACTCCAGTTAACTTCAGGATGATTCGATTTCTACCTGACATTAGAGGACAGAAATCATATAACAGTAAATTCTGGATCACGTTAAGGATTATTTTGCTTTCTGAGTAATATTTTCCTATAAGTATATATAATATAAACCACTATAGTAGGGGAATATTTATATATGAGTTATTTCCATTCAAAAAGAAAATTATTAAGAAATAAAGCACACAACCTTCCTATATCAATGTGCCACTACTGAACCACATATATAGGGCTGTTTGAAAAGGCAAAGCCTGGGATAAAGGCTGGGGTACGTGGCAGGAGAGACTATTGGAGTGTAGATTAATGGAAAATGAAGAGCATGGAAGATGTTCATCGACTCTAGTGCAAAGCACAGCAACACTTTAAACACAGATCAATACAAATAAAAGCTTATATTGACAGAAATCTTACCTAATGTAACACAAAGTTTTATATTTAGTAACACACACAAAAAATAAGCATAGGCTCAGTCCTGCAAAATCCTTAATGGGAGTACCTACAGCCTCTCATTTTCTTGTTTGTGATTGTTTATATAGTCTTAGATAAACTGTATTACCTTCTGTTGCCTTAGAAATAACATTTCTAATATTTTGACAGTGTAAGTCATGCAATACTGCTTGTGCAAACAAGGACGACTGGACAAGAGGGTGGCCGCATCTTTTTTTTTTTTTTTTTGGAATAGCTTTAACGCATGCCCTCCAAGCTGACATGTACTTCCTAGATGAGAAAATACAACATTCCTTCATGCACAAAACAGTATTTTAGTTGTAATGAATTCATCCGATCCAGTTTTGAAACAGAAATAAATGGAGAAGATTGCATTTTCAGAACCCAGAAAGGAAAACAGCTCACGTGCCCTATGAGCTATTGTTATGAGAGGGTGAGTTTTCGCTAGAGGCACCAACAAAATTAAAAGTAAGTGGCAAAGAGAAAACTGATTAAATGCTTACAAAAAGTAACATCCACTATCTCCACTCCTTTCCAACAGACATCCCCATCTGGATTTTATTTTTAGGATGCTCATTCCTTCTCACAGGTTCAATGCTACCCGTTTCACACCATTTAACTATTGAAAGCTCTTGAAATTCCGGGCCAGAGAAGCCAGAGCCCAGTGTATTTCACAGTGATGTAGCTAATGTGTCAGACTTGTAAAATAGCTCTTAGTGGTAGACCTCCATTTAGAGAAAGACGGAAACTAGCTTTAAATACTTAAGGCTTTAATATCTAGTCCATTACGCTGCAGCAAGGTCTTGTAAAGAGTCAATTATGGGATACTTCTGATTTGATCCACATGCAAGGGAAATCCGCTTCTTTACCTTTAAACCTCTGTAGTAAGTGTCCTGTTTAAATAATTAGTGACACTTTTTCTTTGATCAAATTGATTCACATTGTTATTCTTTTATGTTAATTTAAAACTTAATCCATGTAAAATCCAAGACAGATCTTAATCCATCACTCAGAGAGCTTTTACAAAAAGGCACTATCATGAGATTTTCCAGAAAACACGACAAGTTAAAGACAGTAGTGAAATAGCTTGAAATGTTCTTCCCCCACACACCCCTTCTGAAAACCTGTGAATCGCAAACAAAGTCAAAACTAGTAGCATGAGTAAGAAGTGCGACAATTCACAAATAACTCAGAGTGAAGACAAAACTAGCAGCCACTAATGACAAAACCTATTCTCCAGCATATTTAATGACGAAGCCAAAACCTCAGCATTTCCTGCCATTAAAAGTCTGTTAATCATGGGAAATATTTTAAAGTAAACTGCAGCTACTTTAACTTATATTCTTGCTTTCTACTCCGAGCTTAGTTGTCCGGGTTACGGGGAAGTTAACAGCAACAAAGTTGGAAGGGGCTTCAGGCCAGACACAACTAGTTGAGGTGCTCAGCCAGTAGAGTAGGTAGAAGGACAAATCCTTTCAATATTTATAATTTCATGCCCATGCTCTTGTCTTTGGTAAGATATTTCTGTAAATAAGAGGCTGGTAATAAAGTTAACTGTACACGTAGATAAATATTTAAGTTTTGTCCAAGCCCATAAACTCAACAGACTGTGCAAATTCTTTACTTGTATATATTCGAATAATTTGCATGAGTATCTCTACAGTGAAGTAAAAATTAATTACAATCTTAATTGAACATGAGCTGACCATTTCTGGATAGTAGTTACATTTTACCATGCTTGCATGTTTTCCAATAATATATTAAAAAATAATAATAATAATGCTTCCAGCCAGCAGCACTGCCCTTTGTTGACAAAGGAGGCACAAGAACTGCTTTGCTAAAATCCTGCTGTGTATTTCTTCAAAAGACTTGATGGAGGAATATTTACACCCTCCAAGTGTTTTTTCTCAAATATTACTACAACACTGCAAAAGAAATAATAACAGATAATATGTCACAATAATTTTAAAAAAATATTTAAGGAAAACAAGATGACCATTTTGTTTAACTGCATGACAAAATCCTCAAGTAAAATTGTTTCATAAAATGACTAATGGAATGTAATTACTGTAAAATTTCCACTTGAGCATGAACAGCTGGGTCTTGAGGACCTCTGCTGTTCAGACTGTGCACTGTGCACCTCGCTGTACAACTATGTTCAGAATATCATCTGTACTCAATAGCTAAAGTGAAGAATTTTACTTGATCTTTAGCATTACTCTGGATGTCACAATCACAGTGAAATTTGAAAGATCTATTTCACTTAGTAAGAAAACGTGAGAGAGTCTCTCTCAGTCATCCACCATTTATGAAGTCAGAGACTACTGTGAACATTTAAATAGCCAGTATTCCAATTCCCGTGCTTAAATTTGTACACTGATGATGAAACGGGGAGATCTGTGCATATTTTCCTTTCACCATTTCAAATAGAGCAGAATAAGAAGAAACTCACAAATAATATTGGAGAGATCATAGCACCAACGATATGGCAAATACAGTCTGGTGTGCTCTAACATTGATACAACAAAGTGAAGATGAAATCTTTACAGAGTTCCTTTTATACAGGAATCTTGTTGGACAATGGCAAATCAAAACACATAACACTCAAAAGCTTGAGACAACAGCAACAGTCCAACAAGGCTGTCTCGATACAGCCGGGTGGCTCCAACAGCACAGGAATGCTGACCACGACCCAGCCAGCTCGCTCTGACTGTCACTGGCCACAAATGCTAGTCCCTCTCGTGTACAAGGGAGGAATATTTCAGTTAGGGTTAACAAATGCAAATGAGAAAAAGAATGCATTGTCACTAAAGAGGCACTTTCAGGGAGGATTAGAAAAGTAAGCATGTCAGTCTGCCCCTTAGGTTTTGGGAAAATCACCCTTGCTGTAATATCTGAGCATTGCATGGAGCTCGCACACAACCTACTGACTTGCATCTGCTACGTGCACATAAAAGCTGCTGAGATATATTGTAATTTTAGGCTACTAATTGGCCTTCGTTAAGGAAGAGCTTTTGTTTTTCTGGAAAAGTTGGACAGTAAAAATTTGCCCCAGAAGTACTATCTGGCTGTTGAACATCAGTTGGAGAAAGCCTGCACAGACAGAGCACAGGCACAGCTCTCGCTCCACCCGCGGTGTCCTGCCCTTGACAAGTACTCCCCTTTTAGAGGTATTAAATCTTGGCAACATCCATTGGAGTTCCCACTTAAGCTGAAGTAAGTACATGTACAGAAGGGCTCTGTCAACATATCTGAGTGGAAAGATGTTTGGATTAACTAAGAAAACCTATTCCAAATCTCAGATAATAAAATGTCCTCCTAAATCCTAATTGCAACTTTCATCTTGTGTCTCAGACCTTGCCACCAGCTGATGTGCCGATACAGATCAAGTGTTTAGTTTGATAAATGCGGCTTACTAGGGTCTTGGTATTGCTGACTGACAGAGTAGCTGAATAGGATCCAGGCTTCTAAAGGTGATTATCTGCCTAAAGAAGGAAGAAGATGAGCACAGGACAACCTTGTTTGTCATTTTGCGCACTTAATCAGACAAAGCTCATAATACTAAGAGCTTCTCTATACCATCAAAAATAAAACACAAGCAGCTTGTGAATAAATTACACTACCATTTTACAGGGGGAAAATCCATATGAATGCATTGGATAATTTTATTTTAGTTACTATTTTCCAGAACTTATAACAGGAAAATATGACTATTAATCATATTCCCAAAAAGTCTTTCCTTAGAGTATTGAATTTGGAGCTTATCACTGCCAGATTTTGCTGTACAACACACATAAAGCAACATCCTTATTTTAAACACTAGATCAAGGTAGAAAGTTACTAGATAAGACTTGTCTTTCTAGTTTAATTTCCTATCTTATTCTTGGATTATTCTTGGTTCTGCTTTAGGGTTAATAAAACATCTACATTTGTTACACACTTCTTTTTATACAGAAATTATGTTATATTTAATTTTCATTTCTTTAACCAAGAGCTTGCATTAAATTGATTTAATACCGCTAAAAATTCAAATGGAGTGTTAAAAGCTGACAATCAAAATACATCCAAATAAGCAGCATTTTCAGTGTGGGGTATTCCACCATTTAAATGAAAAATAAAAACAAAAACACAAACCTGAATAACTAATAAAGATTCCTAAGTGGCTCTACTTTGATACTAGAACATCAAAAGAAATGGAGTCAAAATCTCATCTGAAATACATTCAATCCAGAAAAAAAAAAAAAAAAGTACACAGAATTGCCAATATCTTATTATTGTCATTAGAACTAAAACTTAACAACCACTGAATCCCTATTTTGTATTGAAAGGTCCCAGTCTTCACTTGTATATCCCATACAGCAATTATGACCACTGATGGCTTAAATAAAACAAATTTCCAAAGCAAAGGCTATTCTACCTAAATCTTTAGTTTGTGAGTAGGCTCACTGACATTAGCAGGGCTTTTATATGAGCTCAGTCTTACAAGGTCCAGCACTGACACTCAGAATTGCTGAGTGGTATAAAAAAAAAAAAAAAACACAATATTTTAGTTAAAACTTTCAAAATTTTACTGTGTATTATTGGCAGCATCATTTATTACTATTAATTTCATAGCTAAAGGCTTGGATTATCAATTCTGTCAATCCAAGCAATTTCCAACCACACCTAATTCTACATCTAAATCATTACAAGGATAAAGCTGTTATACTTGTAATGGTATTTGTCCTACTTTGAACATTACAAAACTGTTTTATCTAATCCTTTAGGAAACACCATAATGAGGCTCATCTAATGGCTTCTACTAGTTAGGAAGGCAAACTAAAAGATTTAGCTCCTCAGTCTGTCTCTAAATCTTCTAAGTGAAAGATGATTTACAGTTAAGCTATGAAAAATGCGACCACTCAAGTCTGGAAAGTCTCAATCTGATTTCAACAAACTTAAATCACGATAGAAGATTGTGTCTCACTAACTAAAGATTTGCTTACCTAGGGAATCAGCATCTGTTGTGAAACGTTCATTAAGTTATAAAAGGTTTATAGACTTGTCCAAGCTTCTACTGGGAAAAAAAATGTTAGATTTTTACTGAAAACACTTATCTGAAATGTTAAATATATACTTTCTGTGTTTGATACCTGAAAAAATGTTTTTCTGCCCCTTGTCATAAAAAATGTCATAGAAGCAAAAATATAAATAATTATTGTGAGAAAAAAAAAAAACACACAGCATGATCTCAGTAACTTAAGACAAATATTAATAGACGTTAATAGAGAAACTGGGGTTCTTTTTGTTTTTGTGAAGCTAAATACCCATCATTTTTGAATTACCTGATCTCCAGAGCATCTAGAGAACAAAAGAAGATTATACAGACCTTACAGAAGCCATAAGACATTTATAAAGGCAATACCAAGTTTTGCTTAGAACATACATATTTAACAGCTAATGGTTTCAGAGCATGCAAAGCATGAGGTGAGAGGGGGAATGGAACCTACGTAATTAATTTAAAATATAGATTATTTGTGCCAAGCTTTTTAAGGTTGATGCCTGCCTTTCATATAGGTAGAGACCCGTGCTCAATGACACCCTTGTACCAGCTCCACCCCTACTAATGTGTGTGACTCCCTTCTCAGCACTCAGATAGGTTGGAGTTTGCCATACAACCACTGCACCCAACACTACCCAGTTAAAATAGCAACGACTGCTCACTATTAACAAAACTCCGGTTCCAAAAAGGAACCTCACGGAGCTAACCTCACTAGAGATCCTTCACTACTGGTTCTGCACTGCAACTACTTCTGAAGTGCTGGTTCTCCCTGAGCCCTGCGTAGCTCATCACCTCAAGCAGATGAAGCAAAATGTGTCATGGAAGGGTAGGAGTGTCCTGTTATAATATCTATCTGCAAAACAAAGTAAACGATGGTCCAGACCTAGTAAGTACCATGGCCCTAAGCAAAAAGAGAAGAGAAAATATATCGTTGCGTTATTTTTACTTTCATAAAATCTCTTGTGGGTCCTCAAGAAACACAGCAAAAATTGCACATTAAAACCCACAATTAGGTATGAGGGACTGAAGTAACACCGTTGCCAATGAATTCAGGTTTTGATGAGAAGCTATGAAAACAAATACATGAGAGAGGTGCTGGCTGTCATTCCAAGATGCCATTATACTATAGAGCAATATAGTAATATCCGCAACAATATTTTTTGTTCCAGAAGAGTTGGCTTTAGATACAAATGTTTAAGAAAAACAGCTGAGGGAACACACAACCTACTTCTCTGAACGTAAATTTGGTGATCCTAAAAACCATTCCTAATTAGTGTCAAAGAGAACTATTTCCTTACAAAAATATTCTTCTCTCATAAGAAGAAAGTTTTGTACATTAAATGGGAATTTTATTACTAGTTTGATGGCCAGACACTAATCACCTAGCTGTATAAGCAAGCTGGCTATGGCTGAAATAAAAAGGAGAAAGAAAGGGATAAAAAATAAATAAATAAAAAGCAGAATCTCAGAACAGAAACTTTAAAAGGTTTTAGAATACAGGTGATTGCATATCCAACACATTTCTTCTGTAATACCAGTAAAAGTGTTTGTAATAGCATTAAATAACATTAAAAGTTAATCTTTCATCATATTAGAATTAAAATTAAAGATTAAAATATACAAGTTAAGTATCATGGGTTAATATGCCCGTTGTGCTCCCCAAAACATATTCCAACAGAAATCCGGGAAAGAAAACGCTTTCACAAACTGTTCAAAGGGCTAAGCTTTGTGCAGCATTGAGTGGTTTTCAGTTTGAATAGCAATATAAGCACACCTGCTGAAACATTATTCTCCAGTTAATGTTTACTTGGGGAATAAGAGTTTGGTTTTCAGAGTTTCTTGGTATGACACCATTGAAAACATAATTTGAAAAGGTTATTTCATTATTACCTTTTCAATGATCTGCATTTGACTGTTGATCTGTTACGTGCTTTTGTCTGTTGTTCCCGTGTGCTTATCCCAAGTCTTTGTTATTAGACATGCTATTCATGAAACCTGTGAAAAGTTTAGTACAACTAGCGATCAAATGAAAGCATTTCTAAGAACACGGTAACTTTTGTGGCAGTGGGTGTAACCTAATGCTGAAGAGCTTCCAATTTTATGTGCTATTACTTCAGCACATTGATATTGTGACTAAATTCTATATAAAATCTTTATCATACATTAAAAAGTCCTTCAAAACTGAAGGCTTTATAAAATTGAGATATTATTTACATTCAATGCAGTGCTGACAATAACAGTACAATGTGATGTATGACTAAGGCAGATCAAAATGAACATCTGAAACATTCCATGAAAGCTGTGAATTGCTTACTTATTCTAAAGAATACATTAGTTTGCTTTGAACTCCCCTCTGCTGTGAATGACGACTGTGAAGAATATGAAAAATATTGGAGAGAGAGCAAACAATTCATTTTCTAGCTTTCAGCTCCATTGTCCTGCATGCCCGCATTTTCCCCTCACCCTTGCATTAGGAAGAACTCAAGTACTACAGAGAAGTTTCCTTATAGATGGCCATGAAAAGGTTGGATTCGTGACTGTACTCATATCACAGCACTGTCAACCTACCTACAGGATGCATCAATCTACCCACAGGACGCACTTGTATTTATTTTATAAATATTTCTATACTTATTCAAATTTCTAGGAAAAAAGTACTCTGAGAAATGGTAGACAGTATTGATGTTCTCAATAATGACTCCAAGGCAAAACAAGGTAAAACTACTGCCGAATAACATACACAGGAGTTACCTGTGTGTTCAGCAAAGGAACTCATTTTTTTTCTTTCCTAACTCTAATACAAATTCATTCACACATTCTTGCAAAAAGGAGTTTAGTTAACAGCAAATAGGCCTGAAACTCTGGAGAAAGAAATACCGTACTTAAACACAGAGTAACGTGAACTGAAATCAGCATGTACATCTCAGTCAGAGGCCATTCAATCGTGTTTATGCTGCAGCAGCCTCAGAAGATAAGAAATCATGTCATTGACAGGAAACCTTGCCTATCCCTTGACCAATCCAATCTGTGACGGGTTTTCCTTTTCTGTGGTCACTAAGAATACGATGACTGATCTTATCCACACTTGGGTAGTTTTGAGAGAGCCCTAAATCACAATCAAAATGCAGTAGACATGAAGGCATGAATATGTAACAAACAATTACATGTAAGATTTTCATTTTCCACATTTAACTAAATTTTCACCTGCTCTAACTTTTTCACAAATACACACAAAGAAACCTGATAGAGTACCCACCAGAGCAACCACAGCTCGTCTTCATGAAAGCTGAAGGTGCACAGCTTCCATAAATTAAAAAGCAGTAATGCCTATGCATTTAAATCCTACTGATTTCAGGCTAGATTGTATCTTTATTAACTCCTATTCAGCAAGAATACTCATCACACCTAAAGCAGGCAAAACTTAACGTTTAGCTGAATAAGCATGAGAGTGCATTAGGCTGTGTCATCTGCAAATTCATCTCTTTGGCATTCAAAGATAAGAATCAGACCTGAATGCTCTGTAATAGTTAAAAGAAAAAAAGTCCTATTTGCAAAAAGCAATTCAATATATACATTTAAAAAAAAAAAAATCTCTAAACAGCATTATCAATATTTACGTTGATAACCTCATAGCAGGCCATTTAGACAGAAGGCTGGCTAAAATAACACTAGTGCGATGCTGCCACCTGCAGCTGAATGCAGAGCACTTGCTTCTTTAGCAGCTCAAGGCCAGTCCTTGTATGTGAATCTGTCTATATAGGATTTTTTAACTTTAAAATGATGTCTCCCTGGTTAACTTATTCAGAAATTTTATCATCACTTTGCTAAAGGAACAGTGCACTATTAATAAACTTTCATTTCTACACTGACCCAAACGGATCCGTGTTCTGGAGGACAGACGGCAGGCTCCAGGCACCTGAGATGCTCACTTGTCTCCAAGGCTGGGCTGCTGTGTGAGTAGGAGAAATTTTTTAGTCTCAATTTAACAGTCTGCATAGAGCATCTTAACAATGCCATGGCCATCTTGGAGAAGGTGAAAAACTTATGTATCATTAATATTTTCTCTTGGAATATTTGCTGTGCTCTATTGAAGTTAAACCATCACTGACATCCATCAAGTTGTCACTAGTGACTCTTGTGCATATTGGCTGCTGTAACAGCTAATACCACTCTCCTCTTCCACTTTTTGAAAGCTGATGGGAATATGAATATCCGTACAAAATGACATATTAAAGTAAGTATTAAAATCCGTGTTATAAAAATTCCTTAACACTAGGCATAAAATTTCTGTATCACCTGTGTTTACTCATTAAGCACTATCCCTGTTATCTTTCTTGTACAGCTGCTAGCAAGGTAGACATTAATAGAGGATGCTGTAGTATTCTATGCCCCCTTCTGGTACTTCCAAATAAATCAGGATTAAGTAAAAAAATATAAAAACAATATTGCTGTTCTTTATGTGCTATAACAAGCAATGCAAATGGAATTGTTTATTCAGAGCAATCTATAAGCAAAAAAATGTAGTAGAGAAATAAAACCCAAGTAAACATCTTGTGATTAGAACCTGTTAATGTTAATAATAGTTACCTACTTGTTACTCTTGTAATTTCTACAAGTTTTCAATTGACTGAACTTTTCATTAACAAAATGCAAACATACTTGTCACAACTGCTCATGTTTTACATGTCACCACAATCTATACAAATAGTTTCTTGAGATTACAGATCATTCTTCCCGGAATGAGGCAGTAGTAGTGCTTGTAAAGATATATTGCAGCCTCATACCACATCCTGAGACTTTTCTCTGAGCATGTTATTTCTAAACATCTATTAGCATCCAGAAGTCAACCAGCCGTATATCTGGGATGACATGCAAGCCTTAAGACACATGCTCGTAGAAGTTGGATGAACAGCCTCTCACTCATCTTTCATCATTGTGTAAAACATTCCTAATTTATCTGCAATCTTTAAAATAAACAAGCTAATTGCCAAGAAAAGCTCTGTAAGCTGCAGATTAAACTAAAAACTTTCTGTAACAGATCTACAACTTTGAACGGTCAGTTCTGAATAATAAAAGTCACATACATGTGTATATATATACAGACACACAGCAATATCCTTATGCACGTGAGCATGTTTGTGTACACACACGTGTATTTATGTATTTTTAAAAAGATCTATAGATATGCCCTGACACAATGCAGACCCAAGGTAGGAACACCAAAACATTAAATAGGCAGTATCATGTATAACCTTTCACATACTACTTTAAGAAGACATAAAAGGATATCAGTATTAAATCAGAGCAGTACAGAGGAACCCAGAAATAATGCATATGCTCTATTGAAAAAATATGTTGTAATAGTAGCATGTGTTTGAAAACGTGCAAATAAAATGGGCCCAGACATCAAATAATGTGACAGGTGGTATTAGTGCATGAAAGATAAGCATCCCATAGAGGCCCCAGAAAATGAGCATGGACTGCTTAGCATTTCGTGGTTCAAGCGTCCCGTCTGACACGCCGCAATAGTGACTGCAGCCACCAGTCACTAGTGCTGAGTGCCTCCCTTCTTTCCTGTGTTAGAGATGAGCTCAACTGTAGCTTCTTAGCCCTCTTGTCAATGTTACTCACTATCTATTGTATAAAATGCAGCGAACTCCTAATGGCATTATAATTTAATCACAGCAAAAAGAAGAGTGACTGTCACGTTGTCTGCCAGTGATTGACATGGCCTGGATTTCTGCTGTCAAAGATTTGCATGTCAATCAGTAAGAACCCATATGGCATCTGTTTACAATGATCAGAAGTCATCTGATACCAGTGTCTTAGCAAAGCTTTGACAGAAATGAAATGAGACCCATGTTCTATATTCCCGAGCATGTGAACTACAATGGATTTGTTTAGAGTTCTCAGCATCTGAGTTAATGCACATTAATGCTGAACTAGGTTTGAGAACACAATGCTTTAACAACAAAAACATCAGGCAACGCTTGCTTATTAAATTCGATGAGGATGCCATGTCTACTCCTGGCACTCTGTCTCATGGCTGTTCCTATTGATTTTGCAGCTTTCCATTTTATGAAATAATACATCTCTTCTAAACGTGCGCGTGTGTGAAACTCATCACCTCTGGTAATGTCATCAACCATGAATTATTACTAAGCTACATCTAGACTTCTTTCATAGTTTCTTTTGGCACTTCATGCATTCACTTCCACTTTCTGTCTAAGGTATTGCAAGATCATTACCTAAATTTGGAATGCAATTGGAGAACAATCAGGCTGACAGAAGGATCTGAACGCTGGATTCCAGAGAGAAAAATAACTTATCAGGCAGATATCCTTGTTGCTTTAAATACCTGGCATGGCGTTCGCTGGGAAACCATTTTGGATGAATGCCACAAAAACTCACATGAACTCATGCTGCTTTTATTGCAAATTCTTGATAGCATAAAAATGCATGTCTGGTAGTAATCACAGTTGGGCATAACACCATCCTGTAATGCAATTCTGTGCACCCAAAGAGTGATAAAAAGCATCTTGACCCTTCTTACTTATAACTGAGGAGGTTGCAAGTTTACCTAAGTACACTGCAAGAGCAATACAGCTTTTCTCTCTGTGAGTTTCATGTTCTTAATCCTGCCGCATGCTGACAGATTATATTTGAGTTTTCTTTCACACTGATATTCTGATTTAATATATATACATATATATATGCCAAGACTGCTAAATATCTGTTCAATCCCTTCTTATTATTTATTTATGGTAATTTCTTCCTATTTCTTCACACAGAACCTCTTCTAAGAGCGACCTGCTACAGCTTGCTAATGCCATTTTTTTCAGATAAGCTGGGTATCAGCTGTGGGTGACATTCAGTCACGGTCTAAAAGTGTAAAGAACACTCACATTATGTGCAGCACTATCTGGACCATTCGTTAGAGGATGGAGAGCTGTCACATTTCCCATGTCTCTCTGGGGATGTATCTAAACATACAACTAAATGAGTTATCCAGCAGAACAGTAACCATTTGAACCTTTTTTAATGGAGGAAAAAAAAAAAAAAAAAAGTTAGAACTGGGGGAAAAAAGGAAGTAGGAAAAGAACTAGGGAAAAGCCCAAATTTTCCCTAACTGCTACATGTCTGTTGTCTTGCTTGTATCAGCTACCTGCATTTCCTGGATGGTCACTTAATGAACTAATTAGCTCATCTTTTTTGAGTCAAAGTGCTATGTGCCTAGACAAGTTTTGCTTTTGAAAATATAATTCCTTCATCCTTTTATTGGCTTTAGTGCAATTCAGCGGTGACTCAGTTTATGAAAGAGAGATGCATAGCTTCAGTTTGGATAAGAATTAACTGGCTATCCAGTAGCAGCAAGTTTTTCCTCTCTGCACAAAATGCTTTTTCCCTTTAGCACACCATTCTTCCATTGTGACTCTCATCAAATAAACTGATGAAAGTAAACACCTGTAGTTCAGGAGGCATTTGATCAACAGCTTTGCTCTCCATTTGAACCAAGGGGTTCTTTTACAAGGTAACTGCCCTCTCCCAGGGAGGTATACGTGATTACCCAATTCCTGTTGTTACAACAGACATGCTTAAACCGCCTATTGTGTGCGCTATCCGAAATTATATTTGTGGTTTTGTTCCATACTGTCTCCCGGTCTGTGAGCTCCTGCCTCTCCTAATCCCCTTTCAATGAATGACACACAGCTCTAAGGCCCAGAGATCTTGTTACTAACAATTACCAATTTCTGCCTTTTTACCACACTTAAGGAATCAAATGTACAAAGAGGATATTAAAGACCTTTCAAATATATGAATCAATATCTCACATTGTATACACACGGATTAAAATAATTTATCGGCAACCCTTTAAATAAATCTGGAAGCATTAAAACTATGAAATATTACAGTGACCCCAGGTTAAGTACAATAAGGGAAAATAGATGATGAAATATGTCTAATGATTATATTGAAAAGTGTGCAGAAGACATGCTGGAGGCTGAAAACGCAGAGCCAGGCTGTCCCCTCCTCCCCTTAACCTCATACCATACTTTTATTTTCATTGCTGTGATATGCCGGGAACGTTCACAGTCTGTGAAACCAATTACAGCACCAAAGCCTGCTCTTCATAACAGAAAGACTCTTACAAAACTTGAGGTATTTGCATCCCCACGAGGTCTGGTTCTAATGCATCTTGACCGCTTTAAGAAAGAGTATTCCCCTGCCACCAGGCCAAACCAGCTTTATTTCTATTGTTCAGGAGTTTAAAATTTGTGAGAGAACCCCACATGTTCTATGCTTGCTTAGAAAATACCAGGAAAGATTCAAGGAAAAGCAGCGCCCCTCCCCACCATGGTTATACCTGCAGCGGTAAGGAGAGAAGCAAGCTGCTTAATACTAAAGTAACCCTGGGGCACTTGGTTCCTTTGCCATTTTGATAACCTAGCGAGGCTTCTCTTGGTATATTCTGCGTGATTTTGCCTGGCAAACAGACCCTATTCTTGACAAATTGCAAGATCAGAATAACAAAAATTACATTGAATTTGGGACACAGCAGAAAAATACATAAAGAACTTCCATAGCAAAGCCAGTTTTGTTTTTGTGTCACTTACTAGCTGTATTAAAAGTCACATATATCTTACTAAAGCCATCAACTAAGCTTCTATTGATTTTAAAGGAATCCTTAAGAACAGTCAACTGCAGGATTACTGAATATATGTGTTATATTTCAATGAACATCTATGCACCGTGTCCCTACAATAATAATATTCATTCCAGAGATTAATATTTTATAGAGAGGCTTTCCTATAAAGTTAGTATATTAACTACATTCTTTCCTCAAACACAAGAGACAAATTAATATACACTTTATGCTGACTACCACACATAAAAGGTAGTTAATTTAATTGGAATATCTGGTAAAGTAAAAAAATAAAAATAAAAATGCAGACAGCAATGGAATGCTAACAAAATTTTACAATCCATAGTATATTTATTTCTTTATTGCCCAATTCTGATGGTTTTGTTTTCTTTCCTCTATATAGAGCTTTTACATCTAAGCTGAACTGGAGATCAGAAACCAGCTGGAAATTTTCATTCTAAGCGGCCCAATTCTGAAAGCCTGTGCATACTAAATACATTTTAGAAAGTGTGGGCAGACCTGTACGAGCACACATGTGCACATCAGCCTATGTAAGGTGCTCTAAGATGACAAGCAATAGGAAAATTGAGGTATACATGAAATCCCATACAGGTAAATCTAAAAAGGAGTTTAATTCCTATGTCCTATCTTAACGGTGCCCGATACTGCTTGATTCAGACCGTGCCAGCATCGAGACCACCACCAAACTGAAGCGTACCGTTCTGGAGCCGCAGTATGAGACTCTGAGAAAGCGAAGCAAGTTCAGCAGAAGGCCACTGGGATGCTCCGATGGCTGGAGAGCACAGCCCCAGAGAAGGAGCTGGGAACTGGGAGGGAAAGCTTGGAGGGGGCACAGCAGCAGCAGCCTGCCAGCTCTTGCAGGGAGGTTATGAAGAAGATAAGCCGAGCTCCTTGTTGATGTGCAGCGTGGGAAGACAAGCAACTGTGGCTGTAAATTAAAAAGTGAAATTCTGACTGATAAAAAGAAGCAAACAGACCCAAGATCACAGAGAGGATAATTGAGCTGCGCAACAGGGGCCAAGAGAGGTAGGGGAAATCTCTGCCTTTCCTTGTCCAGTCTTGAAAACTTTCAAAGTCTGAAGCAACTTGGTCTGAGTTCAATCCTGCTTCAAACAGGAGATTGGACTAAGAGATCTCCCCCACTCTCTATCAGCATGAATAAATCTGTGAGAATGGCTGTTCTGGGCCAAACTAAACATCCACCTGAATCCACTACACCATTCTGAGAGAGGCCAGAAGCAAACGGGAAAAGAAGCAAACCAGGATGATTATAAAATAAAAGTTCAGATTCCAGTTTAGGGATTCCCAGAGCTGGTAGGGTGGTTTTTCTTTGCTGACATCTTGCTTTCAATTCTTGAAACAACTAAATCAATTCTTGTCGCTGAGCTTTCTTCCATGAGTTTTGCTAATTGGGTTTGGAAGCCATTCACACAGAACGCACTTGTTACAACCTGCTTTAAGGAGCCTCACGATTTAACTCAGCGATGCATCAAAAGTATCACAGTCTTTCATATACTTCAAACACTCCTCATGCATTGCTGAACTCGTCTTTTTCCTCATTAGAAGCCCTTTTTCCCTGCTCTTCTTGTGTACAAAGTAATCAAAACTAATCAAGTTTGCAGTGATCAGTTTGCAAGACAGACACCAGTGATATAATCCCTTTTGGATCCAAAGTAGTCAATCATTTTTATTTGTTCCCTTTAAAGTTCAAATACTAATATTAGATACACAAAAGCACGTATCACTGAGTCATTATTGTGAAATGCGGTATTGGCCTACGAAATTATCATGAGTGTTCATAATAAATATGTTTGTTACAGAGAGACAAGTTCCCTTTTGATTTGCTTAAAGGTCTCATCGCAAGTCCTTTTACACCAGTTATTTGATGGATTCCAATGGGATCTACATCAGATTGTTACTGCATGATAATTACAGGCAACAGTGACCTTTCCTGTATTTTTCCCTCTCGGGAGCCTACAAATAAGCCTTCCAGTTGCTGCAGCCTCAATGCACCTCCAGCCAAGGCCTTGGCCTCAGGCAGGTAGCAGCCAGCCACACACATGGGTAGGATCTGGACACAAAAACTCATGCAGGACCGCACAGTTGCTTAGGATATAGAATTATACCCAATTTCTTATTGACTATAGTTTTCCTCATTATGACGATTGCAGAAAAAGAGAGGTCAGTAACAGTAAAGGGCTGCCCTCGCCTGTCTTTCAGCAGCTCTTAGGTCTTCTTCTGCTGAACATTCTTCCTAAATTTAACTTCATACTGTTACAAAACACAACTCCTCCCAAATCTTTCAACATGCATTTGATTCCCTATCATTGAAAAACTGTTCTTTTTCTCCGCTGCTAGGTACACAAGAAGAAACTAGCCTAATCTGCAGCAAAGATTAACGTTGCATATAGGAAACCTTTCTAGCTCTGAAGGCAGTGCAACGCGCGAACAGGCTCCCCAAGAAGCTTACGGAATCTCTTTCATTGAAGATTTTTAAGATGACAAACATCTGTCAAAGATGGTCTAATTGCATTTGATCTTGTCTCTGCAAAGGGGCCAAACTAGAATTTCTTTCTAGTCGCATCCTTCAATGATTTCTATGATTGATGGATTGCTTTTCAAGTTCCAGCCTCTGTCCATTGTGCAAATAATTTATTTTTTAAACCACTCCAATCACTTGCTCATTCATCAGACTATAAAGCTTATAAACACTGTAATACCTAAGCAAGAGACAGTGCATGCCATTCAACTTTTAAACGCATCTGAAGTTTTATGCACTTTCAGTAAATCTCAGCATATTTTTTTCTTTTTAAAGAGAAATAAAGTAAGCTACAGGAATTTTGTCTTATACTCCTTTTAAAAGTGGTCTACGCATACTCCTCAGAGAATTACCATTCACACAGAGAACAGTACAGTCCAGGAAACTGGAAAGACACAGGTTTTTAAATATAGTTACAGTAAAAATGGCTTTTATTGGGCTTACTTATTCTTCTAACTGAAGGTTCATTTAAATGACTACTTCAACACAACTCATTTTCAAAGGTTTTACTCAAAGTAGATAATTTGGAAGAGTCACTTTTCTTACTTATGTTTTACTTTTTATGTTTTTCTTTTTAAACAGAGCAACAAAGGCATAACGTTTACAAACTCTGATCTAAAACAGAATGCTTTGATATGAAAAAATAAATTAAAATGAAAAAAAAAAAAACAGCTTTAAGCTAGGATTTTAAAGGTTGCTAAAAAGACAAACCTTAAAAATAAAGGTTTATATAAAATGAATATATTTACATGTATTTTCAGATGATTAACAGTTACATTGCCAAAATGATAAACTGAACTATGAAGTTTGTTGATAGCTTCAGCAATGCAGTCAATGTTGGTTTAACATACTTTTAACAGAATTTCAACCAAACAAAAAAACCCTGCATAGTATATACATAAACCTCCACTGGGAAAAGAACTCAATTACTTTCTGCGTGCATAATGACACTACATAATAATCCTAAACTTATATACTAAAGGAGTTAAAGTTTTTAACTAGGGATTTAGTCTCACCTCATCAGTATCATATTTACATGAGCTCAGCCAAATACAAGTGAAAGTTTTACTGTCAACTTACTTTGCATGTTCTGTTATTAATCCATACAAAGTCCATTGAGGTAGTCCCCAAGGCACAATCAGTTTTCAAATGTTGTGAAGAGTGTTTAAAATCTATGCTAAATGGATTTGCCAAGGTATGGATTTTGTCCTATGACAAGTTTAAAATGTTTAACACAATTCAAAACAATCCTTAGTATCAGCTTTAAAGATGATGGAGACTTAATGTAGCGTATTAAATATGCGAATATTAGGTATCTATAGGATTCGCACATGTATGCATATTAGATTCATAAATACATGGATTACAGAAATTTTATAAATCACTGCTATGAATACTGTTTTATTCTTATTCAAAGCAGCAAA
This sequence comes from Anas acuta, assembly GCF_963932015.1. Classification (NCBI taxonomy): domain Eukaryota; kingdom Metazoa; phylum Chordata; class Aves; order Anseriformes; family Anatidae; genus Anas; species Anas acuta. Next base: position 3,023,345 of record NC_088997.1, read on the forward strand.
TTCCTAAAAGTCACCGAGGGTGAGGCCTCATCATGCTAGGTGTTGTCTAGGCACAACATGAAACAGGCTTCCAAGGATTTGTCATCTACACAGACGAACCAGGCAAGTCCTATCACTATTAATGGGTGGATAGAGCCTACAGATATAACAACAAACCATACAAGCACTTGTGGTATGGGGCAGTATCATAAGTCATCATACTTCTGTATAGCAACAGTGCTTCATAGCTCTTTAACTATTAAAAATAATCAGAGATGTGTACATGGGAATCTAAGGTTTAAAAAGTAGGTGAGTATGAGCTACTCTTGAAGTAAGTCACATAAAACTGAACATTTTAAAGCCATAAACTTCCCAGTCTATTAGAAATAAAGCACGTTTGTATTTTAAAGAGGTTTTCCAAGTGCAAGTGTGATTTACATTGTTCAGACACTTGCAGTTATTATTCATTTCCGTGAAGCAATGCCCAGGAGAATGGCTTTGCATGATTCATCTTAAACTTGTGCCAGTTTTGTACTTTGTTTACACCTGTGTAGATGGCAGTTGTGGTGTGTTGTGTTTTTTTCCTCCAAAAGCTGTATTTTCCCTCTGAACTACCTAAATAAACATTACACCCCTTATTTTACAAATACTTGACATTTATACAGAATATTTGATACATTCTGTGTGTTAGCTCTAAAAAGAATTATCAAGGTAATTTCCTTTAGATGAATTATGTTTTGACTGGATTTTTCATTTTTTTTTTTACTGTGGTAACATATGGCCAATCAGAATAAGAAATCCCATCTGTTTGCAATTCATTTCTGCTACTATGTTTTAGTCTGATGGTAATATTTTGCATACTAAGCTTAGACTTTTTTTTTTAATAGTCCTTTACAAAGGTGAAGATTTTTGATCAGTTTTAATTCAGCAGTGATACTTCCAAAAACAATTTAAAGGTTTTTCATTCTCTATTATCAGAATCAGTACAATTGCATTTGTGTGATACCTCAAGTTCTATAAGAGATAAAAGCACAGAGGAAGTTACAAACCCACCCATGAGTTTCTTTAATATTTATATTCTAGCCCTGCAAGTGTACATTGTGTTGAGATCAATAATTGTCTCAAGCCATGATTTAAAGCATTTAGAGGAAATAGCTTACAACAAAGCATGACTGCTTCTGGCATTGAAACTACATGACATTGGACTTGCCCAGCCAGCTTTGAGTGAAATTCCTCTCTCATCACATCTCAAGAAGACTTCCTGCTAAACAAACACCTGGGTGGGGAAAGTAGCTGGATGAACCAGGACTGCAAGCCTGGGCTGCACTCATTTTTACTGGATTACTTATAATCCATGCCACTGCTTCTTCCTAGAACTCTTCCACTTATATATTCTTAGAAATTTTTAATACAGAATATCACCATTTTTAAACATAGCTAAGCTGCTTTAAAAATGAACAAAAACCACAGCAGCAGCCACTGTATGATCAAATGCTAAACTGAATTTAAAAAAGGCAATATTTATTACATTTAAACTTACAATCCCTACATGGTACATTACAGATCTCTGTACTTTCTGAAGCAACCAAGCGGTATACCAGATGCTATGAAAGGTGACTTGCGAGATGGTTATACTTACTGGGCAGCAACTAAAACAAGTTGCATATTCACGGGACAAGGAAGTCCTTTTTAAGATTAGTGTCTGATAAGGGAGTAAATAAACCGTACACCAAACAGAAATAACAATCTAAGCATTTAAGTTATTAAACCTACTGTGCATCAAATCATCTCACCGCTGTATATGATGAAAACTTTTGAAAATAAACACCTGATAAATCATTCATGCTGAGACATGATTAAATATAAACTCATACAATGTACACAATCAAATGAAAATTTCAGGACAGATTTATTAGCTTGTGGATATTCCTGATTATTTGAAAAACTGTAGTCTTACTCCCAGTAGTAACAGCAATCTGTAATGAGATTCTAAATCTCAGGGGAAAAAAAAAAAAAAAAAAGTTGCTTAGTGAAGAAATGAAGAATAAAAAAAGGGAGAAAATTAAACCAATCTTGTAATGTTAACCAAACATATGGTGGGCAAGGGCAGTGTCCCTTGCATCAGCACTGTTACCCTGTCACTACCAACAAGGCTTACTATAAGTATGAACTCAAAGATACAATGCAGAAGGCATACCAGAAGGAAAGTAGGGGAAGATTTATTGCATTCAATTATTTTTGTTTAAAAGTTTCCTCTGGGGCACAAGCACATAATATATTGTACTTTCCATTACCTGGCGCAAATGTAAAACATACCTGAAAAACACATTTCATGCTTATAACATATTAAAACAAGTAAGATGTCATGGCATGAGTTTGATAGATTAACTGCCAGTTACTTATGTTGTACTATATTAGTTAACAGCAAATTAATATCATCAGGCATATTTCCTCTCTTATACCTAAAAAATATTAGTATGGAAACAGAGTTTCCCATAAATTCTTTTCACTACATTCTGGAATAAGGTTTTTAATCTAATCTGGGACAAGATAAGCAGCAACATACACATTTGTTTGCAGAAGTATTACTCAATCAAACCTCTTTCTACCGCAGTACCGCTGGCAATTTAAGAATTGTTACATAAGACCAAAAACCTCCATAGATATCCCGTTGATTTTTTTTTTGCTATGATACTGATTCTACTTGACACACACGCACAAACGCTTGTACTTTTTGAAGTAGGTCTTAAAGAGCATTTCAACAAATTGTATTGAGCCTACAATAACTGTACCTACTATAAAATGAGACCAGAAGCTTTCATCAACACCTTCCATGTAGATTTATATAATCCTGTAGATTCACCATTTTGCAGGGTGAAAATAATGGGAAGCTATCGTGTTCTTGTATGGACTTTATATCGCCACGCTTATTTACTATGTAGTCTGACCGTCTGGAATGTACTCTCACCTTATTTCCCTTGTTTGGTCACACACACTTTTTATAAAAAAAAAAATAATCAAGGAAAGCATGTAAACTAAAGCCCGAAACATTTTCATGTTGAACACATGGTTAAGTTTGGCCTCTCACGTTTAGCATTCTGTATGCTCCACTGGATGTGCATTTCAATAAAACTTAGGAGTAATAAGTGATACATTGCTACTTGCTTGTCCCAGCTCTGCCTTCTGAATAAACCTGCAGATATTTGTTACGGCTAATAAACTTCAACTTCCATTTAGACACCACTTCAACCCACATTACAAAACGGAGGTTGTTTTTATATATGATGGGCAAGTCCTGCAATTTCCCAGCTCTAACCATGCATTGGACACAGCCCTGGTGTTGCTCTAAGCCTTTCCTTTAAGGGCTCCCCCTCCAGAACATGCCCTCAGCTCCAGTTGCGGTGTCTTGTAGACTCCTCCAAGACACCCTGCTCATATTTACTCTCTGAATTATGACATTTCTTCTACCCATCCTTAGAAAACAATTCAATTTCTCAGTTATCGGAATCCCTTCTCCCATGGCCCGAATTAGTAGGTGCAAATGGCAGTTTTCTCCTGCTCTGCATCAGCAGTACTGGATGAGCAAGCCCTTCCAGGCTGGTAATGGTAACTACAAGCACGGTCACCTCATGTGACTGGATTAGTAGTAGTAAATCTATTTAAGGCATCCTTTGGTCAACAATATAAGCCAGTGGCTGTGGCTCCAAGCAGCACTCCTGACCTTTGGTTTATATGTCAGTTCCTAGCTTAGGCTTCCATACCTGTGGCTGCTATTTTGGTTCCTGTTCCGCTCCATAACCTTGGCTCTTGAAACTCTAGTTACAGAGTGATTGTCTACTGTCCAATTGCTCACGCCAGTCAAAGAATTTTCTACTTCTTGTGGGGAGAAGCCCCATTTGTCCCACACAATCACAGCTTTTTGCCCAGTTGCTATTTGGAGTTGGGAGTTTGGGAATGGGACAAAGTCTATAAGAATAAATTAACTCCCTCTGTTTTTCTGTTTAGATATATTTGGATTGTCTCTTAAACTTTACTGTACAATCCCGAGGATTAGAAATGTAATTAAAGAAAGCTGATGTTCATACCTGCTCACACAATTCCTGGAACTGAAACTTCATCAAACCAACAAACCACCTTACTGACCCCCACAAAGAACGCTTCAGAAAGTTTGTGCACTTTGTCTCCTTAATGTTATCAATAAAAATGAAAGTAGAAAAAAAAAAAAGGTACCATGGCTGTTTAAAAGGAAAAAGGCACCTCTTTGAAGAGCAGACTTTGTAGTACACGTGCACCTAAGCCCTTGCTTGTGTTACCAGTGGTGGAATCTCTACATTTCAAGCTTGTCTTTCAGGCTCAATTTTTCACGCCCTACAAAATACAATTTATTTTAGGCTTTTTTCTTGCAGCCATTGTCTTTTTTTCCCAGGACTCCCCATCCTTACTGATATCTAAATTATTTCTCCAGCACTTCTCCCATTCCAAAATAATTTGTCATGTCTATAACTTATCTACTCCAAAGCATACTGAGGAATAAGAAGGACTATGCAGTGGCGATCAGAAGTCCAAACTCTAATAAACACCAATGAACAAAGGTCGACTTAATTAAATGTTAAGCACTTCAATGAGTTCTTAGTATTAACTATGTAATTTCATCATTCACAAACTTCAGTTAAAAAAGTCTATAATAGATATAAAAATGCAGAATAGAGGTAGATGGGGCCATGGACTAAACAACTTTGTGTTGCAAATCTGCTGCTGAAGCAATATTTTTAAAAAGATGGAAGTGAGCCAGGTGACTTTCAACCACACTTGGGTGCCCAGTCCTCCCAGGCTCTTTTGCATCTCACCTGGTGTCTGGGTCCATTCTCATTATGCTATATATGTTGATTTCTTTAACTGATAGAAATCAATTGTAGGAATTTCTAATTGTAGAAATCAATCTCAGATTGAGGATTAAGGTTCACATAATGCACTGGAGTTGGGTTCCTTAACGGACTTAAGTGTTCTTCATAAGTTAACTTTTCAGTGGTTATAGTGTAGTGGTTATACTATAGTGTAGTACCTATAGTCTAATATGAAAGGCCAAGAGGAAGGGTGTGTCTTTTAAGTGCTAACATTAATGCTTTTTTCCTGTATTATGCCACGAAGCAGCAAGATGACTGATGCTCGTCTTATTTTGCAGAAGCAGCTAAGAACATCTCTTATCCCTTCTTTACAAAATGACTCTTGCAGGTTTCTAATATAGATTAAGTTATGACAACATAAGCTGATGGACTTCAGAGTCATGCTATTGAAAAACACTGCAATGAAGGAAGATTCAATCTCCAGGTCATTGAGGACAAATGAGCTATATAAGTTGACATTCCTAGCTTTAGCCAAGTGAAAATCAATAGTATCTTTAGTGACTAGCAATCATCTTTAATCAAGCCAAACAACTGGTTGAGAACTCTCTTGTGATAAGAAGAGGACTGTGTTAATATAGTAAAATATGATATGCTATAAAATAGAGAAATGGTTCTACAACTCCTGTTCTAGGGAACAGCTCCACTGCTGCCGAAAAGACAGCTGGCATGCGTAGAACTACAGAAAGTAAAATTTTGAAGGCTCAAGATTCAGTTCGTTCCAAAAACATTGGTAATAAGATGATATACAGAGAAGAAGAGAAAAATCACACTTAAGGTAAATTCATTTGTTCTGTAAGCCCAAATCCCTAAAAATAAGTAAACAGGAAACTTTATTCAACCCATTTTCATATTTTCCAGATCAAGACCATAAGAAAGTATATATTGAATGAAGTAGGTCTAATTAATTAGAAAAAAAGCACTACAAGACTGAAGCTATTCCTGCTTAAGCACATGGTGTCAGAAAGCTTTGTTCAGTTTTGCAATCTTTTTGCAACTTTGACTCAAGGCATTCTATACTGGTTTCTTTCAGAAGAGAACGAAGGACTTGAATAATGCTGTTCAACATAACTTATGTTTCATTCAGAACATCTGTGTTTTTCGTTTTTAGTTAAATAAACACTTTTTAGTAGAATTTTTGGGGGAAAAAATCTGGGATAAAAAGCCTAGCTGCTGAACTAGAAAAATGTTGTTGTTGTTATTGTTTTTAACATTTTTAGAGTGTTAAACAAGAACTGGAAGAAAAAAAAAAAAAACACAAATGAACTGCATTTAGATTATTGTAAACAAAAATGTCTGGTTTATCAAGAATCTAATAAGCGTTCTTAATGCAAAGAGGAAAGAAAGAAGTTATGTGCAGGAATCTTAAAAGAGCAAGTATCAAAAAAACAGTGGAATGTGCAGCCCAGTGAAAGGTTCAGTATCTAATGATAACAGCACAGCAGTGTTTCAAAAGCAAATAAATCCTGCTAGAATGAAAAATCAATGAGCTTTGAGAAATTCTGACAATGAAAAGGTCTCTCTCCCTGTGAGATCAAGTGAAGAAGCCCCATTAACAGAGCAGCCATCTGCTTTTTCCTGCTTCTTACATACTGTGCAACCATTTATGCTACTTTCTCCTACATCAATACAAGGGCATTCTCAATTGAGCAAACCGGTCTGAAGCTTGCAAAAAAAAAATCATTTTGGTTGACATCAATGGAAGCCAGCAAACAGTCTTTCAAAACAAAGAAGCCCAGCAGAGCAATTCCAGTTCACAGAAACAACTTCTAGTTGCACACATCATCTCCAGTGACAGGGAAACCAATGAATCCATGAGGCCCCAAGCTTGATGTATGTCCTGGTGAAGAAACTGATTATTAACATGCTCAGAAATTAAGCATTTGTGAAAGTTCTTTTGTAAAAGTAAGTATCTGACACAGCAGTGGCTGCAGAGTTTAAAGATGCCAACAGCTTCATGTCAAACAGATATGATTTCCCTAAATACCGCTAAATAAAACGTCTTTAGAAATGAAGGAAAAATCTGCATTATCGACAAGTGGCTATCTTGACTTGTTTCCTTTAACTACAAACCATGTTAGTGCCTTTCTAGACAGCCTACATGTTTCTCTATATGAGAAACTGAAATACATACTGTGAGAAGCTGAAATACATTCAGAGGTTGGACTCGATGATCTTGAGGTCTCTTCCAACCTAGAAATTCTGTGATTCTGTGACATACTGTGGAGGAAGAAATTTCACAAGAGGTACTGTGTAACAAGAAGGGATTAGATAAAAAGTTTTAAAAAAAAAAAAAGAAAGTTAAAAAAAAAAAAAAACACCACACTCTTGAATAGAATATTGGCTCTGATTCATTCCCTGAAGGTGACATTTACAGTACACTCCAGAGCAACAAGTGGTTTGGATTTGGTGTCTGTTTTATCAGCTGATAGTTGAAATCTAGCTGTAAGAAAATAAACATTCGGATTTCATTCCTGGTAGCTCTCTTCTTGCTTTGCATGCCTTTCAAAGCAACAAAATACTTGGGAAATAAATTAATAAAAAGCTAAAGAACTGCACAATATACCCAATGTAATTAACCAACATCTGCATTTACTAAAACAGGCAAAATAAAGCTGGGTCCCTAATCGCAGTCAGTCATGTGAGGGGATGGTGCGCTGTGCAGGAATGTAATGAATGTTTTGGCTACCGCACTAATTCTTTTAAGTGAATAAATATATTTGCTTAAAAAGTAATACAAAACATACATATTCCTTTCCACATTCCCAAGTGCTGTCTCCTCCTCTCTCTATCCCTTCTGAGGGACTGTATTTAACGTCCAAGCATTTCTTCAATTTAGGGCTCTTACAGCTAATTACGAGGGTACACCAGTTCTTTACCACTAGGATTCAGATCTGTTTCACTTCAACAAACTGGATTCTTCAATACAATTTATACTGAAAGTATAATATGAGCAGACTGACTTTATATAATGGCTCTCAAGTTTATGACACGAGAAAAACATTTTCTCTATAAATTCGAATGATTTATTTTAAGATGATTTTTTAGCCCCACTGATGAACTTACATGTACAATATTGATTTCTCTTTTAAAGAGCATAAGTAGTGAAATACATCAGAAAAAAACAAACCCAATCATTCACCAGCTTGTGCCATACCGGCTTTATGAGTTGCAATAAAAATCTAAACTGTAATTCACATAACCGTTATTTATATATCTATTTTTTCCCCTGAAATATCCTAGAATGTTACAGTTTGGCATGGAATATAGATACACATCAAGCACAACAGTATTTTTCGGTGATAAAAGGGATGACAATGGTTTAAGAGATAAAAATGCCTGTTTGTGTCCCAGAAGAATGAACTGTGACCTCTTAGTAGGGCTGTTCAAACAAAATAAAATTTACTCTAAAAACTCAAACTTCTCTGTAAGCGACATATTTCTTACTCCTAAAAAGAATGTACAGTACTATCATGGTTTACTACCATTTCTCAGATGATTTCCAAATGTTTCATTACTACATAGTATGGGATACAATTTCTGATCCAGATGCTTAAAAGAACAAATCTAACAAAGAAACTTAATCTGAGCTAGACTTGGCAAATTTTCCAGAAAAAGAGTAGAAAGATGTTTTGGAAGCTGCTCAAACAAAAGCCAAAATGGAAATATGCTTCTTTCAACCATACCCTAGGCTGCTGTTAAAAATAAAAGGACACTTATAGTTTCCACAAGTGTGAACTGCAGCTGAGGTTTATAAAATATAAAATGTAGATGTCAAAACTGTCCAAGAATAGTTTTGTTGTTGTTGTTTAGCTTATCTGAAGTTAAAACAATGTTTTTTTATATTGAATTAACAAAAAATATATAAATGTCTTAAATGTACAGGAAAGATTACATACCAATTAAAATGAATACACATTACCTTGAAATTATTACATCTTTAAAATAGATCATATAGAAGCACATAAGTGGCAGTAAACTGATACAAATCTGCTCAATAACCATAATGCATGCTTATATACGAACTTTAACCTGAGTGTTTCAAAGCACTTAATGAGCACAGGCTAAATGCGTGCAGAAGTTTTCTTCCATTTAGATACCAGAAAGCCGGAGGACAGAGGCCTCAAATAAGTTAGGAGTCACGTACAATTTACGTGAATTCAAATGTGCTGAGGTATTGCTTTATCTGATAGTCTTCTTTTCCTTCCCTGAAGACAGACATGGCTAAATCTCTGTATAAGATCCACGCATCTATCTATAAACACCATAAAAATCTTTAAAATCTTAGCCAATTTTTTTATTATTATTATTTCAAGCCCTTCTGAGAGGAGAAAGAACCAAATTTATCTGTGGTTCCACTGACTTCAGGCATAGAATTCATCCAAATGTTTGTATTCTATCAAGAGGAAGAAACTATGAAACTTAAACAATAAAAATAACCAATACCATATACAAATTACATATGGAAGAAATGGTGGAAATTGTCTGTTTTTCCACCCCCTACCTTATATTATTGCTGTATGTTTGCAATTTAAGAGCTAAGAGTTCCCAAACTAGAATTCCTGCACTGAACTAGCCAGACGTTACTAGAGAAAATATTCCTGCCCACTGCATACCACGGCCTGCATGGTCTGAGGTATACCATTGAGTTTAATTATGTAAATTTATAATGCTATATTTATGTTATACAAAATTATTTTATTCTAATTTCCTGGAAATGAAGAATGGCTTACAGATCACAGAGGTATCCGATGTAGAACACATCTGCAACAAATCTAATTCACTCTTTCATTCTACTACAGCCACTTGGCTCTTAAAGTGTGAAAAATGGCTATCACTTAGTAAAATTAGTGTCAAACTACTTGAAAGTACACTCACTTTAAGAATAGAAGTCAAATTGCAAATGCTCTTACCTCAATAGATTTACATTTAATAACAGAACACAAATTTACAAAAAGAGAGAGTTTGGTATGCAAAACTGATGAGAAGTTGGTGCATCTAATGAACAGAAGTACTATGGCATAGAGATGCTTTAACAATTTATAATTTAATTATGTAAAAATGTACGGTAAAATACAATTCAAAAAAATACTTGAACACAATTGTGTGTATGAAACGTTTAGACTCATGTCAATGAATCATGAAGCTTTTAATTTTTCCTTTGCATGACTGCTATTCTGGTTTTGAATTCACACCCATAATGACCAAGATATTTCCCATACTGATAACAAAGAGGGGTTTTGTTACTGCTGATCGTGGGGTCAGTGGCAGCTGCACTATGTGACTGACATAATCAGTATAAAATACTAGCTGTAACAATGGATGTTCATTAGAATATAAAACAATCAGAATGTTGAATCTGTAATTTCAGCAGCTGCTACTGTATGCTTTCCTTAACTTGTTCAGCTTCAGCTATCGGTGCACTGTGCTTTCTGCTCCTTCACATTCCAGTTCTCATTCGTTGTGATAAAACTCTTTGTGGGATCGTACCATTAATCAGATCCCTGAAGTGATCCAGTATAAAAATACTCCCACAAAAATGGCAATGTTTTTCATCCAAACCAGTCCAGAGGTGCATTTTCCAATACAGCCTCACAAAGAGTTGCCCTAATGTACCACAGAACAGACTGAGGCATAGATTAGGAAGGAAAAGCAGGAGAAGGACAGACACTTTTGGGGTCAGGCCTTCCTTCAAAGCCAGCTTCACCTGCAAAGATTACCTGAGCTTATATACATATATTCTTTATTTTTGAATGAAAGATCACCTGATTATCTATACAAGGCTGAGAATAAATCACAGTGCTTGCGACTGTTACAGCACTTTAAGAAAATTAGAATATATGCTAAGTGAGCCTACAACTAGGTTTTGGTTCCTGTGTTTTAAAATATTTAAATATATACATATAGAAATATTTAAAGGAAGTATAGATATTTTAAAGCAAATTTCAATAGAGGGGAATTCAAAGAGACTTGACAACTAAATTGAGAAAAATTTTTCCAGCAGGCAAATGTACAAAGGAGCAAGTAGTTAGGAGATAAATTAGTACTCCGTTGTTTTTTTTTTTTATGAAATAAAAAGTCTACACAAATTGGCTCTGAAACTCCAGTCTTGAATTAAAAATAAAATTAAATAAATTAAAAATTATCTTACGAACTCCAGCCTCTTTCCCCCCAGCACATGTTTTTCTCAGACCACTTTTGCAGCAGCCCCCACAGACAGGCTCGGTTTCAAGCACGCCTGCCAGGCCTAGTGCTCAGGTAGCCCATTTTAACAGTGTGGTCCTAAGGCAGGAGAAGCACTAGATCATGGATCTGGTATCACAGCCAAACAGCAATAATCTCCCAGTGCTAATCATAAAAGCCATGAAATCATCCTATAACACTTACAGGAATATACACAACTCCATGTCTTTAGCCCAGGCAACAAATAGGTGGGAAAGATGATACATGAATACATTTACTGGCTTCTTCCAAAGTACTCCCAGCTCTTGTCTGGATTGCACCTCAGGTCCCCAGCTTTCTCACCCATGGCTAACATCTGACACTCAGCAAAGACTATAAGAGGAGACAGAAGTAAGGCTGCTGCTAACACTAAAAACTTTGCAAATGGTATTGTCCTATTAACCCTCCTAATGGCACCTCGCATGCTGAAAGAAGAAGTTGATGATTAATGAGAATTAACAAATTGTGGCAAGGGAAGAAATGGTACTTCTGGAATTTAAAAATTGACTTGGAAGAGCACTATCAATTGTATCAGAATACCTGGAAGAAAGAATGGATTTGATAACCTAGGAAATTGGTTTAATTCCTGTGCTTTGTAGGCCAGTTTCTGCACCCCTCCTCATCTAGTTAGTAGTTACTCAAGAGTTCTCACTTCTTGTCAGCAGCCACAGTAATATTCATTTGTACAAGTCACCTAAGTATCTGGTAATAAAAGTCAAGAGGAGGAGAAAAATTTAGGTCTTAAAAGAGAAGACAACAAAAGTGCCGGTAACTGTAAGATGGTGCTCAGAGGTTGATGTATTTCTTAAAGTTATATTTAAGTGAAACTAAGTCCTAACTCTCAAGGAATTCATTAAAGAATAAAATAATCAGTCCCTGATACTTAGAGCCTTCAGCTGTATTGAAAACTAGTACCAGCATGGGTACAATGACAAATACATGGAAGATTTTGCAATGACAACCTAGCATACACTCATCTATAGAGGTATTTGCTTAAACATTTACCCTTATTCCCAGAGTCATAAACCCACTTCTTCTTTAATAAGCTCGTCTGTAAGGCAACTTTGACAATGTTCACAAAAAGGCTGCAAACATTCTTTTAATGAGAAAGCGAGAGGTATCCTGCAAGTATTTCCAATGCAGATCATAAAATGCAAGCTGTAGTGTCAGCTGAAAATAGCAATGACCCACAGCAAGTAGAGAAAACGAAAAAACGAATGCATTTTTGGCAAAGTGAAAATAAATTAATGAACCCTGCTTGCGATATTCTATGATTCTATGAAATCAGACAGATAACTCCTGGGAGACTAGTGATTCTGGCACCAGCAGACAGCAACAACATAAAAGGGTCTTTTCTGAGTTCATCTATGGCTCTTCCCTTCTGAAGACGTGTGTACAGTCTCTGAAAATATTTATGTATTACAGATTCTCCGAATATATTTAATCTATTTAAGCTTAAACTCAGGTACATTCCAAGATCCCCCAGCCTAGCAGTCCCAAGGTCTTTAGTATGTTATTTCTCAGAAATTCTCAGCAAGCTCTTTGAAAGCGCTCAAGAATTGATGCGGTCTTTTGTATGAAATAAAAATCACATGTTGAAAATAATACACATTAGATTTAGTCATGATATTTAATTAAAAACGGTAACTGAATAGATCAGTGAAACTCAGAGTAGCAGAAAAAATGCAGAGCAGAAAACGATCTGCAGAGCAGAGAGAAAAACATGGATTCTGGAGCACAAGGAAAAGTGTAGTGTCAAAGCACAGTGGATACGAGTCCTTTTCGTCTTTATTCAACAATTAACTGCAACACTTATGCTTGCTTCTATAAAAAAGGAGTGTGTTTATGTGTTTGTGTTATATTATAAGCATACACATCTGCGTGCCATGCAATATTGTCACTGAAAATCTGGAAAGCATTTACTGATAACGATGGTAGTCATGCTTGCCAATCCTCTAACATTAATAGAAGCATACCTGTGCCTGTTCATAGTAATATATTCCTAAACTGTCATTTTAAATAATCGAAAACCAAATAAATAATTATTTCTGCAATGTCACACCAACAGTTTTAAATGGTTATCAGTCAAGTGATTCTAACGAGTAAATATCCAGATTCCCAATAACTAACAATGCAGTAAAAAGAATTTAGTGTCTGTGTTAAAAACTTCATTTTATTTTTTGGAAGTGTAAGATATCTGTCCTTTGTAAATATTCAGTAACGACCTATTAAACATGAAACGTTTAAAGAATAACTTTCTTCTAGCATGCTCCATTTATTTTAACTTGTATTGTATGCAGCAACTATTACATTAAAATGGTGGTATTAGCTGACATAAACAACTATTTAACATCAGCCAAATGCAGTAAAGACTCCAAAATTATTTAATATAAGTAATGTCAGATGAATGCTGTTATCCTTCTAGCTCTCAAAGATACCTTTTTCAATGCTGAAATAATAATTGCCAGCCAAGAGTACTTTTCTTCAGAAATACTCACAACACTATATAGGTTAGATTGTCAACAAAAGTAGCGCTAGGAAAATTTAAGCTGATGGAATTGTTTTCATGATGTCTTTTTGACAAATCTCGCATCTAAAATCTGACTACTCACAATTTCTAAACCAGATTATAAAGCTAAATCCATGCAAACCCTTAATGGATCAGGATTTTATTTCTAGCACTGCAAAAACTTCAGTTGTGGCCAAGTCTTATCAGCTACAGTGGCAGACAGATTAGAGAAGATGTGCCATGGATAAGTATGAAGCACTACCAGCTTAAACCAATTACACACTTAGCACAAAGTTGTCAAACTACAGACGAATGCCAAAACCTAACATTTAATTTCTATCATGCTTATAAATCTTAAGGAGAATTATACTGAAAAGAGAGCCTGTAAGAAATGTAAACATAGCTGGGATAAACATTCTTTAAACGTAAGGTTTAAAGAATACTATTTGGAAATACAGAATGTTTTAGTGGTGTGTAAATAAGGGAACCATACTAATTCGGGAATAACCATTCATAAACCTACAGGACTTTTTTTTTTTTTTTTTTAACCAGAAGTCAACAGTCTAAACTTGCCTGCATTTATTCATTGACAGACACATCTATTAAATTATCAATTAAATTATGCCAGCTGAGAGTCATTTCTTTTACAATAAGGAATGGTGTAAGAGCTAGCTATAAAACAATCCATAGCTGTCCTAATTACTCCTTGGCAGAAAAATGTGTGATAAAATGCATGTTTTGTGATTCACTTCCTCTGGTTTATTGCTTCAGTACTGTTAACCTGCAGCTTCTGATGATCTTCTACAGTACTCTTAAAGCATATAAAAAAAGATCTAGACAATCACTGTAAAATTTAAGGCACATAATTAGCAATTATTTCATGCACACTTCACAATAATAATCTGTTACGTACTAAGGGGAAAGAAACATTAATGAGCTACTTCTGGTGCTGCTCTGTGTACTGTGTTTGCATAATAATGAGGTCCAATCTGCTGGAAAACACATAAAGGACAAATTAATAAGGTCGTCATTTTTGTCTAATGATGCTTAATACAGTTTTAGCAATCTGCTCAAGACAAAAGACAGTCACTCAGACATAGCCGATTATGCATTCGCGTGGCAGATGAAATCTTTATTAAACAGAATGATGAATCTGATTAACATGCGATAACAAATATACAGTCTGCGAAAATGACCGTGCCACCTCCTGCAAGCATCCCTCACGTCGACTATTAAGGCTTTACTCAGATTGAGGTCAGACTGGTATTCCCCATAGGCGCATTAAGATAAAAGTTTGCCAGTAACATGAGGAACAAAACAATATCCTGTTATATAAAAAGCTACTGTCTCAACAGCTGACTGTCTAATCAGTTATAGCGACAACTCCTTAATAAGTTTGAGAATTTAATTGTCAGAGTTTCATTCACCTTTTAACATACGAAAGAATTTATTATATTAGCTAGTCTAGATCTTAAAGCACTCTGAGTCCTTTACAGAAAATATTTTGGTAGTGTAAGGGTAAATTCCAAAGTATGCCATCTATAAAGTTGTTACCATTTCACAGAGAAGACTGCAAACAGGAAAATATTGTAAATTGTTGTGTATTAAGGAACATAAATAACAACATGAATTTATATGCCACTGATGTCACATAGAGCCTGAATAAGTTAATGAAGGTTTCTAGGTCAGTGGCCGGCATATAATTGAATTTATAGAAGTATAGCAGCAAATATAAAAATCTAATTTTCAATATAAATGTATAATTAATATGAAAGAGTGTGGGTTTAAAAAAAGATTTACAAAATGTAATTTGATAATCACACCTGCAATTTAACTCACGAAAAACAGCATTGCCTCTCTAATTGGTTACCAAACCTTGAAGTAAATTGCAAATATTAAATCCAGTGATTCTATTTTAAGCTTGTTTTGCTACACCAATGTGATTTCTATTAAATGAATAATTCCTTGCCTTCCAGAAACAACTGTACTTGATTTATAGAGAGCACATGACATGAAGTAGTTTAAGATGACATACGATACCTCATGACAACGTACACGATTTAACATAGGGTAGGGCAGCAGTATAAACTGCAATGTTGATTTCGTCTCTACAAATACATTGCTCAACAACAGCAGGGTCTTGGATTCAAGATTACATTACTGGGAGCTAAAACTGACTTAATCACAGCTTCTTCGATCTAATGCATGTGTGTTTGCTCTGCCATACGACAGTCTATTAAAGTAATAATTTAAACTCCTTTTACTCATTCTACATGTCTTCATTTACATTCATATACTCCCAGTTAAAGAAAAACAGCAATCTGATTTAAAGCAAAGAGATGATAAAGTTAAAGCTATATTTACCTCTACCATCATTCATCCCCCGTATGTTTTACCTTTCTAAATAAGTAACATTATTTTCACCAAAAAGAAAAAAGGGGAAAAGAAGTAAAAGGAGTAGCTTCTTCACCCCCACAACTCTCACATTCAAGTCACCTGGAGTATAAATTTAGTCATAATGCATATGGTTTGCAACAGATCCAAAGCAGAGATGTCAGTTCTGACAACTGTTTCACAGGTCTATTGAAGATGAGATTTTTTTTCTTCCCTGAATCTCTTTGAAACAAAGACATGCATTAAGAGATTAGATGTGTCTCTACTGAAAGCCACCAGCTTTCAGAATGACTCTCCAAAGCCACATGTGGTCTTTTTTAGCCTGTGTTGCTCTCCATAGCCTAGAGGTTTACCAAGATTTCTTTCTGGTAGATGGAAGCAGAGTGTAAGAAAAGAATAGGAAAGAAACAGACATATTCAGGAAATTTATAACAATTAACTGTGTGTTTCTAGCTAAAGAAACAGAGGAAGTTAAGACCTGCAGACAGTCTAAGAACGTAACACTTGTTTATTTTACAATATTAAAACACATACTTGTAAATCAAATACCAGCTTGTTACACACTGATACTTGATGCACCTGGTATGAGAGACAGCCAGTCCCCCGTTCAAGTGCCTACCTGGCTAGCAGCATGAATGAAATCAGTGACATTGTTTAGTTTGCACAGTTAGTCATGGAAAGCAACAAAGAAGTGGAACACAATGCTTCTGATTTCCTCACAGTGTTACAGAGCCCCTTATTTTAAAAATACATAAAAAGACTCTTAAAAAGATAAGAGAAAAAAAGAATTATGTTTAACTCCATTATGCCTCAGAAAAAAAATGATCATTTCATGTTCTTTCAGCATAAAGTCCCTCAATGTATCATTTCATTATCTTTCATCTAAAATGAATGCTGAATACACTGAAAGGCTAGTAATAGCGTTTGAAATACCAACATTCATGGCATGTAATGCTTCATAAACTTTGCTTCATCATCACATTGTCATCTAGCACATCTCAAATAGCTTGTATTGAGGATAATGATGCACACAGGTCAAAACATAAGGATCATATTCAGTTTTTGGCAAAGTTTTACACTCCAAAATCTCTGATTCAATTCAATTACACTTCTACCCACAGTCTTCTGAAAGAAAATTCATAGAGACAAATGAAAAATATAAGTCCGACCATATCACTTGTTGGATTACATTTTGTTCTGACTTCCTCCTCATGAAGGACATGGATAGCTGCTGCCCATTTTCCTATCCCCTTTCATAAAGCATAATACTATAGACATTGCAACAAATTAGGTATAAACAATTGCAAATGTATTAAGTGACCTGAACTTGGTTCTTAACTTTAATACTGAAAATCATTTCAAATCTCTGTGGAAGAAGTTAGATGAAGGCATACACAACTAGACTAGGAAAAAAAAAATCATTCTACCATCTGTAGAAATGGTATTTTAATGCAAATTATTCAGCAATCATTTCAATATACATAATAACCCAATTTACTTACCTGAGACTGTACTTTATTATTGAAGTGAGTAACCTCAGCTCCTATCAAAGGACATGCAGAAATCGACTGGATGACACAGTTCCTGCATTGTAAGTAACTTGTCAGAGAATATTCCTTCTCATTCCAAATAGCATTTAAAGATAAACCGGCATTCACATCTTCCAAAAGAAAGAAAGAGTGCTTTACGTAGACATCAAGAGATATTTTAAAGCAGTCACAAGCTGCACTTCACATTTCAAAACATTTTTTTGTTTGTTTTGCAAGAAAGCAAGGTGATAAAGAATACTTACTAATCTCTGAGAATTCAGTAGCATTTAAAACGTGACAAAAAATCACAGATTTGTGCCATCTTAGCACCAGAACTGCCGAGACATTAGCAAAAAGCAGTACTTTACTTTTGGTCTCTGTCACCTGAATGCTGCTAAAGTATCACAAATTGCATAGTATGACACCAGGCATCATTTCATATCAAATATGAACATCACATCACTTCCACAGAGCCCTACTTTACCAACTGTGCCAGGGTATATGCTTCATGGAGTTTGATTTGCTATATGGTATGTAAATTATTCTGTTTTCATTATCCTTATCTTTTTTTTTGATCAGAATGCTATGCAAGGCCCTGAGAAATTTGGAATGGAGAGGAAACTGGTGTCCGTCTTTAGTGTTTGGATAAACATAGAGAGCTCTACACTCCCTCACTACACTCAGACAATTGCTACACAGAAGAAAACATGTAGAAAGCACCTTTTGTTAGCTTGACATTCAGTGTCCCTCAAGAGGAGAAATTTCCCAATAAGGAAAAATTACAAAAAAAGCTTGAGTAAAGCTTTGAACATCATATATAATTTAACAAAAGACAAGTTATAGTCTATTTGAAAGCTCAGATGTTTCTCTTGGCTCAAAAACACTTTCCAGAAAAAATCTGCAAAACCTGTATAAGTAGTTTGGAAAGTGGTAATACAGTGAAAGACTTCTACAGGTCCTCTCTATAGAAGTAAATCTCCTATGTAGATCAAAATATAAAAGCATATTACCAAAATCAAGAGGATGAAGAAAATGA
Organism: Anas acuta; assembly: GCF_963932015.1. Classification (NCBI taxonomy): domain Eukaryota; kingdom Metazoa; phylum Chordata; class Aves; order Anseriformes; family Anatidae; genus Anas; species Anas acuta. Next base: position 3,041,915 of record NC_088997.1, read on the forward strand.
AAGGTATTTCATTTAAAGCTATAAGACTAGACAAATGTTAGGTAATCAGTAAAATTTACCTTTGCTTTTCACGGGCATCTGATAAACCTTCAAAGTTTCTTTTAGATGTTTAAGACTTGCAGCATCTGAGATGACCAACATCATATTATCATCTTCTGAGCTGCCAGCTAGTTGACATGCACAGTTATTAATGGATTCTTTACTTCTTACTGTAGTATTTCTGAAGAGTTTCCAGATTATTTTCAGTTCAATATTACTGTACCGAGCTTTTCTCAAAGTTCCTATGATTTAGAAAGCAGGGTGTAAGACACATATAAATGGTTTTGAATTCAGTACTGTTCAAACATACTGCAAATTTTCCACATTTACAAGATGGTAATTTAGGCCCTGATCCAAACACCCACTGAAGTCAGTGAAAAGACTTCTATTAATGCAAATGGACCTTGGAAGAGGGCCTTATTTAAATATTTTAACGCATCCAAAATTTACTTTTCAACAGATAGTTTCCCCCTTGTTATTACTCCCAAACTCAGCGAGTTTGATTCCACTTTGAATAGAGAGTCAGTTAATTTTTAATTTTCTTCAAACCAATGCAAATTATTATTTTTCAACTTTCATGAACCAACTGACATCTGGAGATTCAGTTTAAACAGCATTAAACTTCTTGCTGACAATGGACATCCTGGTGACAGCTAGTGTTCAAGGACCTCAGTGGTTCAAAACATTTTTATTTAATACATAGTTACTCCATTTCACGGGTTCTATACCAATTAGCAAACATAGGGCAGTGCTGCTAAAATAATATTAAGGAAACGAATTAAAGTCTACTGATTAGATTACACAAGTCCAAAAGGAAACAGATTGTGACTGCTTTGGGAAAATGGAGAGGCAACAGCCTCTATCACCTGGGCATCCCTGCTTTATTTGTAAGGTAACGTGGACTTTGCTAGCTGGCGTGTGACTTTCATGGCTCCAGAGCAACGGGGGCATCTTCCATTTCCCCTCAGGCTCAGATCTGGTGTGCAGAAGAGGGTACTTGCTTGTTCTTGGTATTTTCTGGTTCATATAATGTCTGGACTGGCTTTGTGACCTGACGTGCATTTCAGCTACATCACACACTGGAGTCATGAGCACTAAATGCTCATGCACACAGTTCCTGCCTATTCAGCCTGGCCTCCCCCACTTTCATGGCTGAAGACTGTTTCAGGAGCTTTTTCTTTTTGCTAATGTCACTTTTGATACCAGTTCCATGATTGTTTCATCATTTAATAAGCTTTTGGGGCCTTAGAGAACAAGAAGGAAAGTTTAAAAATCCCATAGCATAGCATGCTCTAAATGAATCCACACAAAAGTCTATTTCTAAGCAAAAAGTCTATCTCTAAAAGCTTATTACTAATTGTTTCTGCGTGTAATTCATGACAACTTCTTTTAATTAGGTCATTACTACATATGGCCCAGCAGAGTAAAGATACAGTGCCTTTTTGAAATGTAGAAGAGTTATTGCCATTATCAACTTGTAGACTTTCCCAAATTAAAGCAACTCAGAAAAACAGTAGGGCCAATTTTAGGGCACATCTAATTCTTGTTTTATTCAATGCTCTTTAGTTTTGACACAAACTAAATTAATGCAGGGTAGGTTACATACTGAAGAACAACGAAGTGATCATACAGTTCGTTTCTCAGTAAAACTTTTGACAGTTTCATTTAAAACATGTATTAGATTCACAGAGCTGCTGTGCCAAGATATTAACCACATTCTCACAGCAACTGGTAGCAAATTAACACCTAATCCTTAGAAACAACATACTGCAGTGAATAGGCCACTATATTACAAATAATCTCTTTCAGCCTGCCATACTGCCAAGACCTGTTGCCTCCAGTTAACTCTTAAATGTCGTTCAGGTTTCCATCATACTTCAAGATAGATCAATACATCTAGACCACTTAATCAAGGAAGAGAAATACATCAGAAAGGTTACATTAATTTATTTTCACTGAAATACCAAGTAGAACAGGTTTCTTTGTTGTGACAACTTCTCCACCCAAATTTTTTTCTGCAAGTCTCTAGTGTATTTCTAACAACTTATTTATTTACTTACCATACCTAGTGGAGAAATTAACTAATTATTCTAAAATATGCCTTCAGCATCCAACACCGTGGAAGGATAAAGAATCCTACCATTCCTAACCTGAAAAAAATGACCAGTTACGTAGATCTTACCTTCTGCTTTTGGTAGTATTTCAGCTCCACATATTTTACAATAGAGTCCTTTCTTGCAAGGTTGTTGGTGGTTTTCCTTCTAATAAGCCAATATGCAAGTTAATGTGAATAGTAGTTTGCATATATTAACTATGCAACTATACAGATTGAAGCATGTAAGTATAAACACATTATGAAATGTATCAGAACTACTTGAGACATACTTCTTTAAATGCCTAAATTTATTTGAATCAATGTTTATCATTTATGTTAGCTTAAAATTAAAAATACACTACAGACTAAAAATGTTTAACCTAGCCTGAAGAGAAACAGTTTTATATAAAATATGAGATATTTTACAGCCAATGATGCAGCAGGATGTCAAAGATTTGGCTTGGAATTTTGCAGAGGAACCTGAGAAAACTGGTGTCCAACTCTTGCAGAATTTCTGTATGATTACTTGCTTACACTGCAAACCCTGCCCTAAAAATTACATACTAACCAGAAATTGGAAGCACTACTTCTACTGAGATAGGAATCCCATCTAATACGATTTACGAGCTGGACTCTGTAGGCTGTCAGTATCTGCAGCTTCTACCCACGTTAACACGACTTAAAAACATTCTGCTCCTTTGCTTCATGTGAGAAACAAAGGCTTCTGTTCAGAGTGTAAACTGTAAATATCTAGAGCAAACCTACAGACCATGAATACACTATTCTATGTATTTATATATAATTTAAAATATATCATAAAATAAATACTTTGTATTTCCCCTTAACATTCAACAGTAACCACTTAAAAAGAGATACTTTATCTACCTTTCTTTCACAGCTGTAGCCACATGCCCTAACTGTAGCTCTTCTTCGCCTGCATTGTCTCCGAACTTTCAATCCTTTAATAAATTCAAGATTTCATGATTACTTTAGACAGAAGAAATTGTATCAACCTATTATATACATAAGAAATTTTCAATAATTTAGCTTTTCCAGAACTAGAAAATCCAAAGAAATAATTCTGTAGCAACTCAGCTACAGTCAGGATTTGAGTTTGGTGAATCTCTGTATGAACACTTTTAAAGAAAAGTCTAGTATCTAATAAGCAAAATGTTGAGTTTTTACTAAACCATTATTATTCTTTTTAACATGTATTAATTTCATATAAAACGTAGACATTGCAAATTAATATAAAATATTTGACATGAAGAAGGAGCATATATATCCGCATATTAAGGAATTTCTAATAAAAAGCAAGACACAACACCAGATAGATTCAAGGAAGTCAAAATCTGCTCCTGATCAGGAAAGGAAGATGGACTTTTAAAGATGGTACATAAAGAGAGGCAAATCTGTGAAGATGACAATTAAGGGATAGTATTCCATGAGATGAGCAGACAAGCCACTAAACTTAAGTGATTTCTATTACCTATTTAGATGCACATAAACATAAAAAGTAGTTTGGTACAGGAAATTTGTTAGATCTTTAGATGTGTCATATGTTTAATTTGCACTCAACATCAGAGCTTGCTTCTGCACTATCAAGTGGGAGTGTGGAAGTAGCTAGCTAAAAAACATCGGCACCTGTTGACTGAGAGAATTCCATGAAACTTGAACCAAGAAGCATGGTCCTTACATAGCAGCAGTAAAAGAAAAGGCTTAACCAAATGTCTTGTAAGGAATATTGCAAGATAATGCTTGTTAAAGAAGTTTAACAATATCCTTAACACGCTTGCAAACACAGGATCTATTTTATAAAGGTGTATTTATTGTGCAAAGAGATACAATTTCAATCATTTTGATAAGAAAAAATTCACAGTTCTGCAGAGATGGTGACAGAATGTTATTTAGATGAACTCCTAAAGAAAATGACCGGTCAGCAATTTCACCTCAGCTCTCATCAGGATATACAGATACCTATAAATCAATCTTAAGATTGCAAAAATCTTGCATCTGCTTGTTAATACATGATGGAAATGAACAGTCTTTTCTTGAAAATCATGCATAATGTTTCATTACAGCAAAATCCTGGCTTATGTTTTGATTGCAGTAAATCAAATAAATGTTTAAATTGTTCACAAAAAAATAGTACACTGAGGCAGATTTAAAGTCCATTATGTACAAATTTACATTGTTATATGTGGCATAGAAAATATGGTTGAAGGGCAGAGGAGTACTTGTTTTGAAACAAATACATACAGAATCTGACCAAAAGATACAAAAGAAAAGAAAGGAAATTTTAAAAGAGTCATCAACTTTTATATAAAACAAAGAAAGACTATTTGAAGATGAATGTATTTGATGATGATGATGATGAGAGGCAAGTGTTAAGTACTGCTATTACACAGCCTCCAATGTGCTCATTTTAACAAAAGAAATTTGAGGGAAACAAGTGCTGAAGAACTTATCTATTTCAATATCCGTTCTTCATCTATCATGTTACTTGATCCACAAAAATGCTGTTATACATATTTAATAAAAATAATAAGAAATGAAAATAATCTTTTTTTGAAAATATATATATATTGATATTTTGCTTTCTGATGTGAACTCAACTGTTTGTATTTAATGGCAGACTAATTAACTCTGTAATAGACAAATCTTCTCTTCACCCTACAATTACAAGTAGAATTACTTGGGTTTCTATTCAGAATTTCCACACATGATGTTTGTCCTTTGACCACAAAGTTAGGGTGAAGAATCTGAATTATATCTACAGATAATTGCATGTTGCATGACTTGCACAGTGAAAAACAAAAACATAAAATGAACGATTGAGCTTGATAGTTACATATATTAGATGTTAACTAGAATGCCATTACTGCTCTATAGGGCGGCTACGTTATAAAGGCTGCTCCCTACATTTCCCATAGAGGCTGTCACTGTATGCTAGTATTGTTCAATAAAAAGGATGACACACCTTTATTTCGTGATCTGGAAAGACTGATTTTCCGTTTTTTGGTGTCCATCTCTTGAGATTCTATCTGCTCTGCTTCTATTCCACTAGTCATCTTTGCATCATTAACTGCACTATTCTTATTCCCATCGTTTTGCACTATTCCATGTAAACTTGTGTTTCTGTCATCATCATTAGCCATTTCTTTTGTTACAGTTAGTGTTTTTGAGGTATTGATAACAAAAAGATCATCAGCTACTGTGGATGTTCCACATTCACTCAGATTCTCATTTGTGTTACAGGCTGGATCTAGTGCTCTGATTTCCTGTTCCTCTGATTCCACATCATCATAGAGTTCTGGTGTGAAGTAGATACTCTCATCCTCATCCTCAGCTTCTGCAGATGCATTTAACGTTGAAAGTTCAGATTTCCCTCCTACAGAAGGAAGTTCACTGCAGGGCTCAGTTTGAAGCTGTAGCTCATCAAGATGCTCTTCGGCAACCGGAGCCTCAGTATTTTTAACTGAAAAATTAGTTGTTTCCAAATGTGATTCTGGTACACTTGGTTTATGTTCTGAAATGAATGATGACTGGCATTGATTTACACCATCAATAAGTTCACCAGCACTATTCACATTCTTCTTTTGTTCGCTGCTTGCTGTGGACATGCAGTTTGCAGCTACAGGCAAAGGCGTTGAAGTCAGTGGTTTAAAGCAGCAGTGTTCTTTCATAAAACCAGAATTAGTCCAATCATTCTTTTTTGCTCTCTCTATTTTAGTTGCAGGCGTTTTGGGTGTGGAGTCCATATGTTTTCTTCTTTGTGTTGCATTGTGAGAATGACTCCCTACATCAACTTTCTGGCCACCTGTGAAAAATCACAAAACATTAATTAATCGTATATGCCTTCCCCCTGCTGATTTACAGCATGTTTAGCACATCAAAATTACCACTGTTTTATTAGGTTTACAGATATTTTATAATACTCATTAAGATCCAATACAAACAAAAGCCCAGATGTTACAACTATCTTTGCACATGAATTGTCTTAATGAAATCAATAGATTAACTGGCCCATGTAAAGTGAGAGCATATGTACAACTGGATTTAAAATCTGTATTTTTTATGCTTTGTACTCTTATGTTATTTACATCTTTTTTACCTGAAGTGAAATGATAAGCTTTCCTAAAATTTAGGAATGGATGGATAGTTACTAGTAAAGCTGTTACAGAAAAAGATTGAATACAAGGCGTCTTACTATGTCTAAACAACAGACATAGTTTGAATCAAAGCACTTGTCTTGCAATAATGCTCAAAATATGTTTGAAGCACACAAATTTAAATTCTCTTCATATTTTTCAATTACAAAGGCAAATTAAGTGAAAATAGTTTTGATCGTACTATAAACTTCTCAAATATTATCAATTGTTTTAAGACAACCAGATGGAATGACAACTAATTTCAGTACGTTGAGCGCAGCTTATAACATTTGTGAATAATTATCATGTTGTACTATAACACTCAAGTAATTTTAAAAAACATTTGTTTCTTCCAAAAAAAGAGGTGACTGGACATTTGAAATTGTTAATGAAGTCCTTTTTTCCCCACAGGAAATGAACGTACTTCGTTTCTTTGCTGCCGTGATATTACTGGGCTGATTTGATGTTGCAGGATTAATTGAATTGATGGGTGTAGTAAAATGAGTATCTGGGACCAAATTTTGCTCCTCACTTTTAACAGGAACATCTGGTGACAGCTGAATAGTTGCCTCCTGTTGAGAAGCTGATGACACGTCTTTTGAATTTGAAGGTACATGGAGAAATTCACTACTACACGGTGATGAACAATCAATGCCTTTCTGGTTTCTTTTAGCAAATGCTTGCAAGGATTCAAGTGCACTACCAAAATTTTCATGATGCCGGACTTGTTGGCGAATCCATTTAGATAATCCTAAGGGGGAAGGGGGGGGGGGGGAGAGAGAAAAAGAAAGTGTTACCACAAAACTATATCATATATACTATTTACTGATGTGAAATAGCATCTAAATATTGCAAATACATCTGCATATGTACAGCATACACAGACTCAAGTATTTCAAGTAAGATAATGTATGACCTCCTTTCAGGGCTGGGAACTTGATTCAATGAATGACACTATTAATATTTTTCTTTCTTATACAAAGAAATAAAAATGAACCAGCACCTTTACCTTTTTCAGTAACACTCTTTTGAAATTTAAACTGCTGCACTGCAAAAACACCATTAGAATTCTTTTATACAAGGGTGTTCACTTTGCTTGTTATCATGAATTATTAATAATTTACATAGAGTACGCCTATTTATTGTCATACCAATAGAGTATGACAAAAATTAGAATTAAATAGAATGAAGTTTTTACAACTTCTTATTAGATAATGTAAGATATAAAGAAATAATCACAACTACCCAATAGCAAAAATATAATGCAACATAACATTTAAATGCAAGGCAATATAACACCGTTGTACAGTCATCATTTTTAGAATTCTCATATAGCAGAAGTTTTAAACCTAATAGCTATTCAGATGATATTGGAACACACAAGAATGGAGTAAAAAATAACTTTCTTAATAAAAATGTAATGTTTTTAAATTCATTGAAATTTTATTTTAAATACCAATTGTTTAAAAGTCTCTGACAAAAGAGAACTCGATTCTTCTGTGGAGTTTTGCTTTTTAGAAAAAATACTTATCAAATCTTAATCATATTGATTTTATATATTTTTATAGATATACATTCTGTTTCCTTAGATAATTTAAATATAAAGATAATTTGATAATATGGATAAAATTGATTGTGTGTGTCTTTTTACATATGCACACACTTATCTAAAGAAATTGGAGTTTGTGTATCAATTTTATATATAAAAATTGTTATTTATACAACTCACATTTTTGTATTTTATAAAGAGTTATATATATATATCTCAACTATATATGTGTATATTTCCATTTCCTTAGAGAACTTGAATTTATTTTTATTGTAAAAGACATATCAGAAAATTGTTTGAAAATTGTTTGACTTGTACTATGGTGGCTGAGCTCCATCTGCTGACTAGACAGCAACACTGTCTGTTTACTATGTCCTTTTACCCATTCCTTCTATACAGGGCAGGAGCAAAGATACATAATTCATTCCTAAGCAGTTCCTTCCTTTTTTTTTTTTTCCTCCCTTTTCTATTAAGATAGTATGCATGTTCTGTTTTGTTTTATCTATATTTATTTCCAGCCAGTATAAAAATACAAACAGAAGTTACTTTTTTGCATATTGAGCATTTAGGGGTTCCCTGTAATAGGAACAGCCCAGGCCTTTACCTGTTCTTACCTAAAAATTTAACTACATTAAATTCAGACTGCTAACTCAAATCATTAAAGCTCCTTATCAATGCAAAGTATACATCCACTAGAGATGTATCCAACATCCAAATAAAAATCTATTGCCTACCTTTTTCATACATACATATACACACTCACCTGTGCACACATATGTGTATATATACCCTACTTATATTTAATATGCAAAGATTCAGAGTGCTAAGGTATTTATTTATAAGCAAGAATAAGAAAGAATTCTTAAATTCTTCATACTGAAATTTCTGTATCATGATCTGCATACATACAAAAGGGAAAGGAAATTAAATTAACTGAATATTGGTACCAATGCATTTTCAGAGCACTTAATGAACTAGTGATATTAAGTGCAGTTTTAGGCTTCTAAGTTTCAAGTAGACATTTCAAGTTTAACAGCTATACTTTGTTATGGCTTTCCTTACTCACCTAGGAGTGAAAGAAAAATATAAAAAAAAAGTTGTTTTTTTTTTTTTTTGTTTGTTTTTTGTTTTTTGTTTTGTTTTGTTTTGTTTTGTTTGTTTTGGCTTTTTAACAGCTTACCTGTTATGTACTTGTTAGGGTTATTCCGGAAGCGGTCATCGACTAGAATAAGAGCACCCCAATCACTTCTATGTCGTATACACCTACAGGCAAGCGATAAACAAAGAGCATATATATAATATAATATATATTATATGCATATAATCAAAAACTGTGGGAATCAGACAAGAGGAACTGCAAAATGTCAGCCTGCTGGAGTATGCAAAAACATACAGAAAGTGCTTTCCTACTCTCTTGCAACTAAAAAAAGTACATTATGAATGCAAAAACTACACTATCAGAGTATATCATGGAAGCTTAATTTTCATGGACTTCTTGAATTTACTATATAAAGATAAATAAAATAAATACAAATACTTAGCAGCTAATCAAGCCATATATTATTTGTTTTCCACTCTTAACTGGATAAATTAAATACTGAAAGTTGAACATGTAAGAGTGTAAAAGAAAACAAAATGGACTGATACAACGGCCTGCAGTTTTTTTAAATAACTATGCACTTTCATAAAGAAATGTAAAATTCTGCAAATCAAAGCTGAGTGATACTGTTAAGTTTGTAACTGAGTCGTTACAGGCATACAAAAATATTCCAATATTCACTTCACATGTGTTGATATTTTCAACATTATTTGGATTTCTATACACTGCCTCCCAGAAAAAAAAATATAAAAGAACAGTAATAACATAAATGAAATGTTGAAAAGAATCTGTCTGTAATAGCTTCGGATTATTATTCCCATTTCATAAGAAGAGGGCAACTTTTGAAAAAGATGTACATATGTACATGAAAACACAAGCGTAACAGTCAGGCATTAAAATGGGAGTGACAAGGTTGGTCAAGGTTGGTTTCCTCCAAATAAATTTGTATTTGAAGTCTCTCCACGGTCGGAAAAGTTACCACAACTTCTTTAAGGAACAGACTTCTTCCCACTTTTCATTTTTCATTGGTTGATTAAGTGTTAACTCATAGTTTAAATGAATGACACAAACCGGAGAGACGTCCTACACTTTTTAGGAAAAGCAGCACTGCAACGAATTCATAGCATGGTTGTCACCTGGCCATTCACACCATCTGCTATATTCCCAAAGGCTGCTATTTCATTTCATGGTCTTGTGTTACTTTGTATAATGTAACAGCACTGAATTAAGAGAAAAGTGCCAGACTGAAGACTAGCGTGTTTCTGCTCACTTCTACCCCTGCAGGCATCTTTGCAGCAAGAAGCTTGTATCTACAGCAACTACTTGCTGCAGTTTTCAGAATGAGCTACATTCTGGTTTATATCACCTTAGTAGACTGCTCTGTTTTTATAAAAATAGTCATCGTATGCTGTCATCCTTCACCAAACCGCAGTTAGTAAAGACTTAGTCTAACGATACTATACACGACTCACACATTTATTTCAGAATGGAAGTCTATTCTTTCCCTTTAAGTTTAGACCAGCATGAGTTCATTCACATAAATTATACAACAAGCAATTTTCACTAAAGCTAGAATTAAGTTAAAACTCCCATCGGTGACAAAACTTCAGATTCATTTCTTACTGTTAGAATTCCACCACCTATTTTTATTTCTTTCTTAACAACTGTTAACAAATGGTCTTATTTTGCGAAGTGAAATCTAAGAAATCAGACCTGTAACAAGAATTTACAATGAGATTTTATTACTTAAGACTATATTCTCAAGTTTCTTTCCAAACTATCCATTTATGTTATTATAACTGATCTATAAATCTGTGTCTGTGCCTCTATCATGCAGACATATATCACACATACATCTATAACAGATGTATAACATTCATGACAGATACAGATGATAGACTGTATCTACGTATATATATGATAAACTTTTTTGGAGAAGGATGAATTAATTCTATCCTGTTAATAAATTTTAGGTTTTTGTATTTTTCCTTTTGAGAAGGTAAGTTATACCACTTCTAAATCTGGAAAAAGATCAGTAAGCATAATTGAATTGACCTTTTGCAAAGGTCTTAAAAAAAAAAAACCATACTATTTCTCCCTTTAAAAAAATACTTGGAAGCTAAACATCAAACAACTCTTCTAAGCCCACCAAGAGCAATAATTAGTATAATTATATAATATATATTATATATAATCTAATATAAATACAATGTATAATATATATAATATATTATGAATATCACTATATATATAAGACCTAAGAGAATTTTTGTTTGGTTTATGAGTTCAAGAATTATTTTTCTCTGCAAATGCTTTCCTTTCTGTGTATCTGGACTAACAACAACAAAAACTGCAAACAAACTAAAGCAGAGTCCGAATATAAAATGAAAACTCGGAGTTATAACAACACAAATACACAACATGTTCTGCCAGTACAGAACAGCTGAAGACTTGATTTCTGTAAAAAGATTTTTGGCCTGGTTATTCCTTGTGTGCTAACAATGAGGAATTAATCAGTGAAGATGTCACAAACAAGAAGTTCTACAAATAAGTATGTTTTTATTTATGTTCAGTTTATCTCACCTTCCCAGGGCCTGGTTCAGAGCCCTGTAAGCTTGAATTTCATACCACTGACTCCCTGGTAAAAGGCCTCTCGAATTTTTGTGCTGGTCATTGTACTTCCTCTTTAATTCAACCTAAGAAAGAAATCACAATATGTTGTTTTTAATAATAGTTCTGAAATAGAAATATTCTAAAAAGGGAAAGGAATCAGACATCGATAAAATAAGCAAATATATAAAGGAAAAAAGGGAGCTTGTTAGATAAAATAGCAGGCTAGAAACAACATTTCAATCCCATTTCCAATTCCATAGAAAGTTTTGTCCAGATCATAAATAAATGTGATTTTCCCAACCAAGCCATTGTTTGTTCACATTACATTATGGCCAACTAAACTAAGCATGATGGCCTTAGTCAAAATTAAGGCCTACCTCAAGACAAAAATAACTCTGGGTCTCAGCTCTTGCCGTTAGAGTCATTTACCTAAGAACCACAGATCACCAAAACCTTCTGAAAAAGGCTTAACGCCGCATCTGAGCTTATACCATGGAGCCACTGACTTTCTAACTCTTGCAACATGCACAGATCAGAAAGACAAAAACTAATACAGATTCAACTCAAATAACAGCAGTTCTCCTGTCTCTCTATCAAAGCAGAACACCCCTGAAAGTGAAGGGGCTTCTGAAGCAGGCTCCTCTTTGGGAAAAATGCCATCTCCCAGCTGCTCCCAGGGCAGCTCCGACACGAACCGCAGAAGAAATTCCTCAACTCTCCTTTCTTATCGTGTGGATAACGACCCATAACACGCCTGACGTGAGTTTGAACAAGAATTTGTTACTTGGACATTATACACACTTTAACATATATCAGAAGAATTTATTATTATTATTGGGAACAGGGGATTTTTTTTTCCCCCCAATAAACAAACATAAAACTACACCAGAAAGGGTCTTTCCATTGCTCTTTTGTACAGTATTAACCTTTCTAAACTGACAAGCGAAAGGACACGCTTCAGGAGAGAAAACAGCAGACTTCTAACCTCTTCTGACAGGTAACTTTCAAGTTGAATTTGGATAAGAAATCTTATTTTATGTACTTATGCCCTTTAAATTGCCTGTCAAATTTACAAATTCAATCTTTACAGCCAGAAAGTAAATTCAGTTTGATTTCACAGATTTAATATTTGTTCCGGTCACTCAGAATCTATTGACTGGCACAACAGTTTTCCCTCATAATTTTCAAAACAGAAGATGATTTCTTCTGAACACTTAGGCACATTAATACCATTTTGTAAGAAGGAACTTGTATCCAGACCTTTCCACAGATGTAAATACTGCTTGGAGAAACAACAGAGTGTTCCTCAGCATTTCAAATTAGGTAGGACATTAGAAAATTTCATTAAAGTCTTTAAAACATAAGCATTAGCAATAATGCTCCTGTAAGTACTTTGCACTTGTCTTCTCGCCCTGGTGATTTTTCTAACAATTTCCTCTACTGAAGAAATTCTGTTACCAGTAAGGTTTTGGCCAATTGTAACAAATGTGTCCTACTCCTCTAGCAGGCTATTCAAAGCAGTATTAGAATAACCAGTCATATGTCCTATACTTAAAAAAAGAAAAAAAAAAAAGATGTTTCAATTATGTGCATAAATAAACCACTGAAGATCACCTGCATTATGATACCCTGTGAACAGAATCCATTACAGTTACATTCCAATACATATTAGCATTATGCAAACGTATACAACTTCTAAGCATATCAATGATGACATTTAATTTTTCAAATTATATAGAAATCAGTATTCACTCAGTCTAAATTTGTAATGGGTCTTTAAAGCCTATTTTTTCTACCTTAATTAAGAAAGGCCTAGCAGAAAATAAACATTTGGTGTTCTCACTTCGACAATCACGTCTCAGCATGAGACGACAACTTACATTGCTAAGAGTTCAGTTTTCATCAGAAGTCTAGGAAAGGTAAAAGGCCAGGCCATGTCATTTTAATGCAATCAGAATCTATTTCATTGTATAACTCTTACATTATCAAACATCAAATCAACGCCCAATTCAAAATGACATGTTGCATATGTGAAAAAGCCAGTCTCTCCTGCTAGCAAATATCCTAAATGTGCAGTAAACCACAGGCTAGAAGGGATTAGTTAAAATGTCAGAAGACAGCCTTTTACTTTTACCTGTTCATCCTTAAAAATATACTCTTAGCTATCAGGCATGCTTTACAGACAAATAGCTTCAGCAAGCAGCAGCAGAAGGCCCGTGGCAAGCTCTGCCATCTTGTAGCTGTCAGACAGATTAGGCTTTGATCTATCTGGGAGGTCATGGTCACATTCACATTTACTGAAGTCTAACAGCATTATACCTGCTAACTGCTCGTTCTTTTAATGCTTAATTAGTTCGACATCTTTCACTATGGAATATTAGCTGAGAAACAGCAAGAAAAAATAAATGTCACGAACAAACTTTGTCTTTCATGACTTGGAAAAATCTTTTGAGGTAATTTCTATGACAATTTCAAAGAATTTTAGTATGTGTTTTGCTAATTACGATTGAAAAATAATTTTTTCTTCAACAATAACAAATGCATTAAACATTCAACAACATTCTTTCTATTAGATTCTAAGCATTGACAACTCACAAAAAAACTGTGGCAAACTGTGCTTCAGCTGAAGAAACCCTGACTTATTCAGGTAATACATAAAGGATTCAGGTAATGCATAAACAAGTAAGCAAAGTGGATTTATATTGTGCTTACTATATTAGTCAGCTTATGACGTGACACTCAGAAGACCAGCAGAGATGGTTTTTGAACCTCAGACTAACATGCAGGTTTACATACAGGAGCCTGCAGCATGGCTTTTGAGCAATACGACAGGCTGAAGCAGACCTATTCAAAATTAACTAACAGTAAGGTATAAAAATAGCAATCTATTATAAGCTAATTGTTTATGCAGAAAAATCAATGGTTGGACAATAAAATGAAAGCACTGCTTTTGTTCCCTGAGAATTGAGTTCTTTCAGTTCTGTAAATACAAGACCTCTCCTTATTTTGCAGTAATAATTACAACTTGAGATAAGGAAATTTGAAACAAAATGTCAGTGTATTTTAGATATCTTCATCTACATGCACATCATCATGCTAATTTACTACTGAAGCAGTTTTAAGGAGAAAACATTTAACCTACAAAGAGTAAGAACTATTGTACTAGACTATAAATTACATTTTTAAGAAGGAAAACATTTTAGAATCATTTTATCTCAGCCAAAGAACAGAACTTCAGAGCTAAGAGCTACCAGAAAAGCCAAGGACTAGAGAATGTGTCTGGGACATTACCAATCATAACCAGATTTCTGTAAACCCGTTTATCAATGCAATTATCACAACCTGAAGGTTAAATGGGCTAAACCACAGCACAGCATTTAGTATTTTGCTCAATTTAAATCTATAAACTGTGGTTGGTTTTACTTCATCTGGCAAAGTTTCAGAAATTTTAGATGCAATAACCAATTTAAACTTCATTTAACCAATTACAGTGCTATACTTTGCTGCAATAAGAAAGAAACAAACAACAAAAAAATCTAAGCTATTTCTAGTAGTTAAAAAGCCAGGCTTGTTCTTTAACAAGGTATCACTTCACTAACATGTCCAATTGACTCCCATTTTCTCTGGTAGATTAAAATTGACCTCCAGGTTGTAACCTATGGGATTACAAACCAGATTACTCAGAAGTCTAAAGACAAGACAAGTTCATGAACACAACAGCAACACTGTGAGCAGTGTTAAACCTGCATCTGTCTTTAGATCAGCATCTAGCAGCATCGTGCCATGTTAAAGAAAGGGAACTGCTGAAAGAAAAAGGGCAAATAAACTTGGAACTGGATCAATACACGCAGACGCAAGCGCAGTACGTGTAGACACATGTCGAAGCTCATGGCCTCCACTCCTCAGCACTCTCCTCCATTTATCTTCCAAGAAATTAAAAAGAGAAAATGGATACAAAGGTTTTCTAGCTTTGCATTGACTTGTTTCTCTGGTTTTAGGAAGGGACAAATTGTCATGAAAATAAAGAATAAAAGAATATTGTTTCTGTCATCCAGCAAACTTCAAAACCCATAAAACCCATTTGCTTTTTTTTTTTTTTTTTTTTGTAAACATCTAATTCCCCACTTCCCAACATCAAACAAACAAAAACCCATGTGATCACCTCATTTTCTGCATTCATCCCCCACCCCCTAAAAGGACATAAAAACATTTTTTAAACAAATCTACTTTCTTCGAAATTTCCTGTGTCCAGTTAGAGTCTCTCCTCCACCTGAAATAGCAATAATTGGAATTCTCCAGGAACACGCTTGCCATCTACTTTCCTCCTGACAAATACCAAGTAATCATAAAAGTTCGCAAGTGCAGGAAAGTAAAAGACATGAAAACCCATTTATTCTCTATCTGAAAACCCTTAAACGGAAGAAGCATTAAATAGTGAAGCATTTGACCTTTTTCCCCTTCCTTCCAAAGTAGCAACAACATCTGGGACATTTAAGACTAAATAACGCACATCTATGGACCTGGCTGAGTCACAGGGCATGCTTCAAACATCCACACTCCTCGGAGACTTGCTGATAGATAAATCTAAACACAGCAGCTCCATTTTTTAGGCCACACAAGGAAGATAGGGTAGGACGTCATCTTCAAATGTTCCAGGCATTCCAAGTGCAAACGGTGTTAACACAAAACAGCATGAAATAAGCAAATGCTCATCATCCATAATTTACCAAACTAGATTGTGGATATGACAATAATTTATTAAGGTAATTCCAACCATCTCGTACCTCTAAGTATGGTCATCAGACATAAACAACACACTATGCTTTCACATACAAATACATTTAAAAAAAAAAAAAAAAAAAGAATAAAGAAAAGAAAACTGAGCAAAATAATACCATATACCATGAATAAAACATCATTGCCTGGTACTTTTTAGTGCTCAGTCATCTTTAGGATGCTGCTGGACAGCTCTGCACCTATCGCCCTCCCAGGGCTGCCACTTGCAGGGGCCACCAACTGACATCTGTTCTATGCATCCAAGCCAAATCAGACTCCAAATAGTTCAGGGCACCTTTTCCACCTGAAAATTTCTATG